>NW_027185698.1:5664702-5725916 GCF_028583685.1 Petaurus breviceps papuanus
CTTAAATAAAAGATTTCTATAAATTTTCAAATTGCATTTTTACCATAGCTTTATTTGAAAAACATTGTGGTATAATGAAAAAAGAGAACAGTATATTATAATTCAGAAGGTCAAGATTCTAGTTTTAATGGATTCTAGTTCAATGCGAATTCCTTTCTCAAATTACCTCCTAATACATCTTGCATGTAACTAGTTCTTCGCTATCTTAGAATAGAAAGCTTCTGGAGTGCAAGGGTGGGGGGGAGTTGCCTTTCTTAGTATTCCAGCACTTAGTACAGTATGTAACCCCAAGTTAAGAACTGAAAAAATTCTTGTTAACTGATTGAATGTCCTTGAGCAAATCATCTAACATATTGACTCAATTTCCTGGTCTCTAAAATTAGGGGCTTTTGAACTAGATGACTTCTAAGTATCTTCTAGGTATAAAATTCTGTGGAATCCACACAATTATTTTATGCATTGATTACATATTATCAGTTATTGACTGCTTTATAATGATAAAACAAGCAGTTCATTCAAGATTTTTTTAAAGACATCTCTTCTTTTGTCAAATTAAAAAAAATGATTAGATGACTACATTTAAAATTATTCAGTAATATATTTCTGTTTCACATAAACATAACCATATAGAATATGACAACCATTTAGCATTTATAATAGATCCATTAAAAGGATTGACACAGTATCAAAATTCTCCTGTTGGTGATTGTCCCGAATCTATGTGGATTTTGACCTCCCTCTTGGCCAATCTTCTTGAATAGATCTGGGATCCCTGTTGCTAAATTGGGAGCCTCTGCTGCTTTTTGATGTTTGTTCTATCCTTACAAAATGTTCCCTTGGCATCCTTAGTCCTTATTCCTTATCTTGATTTACAGCCTACAACCAGATACCCACATCGTGTCCATTGATAAATTATTCAGGTCAATTTAAATCAGCCAACCTTCCCTAAGCATCTTTATTATTCTGCTAGGTGCTAAATCAGGGGTAGATTAAATACAAACCCTTGTCGTCTTGGAGTTTATAATTTAATACAGGAGATAAAATAGAGAAAATAGGTATTTAATGTGTTTGTTGAACTGAACTCTTTCTTGAAGCACTTAAAATCATTTTATGAGGAAATGAACTGAAGTGCTTTACAAATAAATTTCCAATTAATTTCCTTTACATTTTGAAGTCATACACAGGTAATGAACTTGAAAAAAAATAAGTACTTTAAATTAAAAAAAAATTCTTTAAAAAAAAGATTTAGGCTGAAGAAAAGTAATTCCTTTTGCTTTTTTAAGTACTTACACTGAGAACTAACTCTGACATATCACCAATTTCACAGGTAAAGACAAATCGGAATTATAGTTTGCAGTGTGAATATATGAAGATACAAAGTAATCTCATCTCTCATTTAGCATTTCAGGCAAGGTACACTGTTATTTAAATGCTGAATTGCCCTGTTTTAGGAGCATGAACTCTGAAGTGCAAGGGTCCAGTGAGCCTGATTCCACTAAAGACTTAGAAGGATGTAAACTTTTGTAGAGATACTATAAACTAGGGATATAATGGGGGAAAATCATATTAAATATTTCCAATAAATTTGGATTCATTCAGGTACATAGATATAAAAATAAGCAACCCTAAATAAGTTCTGAAGGAGGGTTTGCAGATTCCCAAAGTAGCCTGGACCATCAAGCATGACTGTGATGATTCTGCCTCCTGTATTTTTTGAGGAAGATTAAAAGGATGGAATGGCCAGTGCTGCCACAGTTGACAACATTACTCTTGCTTCTAAAAGAATTCGGGCCTTGCCAGGGTGTAAAATGATAGATTGGGCAGCTGTGTATCGGCAGCCCTTTGTCACTGTAATCAGAAAGGCAAGAAATAATATAGTCTCTTTTTATGACAACTAATTAATATTTATTCTATGTATATAAGTTTCTATGTGTGACTCATCAGTACATTTACATATAAGATTGAAAAATATTTCAGTATAGCTTTCCAATTATTGCCAAGTTCTATACATTGACATGTAATATCCATGGGTAGGATATAACACAAGGATAAAAAAGTTTGTTCCATTATAACATGGAACAGTCAATACAATATATAATAGCTACGCTAACAGCAATTTCTAAAGACATTCAAACCAATTTTTTACACTGTACTCTGTCAGTTAAAATGTCTACCTTTGGTTTAACCTTATTATCTTCTTTATGCTATTTTTATGTCAGCATGCCCACTGATATAAATATGAAATTTTAAATCACATTGGCTACAGACCCATTAAAATAGCAGGAACAGTTAAACAAAAGATGAATCATGCTCTAAGAATAGTTCCTGCATATACCACTCTATCATAGAATATGTCAGGAGCTTAGTATAGTCTAGGGAAATAAGAGAACAACTCTTGCACAATTGGATGCTGAAACACAGTGGGGTAATTTTTTTTTAATTCAATTTGGTTTCGTATAGGCACTTCCCATAAGGTGCAAAGTTTTATATTAAATTTAGTTTTCACAAGAATGATGATAATAGTGGAAAACATAGACTAAACAGGATCATAAAATTCTAAGAAAAATGCATGTCATAAGCATGATATATTTCATGGATTTTATAATATTCATACTTTGTATTCAAATTGTATAGCACTGCCCATCTTCCAACAAATTGCTCTATGTGGTCTTATTTTCTTCTCACATCTGTTACATAGGGTGGGTTGGGTAGGCATTATCCTCTCTTTTTCAGGTGAAAAATCTGATGGACAGATAATTTAAACAAACTATTCATTCCCCTGCAACTACTTGGTGATATGCTTCTCTTTATAAGCCTCAGGTTTTGGTAGAAACATAAATGAAGAAATGAACTGATCATTTAGGGCATATATATTCAGGTGGGCTTTTGAACTGCGTTTTAGGATCTGATTGATACTGCTTGGGTTGCTATCACTCATCCTCCAAGACAGAAGAGACACATTCATTTCAATCCAATTTCAATAAATATGTTCTTGGTGCCTGTTCTTATATGATAAACAAGGTTATCAAAACCTTTGAAGATATAAAGATGAAAAATAACATGGTCTTTAACCTCAAGGAGCTTATAGTCTAATAAGTAGGATGTAGCATGGATTCAAATAAGCATAAAAGGATAAACCCTCTCTTGGTAAAAGAAAGCCACGTGAAATATTGAGAAAAGATCAGTTTCATTGAGGAGAAGGATTAAGTAAAGGAGTTGTTTTATGTTGGAAGTGCCACCTGATTTGGACCTTGATGGACAGAAGAGACTTTATTATATGGAGAAGAGGGCCAAGGACTTAGTTCCAGGCATGGTGAACGTGGTAAATACAGGCATAGAAAGGAAAGTAAAATTAAAAATGAGGAGAGTAGCCAAGTTTTTCTGGAACAATAACCTAGGTTAAGGAAAGCTTTGAATGTTTACCAGTTCACTTAGAAACCTTCAGTGGCTCACTATGCAAATACTTAGCAAACAAAACTTAGAAAAGTAGATAATAATGATTGTTGTGTGTCATAAACTCCTTTGTATGTCTGATCAAGTCTATGGAACCCTTCTCAAAATAATGTTTTAAAGTACTACTTTAAGAAAATATTAGATTTTACTAAGAAATTAATGAAAATGAAGGTACATTTTTCCCATTCAAGTTCACAGACCCCAACACCTCCTAGCTAACTCCTTGAACTCCATGTCCATCTTCTGAAATCATCTTTTTCTATCAAGTGGCACCTCCATTATGAAACACCTCCCTTTGTGGAATCTCACCCATAGCTACTCTTTGAGGTTTTTGTAGCATAGTCAAGATCCCTTGGTTAGAGAAATAATATTATCATAGAGGCACATAATTTGTAACTTTCTCAGTGGACTGTATTGATTATTCCTGTTCTCACCCTCTGGCATCATTATTATAGTACTCTGGAGCTATATCCTAATTAGGAATTAGGTTCTAAAGTCGGTGCATAAAGTGAAAAGTGGATGGAAGCAAAATCTCCATCATAAACCCCTTAATTCACCTGCTTAATGTAGTAGCCAAAAAAATTGTAGCTGGAAAGGGTTTAGTATCACTTTAAAAGAAGGCAGTCTGCATCATAAAGGAGGTGGATTTGAGATGGTTTATACATGAACAAACAAAGTAATGTAAGTTTTATCCTTCCAGCTAAGTATTGATCAGGAAAGACAGGACCAGGATTCATACTCATATAGAAGGAAAGGAAAACAAGTGGAGAATAAGATCACAGGAAAACTGATAATAGAGGGAGAAATACACTTGAAAATAATCACATATGAGTATGATTCAGTGAGATGTTGATATTCCATTATATAACTATTTCTTTTTTCCTGATTCATAATGGAGGAGTAAAAGGACACATGGAAACCAAGCAAACTTATGTTGACATATTTCTGTTTATCACCACTCTCTGAACCCCAAATAATTAAAAAAGATCTAAATATATTCAGCTGTATTATCATCTAGTTGACATGTATCAATTCCCTGCCCCAAGGATAGCATGAGAGACTTTTTCAAGGGTTTTGATGAAATTCGAGCAGATTATTTCTTTGAAAGTCTCCCGATCTATTTTTGTAACCATACAAAAAGAAATATTGGGGAGGAAAAGAAGAGGTAAATTAATTTGAAATAATTTATTCTTGAAAACCTATGTTGGCTCTTAGTGATTCCACCTTTACTTTCTAAATTCCCATGAATCCTCACTTTATGTTCCAGAATTTTACCTAGAATAAAACTCAAACTCACTGAAGTTTGAAGATTTCATTATCTTCCCTTTATTAAAAACTATAATTCCAATTGATCACTTGTTGTCATAGGTCCTTTCTCCTTTTTTCCAGAATGTTTCAAAAACTGACATAAGTGGCTCAGCAGTTACAATTTAAAAATTATAATGGCGTCCAATTCATCACAGTCTTGTGATTTTGAATCTACCACAAATCACTTTTATAATATTTTCTCAAGTAACTGTGGTTTCAAATGTTTGTAAACCATTTTGTTTCTTATTTTTAGTCAAATGATCGTTCTTCTTGGTAAAGTAGTTATAAATAGTATGTTATGTTAACATAAATAGTATGTTAAATATTTATGTCTTGTCTGTTGTTATTTATCATTTCTCAAAGAATTCTACTTTTTTAAACCTAGATCACTCTTTTACCTTGGTACCTCAACAAAAGTTATTTTTAAATTTCTCTTACCATTCATTACTATCCTCAGGCGATCTGAATTCCAGGCACTATTCTTAAAGGACTATAATTGTTTTGGTATTTTTGTTCCCATATTTTGTTAACTATTCTTACAACCATATCTTTAGAATTTATATATGTTAATGACTTTCTATATATGCATATTAGTTTAATTTGACTGTTCATCTTTTCCTTATTTATTTGAATGATTTATGTTATTAGTTTTGAATTTTCATACTATGAGGATTTCCTATTCCTCTTAGATTGACTTCACCTGTAGGATGTTACAAAATGGTATTCTGTTATTCTTCCTATGAACTCCAAAATCTTGTCTCTCAAATGTAGTATGCAAATAAGATTAGGTCCAGCTTTCCTCTCCTCTATCACAAACAATAAGCTCGAGTGATCATTTATCCTATACTTTCTTCCCTTGCAACATCAATCTCCACATCCTCTTTGGTCTAAACAAGATTTGAAACACATTTCTCCTGGTTTAATCCTCTTTTTTTTTTCCTTTTGGAGGGCAATTGGGGTTAAGTAACTTGCCCAAGGTTACAAGGCTACTTTTTTTGTGTGGTTGTTAAGTGTCTGAGGCCAGAACCAAACTCAGGTCCTCCCGACTCTGGGGCCAGCGCTTTACTCACTGTGCCACCTACCCACTCCTAATCCTCTGCTTTTAAAAGAAGGCATTCAACAGTTAAAAAGTCAAGTATTTATCAGAATGTCTGTTTTTAACAAAGATCCTCAACTGACAGGCTGTAAAACAATAAAACATGAAATATCTAATAGTTTCTCCATCTTTCAGTTACTTAATGAGATGGACAAAAGTCTTTTGAATCTGGAAATTAAAGTTTTAAACAAAAAATATCAGAGTTAAGAAAGAAATTCCCTTATGTATTAGGTATCAAGAGAGGTAACACAGAGCCAAGGAGGTTCAATAATAGAAAGAACATCAGGAATTGAGTTATAAGAAAGACTAAGCAGATGAAAAACGTCCATTGTACAGATGATTTATATATCACGTATATAGATCAACATGCTATACAGCATATATGTGTGTGTGTGTGTTGTGTGTGTGTGTGTGTGTATAAATATAAATTAACTGTGAGCGAACTGGGCATAGAATTATCTAGATTAACTTCTGGAAGCTAGTGTTACCATCTAGCAGTGAGACATAGAATACAACAATGTACTGTACCTCCAACCCGCCACTGTATTTTTCCTTTTTTTTTGCAACCTATTACGTCAATGTGTAGAGTGGATATGTGCAAATCTAATCCCCCTATTTTCAATGGGAGCAGATAATTTCTTGCTCTTCAGCTCATAATATGATAACTTTTATGGAGAAGGAGTTTGGATCCTATGTGTTATATTTTTTGATTGATAGCTATTATTATCCTAGTAATCAAAGCATTTAATGTCAGTGGTTCTATGATAGGTTCTATTTAAATATAGGTTCTACCACTAGAATTATTAAAAAAATAAATAATTTAATGATTATATAATAAATAAATTAAGATTAAATTTTGGAAAATAAACTCAATTTTTCATTGATAGGCATCATGCTGTATATGCTATACTTTTACTTTAGAGATTTCTTTTTCTCCTCATCTTGAAAAAAATGTACTTATATTTATTTGTGTGTGTGCATGTAATTTCTTGATAATAACAGCTGTATCCATTTTTATATACCATGTCTCAACTTGAAAAAAAATTAAAATGGATGAGGAATATACCTCTGAAACCTGGACATTATAATAGGAATGGCAACTGACCTTTAACAAGCATGATTCCAGCAAGCTCAGCTGTAATTGTTTTTGGAAAAGAGAAAGAAATTGCTACTCTGATTGCTTTGTAGTATTCATCCATCAATAAAAATGATTTTCTGTAGCATGAATATATTCTGAAAATTGGATGTCACATGAATTCGGGGCAAGAAAGGAAACATTCATGAAGGAGATTATACCTGGAAACTCAACTAAAGTGAAATAATAAAGAGAATTAAATTATTTTAGAAGACTTGCTTCCTGACTCCATAGGTGTGGAATATCTGTTGAATCTAAATAATACATTACATTTGGGGAATAGAACATGTAGTATCAAATTCAAAGGACTTTTTCTTTCCTTTTGCCTACAGAGAAAATAAGGAAAAGTCCAAAACTAAAACTTGCTAAGAACCTGACTCTTCCTTACTGATATCTCCATTTTATGGGGGAAAACTTTTATAGACATATGGTGTATATCAGATGAATTTTTTAAAATTGATATGTTAAATGGATTTATAACTTTAAAAATGAATCTGATTGTCAAATGTAAAGCTAAGTTTAAATCCATGCATCACAAATATAGTTGGAATTTACTGCATTATGGGAAAGAGGATGAAGGCTATTTTGAGAAGTGTAGGTGATATAAGAAAAAATTTTGATAAAATCTTTGAGATGATGAACAATTTCATTTTGTCTTTATAATTATAGTACCTAGCACATAGTACCCCTTAAATTCTGTTGATTGATTGATCAAAGTTATAAAAGATCAAATAAATGAACATAAAATGAAGACTTTTTTATTTTAATTCCAATTTGAGTAGACCAATCCAGTAGAAAAACAACATTATTGCAATTTGGAATTTTCATCCTAATCACTATATTCAGCTTTATAAGTATAAATTATACCACATAAAAGAATGAGTAATAAGATCAAATGTTACATTACAATAAATTCTATGCTATTATGTAAAATTATTTTGTGAATTTTGCAAAATGTGGTCATTGTACATAGATACTTTTTGAAGTGACATCATTAACCTTAGTAAGAGTTAACCAAAGGCTTAATATTTTCAAAGATGAATACAGAAACAAATCTAGACAGACTATTGCACTGAGGGTTGATTGTATAAGTTAAAAAAGCCATACACCCATAATTAATAGAATAATCACTTGTTGCAGAATTCTTATAAAATGACAATCATAATGATAGCTTTTAATCCTTTGAAGTATAATGGTTCATTAGACAAAATATATATACAATTTTTGAACTTTTGGTGCAACTTTAAAAATGTAAAACCAACCTGGAAAAATTAATGAAGACACATTGGTGCATTGCAAGTTCACTGAATGTCAAGTTAAATTATTCCCAAAGAGTAAAGATAGCATTTAATTATCTGTGATATAGCACAGTCAAATAGCTATTTTATTTGAGAAGCCTATTCAGAACAAAGGTGGCTTTGAAGTCCAATTCTGAGTATTCCTGTGGCAATAATAAAGTGATTTAAAGAGGGTACATTTTTGATACTCTGAAAGTATGACAGAAAATTTGATTGAAAAAGAAAGTGGGACATTACATTTGATTTTTTAATAAAGGAAATTGTATTTTAAATATATTGAATGCTAGTGGAGTTGATTTGCACTCTGATTCTTTTAAGTACTTTATGCTACTAAAATCAGAAAAGATACACAGTTATTTCATTAAGAGAAAAAATGTGCTTCAAAGAGGAGAATGAAAAGAAAGGGAATGTGTATTTATTAAGCACCTACTATTTGCCAGGCATAGTGCTAAGTATTTTACAAATAATATCTCATTTGATCTTCACAACTACACTGGTGCTATTGTGACCTCCACTTTACAGTTGAGGGTTTGACCTTGTACAATGAAACACAATTACTGTGTTTAGAGTGATTTTGTTCTTTCAGGCTTGTGATAAAAATGAAGGAGAAGAATGATCAGTGTAAACTAGAGGTTTGGCAAAGTGTGGTTACTTTAAGGGCAAAGGGGCAAGAGATTCAAAAATAAAGGGAAATGTATAGTTGAACTGGTTCACCAAGGAGTCAAAGTTGTGAAAGTGTGAAACTGATGGATGGAGTGATATCCTGGGAAATTAATGAGATGTGAAGGTCTAGGGACTCATATAATAGAATGGCATGCTGTGGTACAAAAATTCACTTTCACTAATACATGATAGAAAAATGTGACTAAATTATATTTTAAAAGTCTCAGGGTTTATTATGTACCTTAAGTCCATGACATCTCTGTTGTGGATAGCATCATGAATAATCCTCTAGAATCATGAATAGTTTTTTTTTGTATTGATCCTGTTTCTTCAAGATTTTGAATGTGTTTGTTTTTATGTTTCTATTATTATATAAATTATTCCCCTTTTTCTGCTCACTTCATTCCACTGGTTTACAAATGTACTCAAAGTTGTTCCTAAATTTGTTCTTATGGTTCTGTTTACTTCACTCTGCATCAGTTTATATGTCATCCCTCATTTCTTAAGGCACAATAGTATTTCATCACATTCATATGTCACAATTTATTCAGCCATTCAGTTGATGGGCATCCCCTTAGTTTCCAGTTACTTGCCACCACAACAAGAGTTGGTATAAACATTTTTGAATATATAGAACATAGGTGCATCTCAGGGAACTAATTCAATTAAGAAAAAAAAATATATAGAAACACAGAAGTAGTAGAGGTGGCCATTGCTTCTGGCATTAGTTGCTACATGGACAAGTTCATCACTAAACTGGAATGATGTGAGACCCGTCATTCCCCACCCCTCAATGAAATCTCATCTATCATGCTTCCTGAAGAATCACAACTGCAAAAAAAAACAGATACCTATCATTGATTTTAAAAGGAACACTGAGATTTCAGCTCCTCTAACTCCACAGTCAGTAAAGGGATTTCAAATAATATTAAATTGCAAGTGTTTAACCTTGAATCATACATAGTTAGAAAATTATCTTAAATCTCCCACATGGTTTAAATCAGGAGGGATAATTTTGATATGCTCCATGTGGTGAGGGAATAGAGTGATGTCCCTTTGCTACCCTAACAGAAACAGAATGATCAAACTTAAATAGAAAACCATATTGAGATGTTATATTTGTGCAAGTTAGCTTCATTCATTCATTTAATTATTTCCAATTTGCTAAAGTGTTCATATTGGGGCAAAATGTAGAAAAAAATAAGAAAGTAAAGGAAAGTGCTGACTTATTCACTTAGGCAAGGAGAAGGCAAAAGAGATGAATATATGGGGGAATTCAAGTATATAGCTCCCGTTCCCTCCTCTCCCATTTTTCCTCCCTTCCCCTCTTCTTCTCCTTCCTTCCCTTCATTCCTTTCTTCCTTCTCTTCCATTAGTATCTTCCATTCTCCTATCCTCCCTTATTTTTTTAAGTGGAATGGAATGCTTTTCAAAAGAGAAAGAGCATCAAGGAGAATATTATCTAACAAGTAAAAAAAAATCTTGATTTGGCTTCCTAGGTTTTCCAGTAATGAGCATTATACAATTGGAGGGTAAATGAGATCAATTTATTCTCCTAAAAGAAAGTATATTCTTCGGGGGAGGAGCCAAAATGGCAGACCTTAAGAAGCAGATAAGAATAGTGGAGGGAAAATTGAGCAGAGAAATGAGAACAATGCAAGAAAATTATGAAATGAGAGTCAAAGGCTGACTGAGGAAAATAATACCTTAAAAAACAGACTGACTCAAATGGCAAAAGAGGCTCAAAAAGGCAATGAGGAGAAGAATGCTTTAAAAAGCCGAATTTGCCAGATGGAAAATGAATCTCAAAAGATCACTGAGGAGAATCATTGCTTCAGAATTAGATTGGACCAAATGGAAGCTAATGACTTTATGAGAAATCAAGGTGCTCTTAAACAGATCCAAACAAATGAAAGAATAGAAGGCAATGTGAAATATCTCATGGGAAAAAACACTGACCTGGAAAATAGATCCAGGAGACATAATTTAAAAATTATTGGACTACCTGAAAGCCATGATTAAAGTAAGAACCTAGAAATAATCCTCCAGGAAGTTCTCAAAGAAAACTGCCCTGATGTTTTAGAACCAGAGGGCAAAATGGAGGTTGAAAGAATCCACCAATGACCTCCTGAAAAAGATCCCAAAAAGAAAACTCCTAGGAATATTATAGCCAGGTTCTGGAATTCCCAAATGAAGGAGAGAATATTACAAGCAGCCAGGAAGAAACAATTTGAATATTGTGGAAACACAATCAGGATAACCCAGGATCTGGCAGCTTCTACACTGAGGGATTGAAGGACGTGGAATATGATATTCCGGAGGGCAAAGGAGCTGGGATTAAAACCAAGAATCACCTATCCAGCAAAACTGAGTATCATGTTTCAGGGGAAAATATGGTCATTCAGTGGAATAGAGGACTTTCAAGCATTCATGCTGAAAAAACCAGAGTTGAATAGAAAATTTGACATTCAGATAAAAGAAGCAAGAGAAGCATGAGAAGGTAAACAGGGAAAAGAAATCATAAGGAACTTATCAAAGTTGAAATATTGACATTCCTACATGAAAAAACAATAATTGTAACTTATGAAACTTTTCTCAGTAGTTGAAAGGAATATATATATATATATATATATGTCTATATATGAGGGTATATGGGCATATGAATACATATGTGAATGTGTGTATATATAATTACAGGTATATATAGATAGAGGGCACAGGACCAATTTAACAGAAAGGGATGATACTTAAAAGGTGAAATTAAGAGGTGAGAGAGGAATATAATGAGAGAAGATGGGGAGAGACATAATGGGGTAACTTTCTCATATAGAAGAGGCAAGGGAAAATGGTTATAATGGAGGGCAACAATAGGAAGGCAAAAGGGAATGGATCAACCTTATTCCCATTGAATTTGGCTTGAGGAGGGAATGAAACACACAGTAAAGAGGGTATCTCACCCTACAGGAGAGTGTGGGGGGGGAAGGGGATGAGAGTGAGGATTATGGAAGTGAGGGCAGGCTGTGGGGGAGGGAAGTTGGAAGCACCCACTTTTGAAAAGGGATGGGATTAAAGTAGAGAACAGAACAAGTGGGAGGTGGGATAGGAGGGAGGGAAATATAGTCAGTCTTTTATAATATATATACTATGTTATTGTTTAGCATTAGGCAAACATGTACAACCTATACTGAACTGCTTATCTTCCCAGTAAGGGTGGGTGACAAGGAAGGAAGGGAATGAATCTGGAATTCAAAGTTTTAAAATCAAATACTCAAATATATATATATATGTATATATATATATATATACTCTTATTAATACTATTTTATATTTAATTGGGAAATAAGATATACAGGCCACTGGGGCATAGAGATCCACTGGAAAAGTCGAAAGGGGTATGGGAGAAAATATGGGAGAGAGCAGATTGGAGGAGGGGATATCCTGTGGGACTGCTATTTTGGGGTGGTGGATAGGGGAAAAACGGGGAGAAAATTTGTAATTCAAAATCTGGGGGAAATGAATGATGTAAATCAGAAGTTAATAAAGCTTTTGGGGAAAAAAAAGAAAGTACATTCTTGAAGAATAGATTTTAAGTGTGATAAATTTCCAAAACAGAACACAGGATGGCTTTGTAGCAAAGCTACACTCAAAAACTAGGGACTGTACCATGAATTGAACAAGAGAACCATGAACCAGTTCCTGACAAGCCCTTTTCACATCAATATTATGGTTCTCCCCTGAAGTAAGGGATCCATCTATATGGCTACTCACTTGAGATATTTTGGTCACCACTTATATAAAGTCCTTTTAAGGATGCATAATTTATGCCCAAATTGCTTGACATAGTTAAGTTAGAAACAAGTGGAATAACATTTATAAAATGTCATGCTATTAATTACCTTTAGCTTGCTCATGATAAAAATAAAAGGATGAAATTATTTTTAACTAGTCCTGCCATTTGTTTTCTTGGATTGCTGAATTTATATATGCAGAATTAATCTGGATTTACAAACATGCAGGAAGATATGAAAATCTCCAATTAAAATTCAGCTTCTGGCTTCTAACAGGTGAATATATAAATTTCCAAATAAAAATGTGCATTTTAAGGAAATAAAGATAATGATATAGTTTCCTTTTTATAACTTTAATGTTAATCATAAGTTGGTTTTAGCATAACTCAAAAATAGATACTTAGCAAAAAGTGATCTTCTGGACCATTTGAAAAGTAAAAATCACAAATATTTTAGTGATAGTAAATAATTTATTGCGATCTCTTAAAACATTCTTTCCCTTGGAGACAGAGTACAAAAATACTATTGTCTGAAAAATATCATATTCCAGTAATTTTTAAAGATTCTTGAAAGTAGTTGCTTTAAAAACAATGCTCCACAGAGGAGTCTTCAAATATCTTCTAGCTTAAAACATAAATATGTATCACTATTTAAATGAAAATACTTCAAAAGAATATGAGCCTCTGGTATTATTGCCTCTGGGAACATTTACAATTTAAAACACAACTGGTTTAATTATATGCTGGCTCCCATACACATAAAATGAAATATCATCTTCCAAAATATATAACCAAGTTTTCCCATTGTACATAAAGGATAAAAATAATGGAACAGTCCTTCATTGTATTAAAAACAAAAACAAAAATGGGATGCTTGGCAAATTTATTTCAGATAAAAAACACTGTTAAATAGAGGAGGACTTAATTTCAATGACTATAAGTTCTCTTAAAGCAGGAAAAAAGTCCATAGTCTTATTCTCTATAGGGAGAAAATTTTGTTTCGCAATTGAAATACCAAGGAAATACTGTCAGCATTTCAAACCTGAATCAATCAATAAATTATGGGACTCATTTATGTTCCCCATAAGCTTCATGTTCCTTAGAAAAGTTCCCTATTTTGTTTGAGTACCCCACTATCCCTCCAGTTATTCAAATGTATAATTCTGGGATCATCCTTGACCCTTCCTTCTCTTCAATATCCACTGTTGGTCAGTCCTAAGTCTTGTGGATTCCATCTCCATAGCTGCCTTTGCATTAGGCTACTTCTGGCCCTCATCACTAGTTATCTAGATTTCTTTAGTAACTGGATGATTTGCCTCTAGATTCCCGTTTATCCGCTTTACAGTTAGGCTTTCACACAGCTTCCAAAAGTAGTAGTCACTGGGAGGAAGTACTACATGAAGTAAGTGAGGTTCAAAGACATCAAATGACTTGTCCATAGTTGTACAACTATAAGAGTGTGATTGGAGTAGCTACATGATCCAGTGCCTGGCCTACAGTGAGGAACTCTCCTCATCCTGAGTTTTATTCAAAAGCCTCAAGCGCTTACTAGCTCGGTGACCCCAGGCAAGTCACTTAACTATTTGCCTCAGTTCCTTATCTGTCAAATGAGTTATAGAAAGAAATGGCAAACCATTCCAGTATCTTTACCAAGAAAACCCCAAAAGGGGTCTCAAAGAATTGGATATGACTGAAAAAAAAAAACAACAACTAAACAACGGCAACCTGAATGGTATGATACAGAATTCAAAGCCAACTCTCTTATACTATATCCAGAATTCTTCCTAGTACAACATATAGTCTCCCATAGATATTATAATATCCTATTACATTACATTGAGGCTTGACAGGCACTTAACCCAGTGAGTATGAGAACAGTACATAACAGGTCCTTAATGTATGTTTTTGATTGAACATTATACCTCAAAACATCAGAGCATCTTCTATCTTTAAAATTGTGGCCTAATTCATCAGTAAGACAAAGGATTGTAAAAGAAAACACATAGGATTTGGTGTTAGAATAACCATTTTCAACTCTTTGCTCTTCTATTTACTAAAATGTGAACTTGGAATATAATTTTAACTTTCTGGGCATCAGTTTTCTCATTTGAAAGATGAGAGAGCTGGACAAGATATTTCTCTGCTCTCTCTGAGCAGTAGTTAGTATTCTATGTGCTTAAATACTGCAGTATATTTCCAAAAATTGTCATGAGACCACAAAGTATCCCGAGGCTCTTCCCTTTAGCTGTCAATAGAAATTTTAAAAAAGGTAGGATTATTCTATGTCCAATTTTCAATCATCACCTTACTAGAAATGTGAATCCTAAAAAAAACACACAAGACAAAACATACTCAATTTTAATTTTTTTGGTTCCTCAATTGAATTTATTAAAATTGTGATAAATTTTATTCCAATGTGAAAAGTGTTTTAAAAAGTTTTAGTCTTTACTTGGTTTGCCTAAAGAATATTAAAAAAAAATCCTCCAGTAAGGTTAACATGTTTAATTCCTCATGGTTCCTCTATTTTCTTAGGACATGGAAGAGGAGGGAAAGGGAACAAGCCTTTATATAGAACTTACTATGTGCCAAGCACCATGTTAAGTGCACTACAAATATTTCATTTAATCCTCACAACAGCTCTGAGGGGTTCTATTATGATCTCCTTTTTTACAGTTGAGGAAACTAAGGGAGTCAGAGGTTAAATGACTTGCCAGGGTCCCAGAGCTAGGAAGCCTCTGAGGCCAGATTTAAACTTAGGTCTCCCTGATTCTAAGCTCAGCACTCTATCCACTGTGGTATTTAGATGTCTCTAGAAGGCATTTAAACTCTAAGCCCTGTATTCCTGTTAATAATCCCCTAATAATACGCCAGTTTGTCTGTGATTCTGATATTACTTCCATTAATGCATATCACAATGAATCCATGCCTGTCCACCTTTTGTAAAGTCTCAAGTCCCTTGCTCAATAGAGAAATCCACTTACATGCTGAAGGTTTTATTTTTGTTCACTAGACACTGTACATGCTTATCAGTAAAACTTGTAGGCTAACAGTTTTTTTTTTTTTGGAGGGCAATTGGGTTAAGTAACTTGCTCAAGGTCACATGGCTAGTGTGTGTGTGTGTGTGTGTGTGTGTGTGTGTGTGTGTGTGTGTTAAGTGTCTGAGGCCAGATCCAAACTCAGGTCCTCCTGACTCTGGGGTCGGTGCTCTACTCACTGCTCTAGCTAGCCGTCCCTAAACAATCAGTTTTGCCCTTGCTTGAATGACCACTCACCTTTTTTCCTGCCCATACATTTCCTAGCAGCATTATTTACAGTATTTGCTCTCTGTTATACCTTAGAGTGTGTTCATACCTACAAGGTATGCTTATCTATTTCATTGTTATTCCTTTTATGACACTGTGTTCCACCACTAAGGTACCTATAATATTACTGGACCAATATTGGTGCTAAAAAGATGGTCCTTTGTTTTAGAGTGACGCCTGAGTAAATCATTTAATAACAAAACAAAACAACACATTTCAGCTTACTCTCCTTTGCTTCTTCAGTTTTTGGCCTAGATCATTCTCCAGTCACTACACCTGACCTAGATAGATGTCCTAAGGATCATCTTAGGGAAAACCAGGGAAATAAGATGTCATCCTAGGCTTCTCATTCTTATTCCCATATCAAATATGTTGCCAAGTACCATTAATTCTACTTTTGCATCTCTCATATGTGCCCTCTTCTCTCCTCTGACATTTTCAACACCCTAACTAGGTCGTGATCACCTCATTCCTGAACTATAACAATCATCTCCCTGTCTCCATTTTTCCCCATTCTACTACTCTACATAGTTATTCACAAAAATTTTCCTAGGATGCAGATCTGACCGTGTCATTTCCCCATTGAATAATCTCCAATACCTCCCTATTACATCTTTAATAAAATATAAAATGTCTTTCTTCCTTCATAACCTGAACCCTTTGTATCTATCCAATCTTCTGATGCCTTACTCCTTTCTACATGCTCTGATCACATAACACTGTATTACTTCACTGAACCTCATGCAAAATACACCATGCCTTGACCATGCATTTTCATTCACTGCCCTATCTTTTTAAAATCCCTTCCTTCCTCATTTCTGTATCTGGACTTTTCTGGTTTTCTTGGAGTCTCAGATAAAATTCCATCTTAGTCAAGAAGTTTTTTTTTTCCAATCTGCTTCTTAATTCCAATTTCTCCCCACCAAGATTATTTCCAATCAGTCCTGTATATATCTTACTTGTGCAAAGATTATTTTTTTTTGTATATTGTCTAGCCTCACTAGATTGTGAGTTCCTAGAGGACAAGGGCTATTTTTGTCTTCTTTTATACCACAGTGCTTAGTACATTGTTTAACACATGGGGAACTAGGTGTTGCAGTGAATAGAGTACTGTGCTGCAGTCAGGAAGACTTATCTTCCTGAGTTCAAATGGGGCCTCAGCACTTACTCACTTAATACCTCTGTGATCCTAGACAAGTCAGTTAACACCATTTGCCCAAGTTTCTCATCAGTAAAATGAGCTGAGGAAGAAATGGCAAATCACTCTAGTATCTTTGCCAAGAAGACTATAAATGGGGTCACAAAGAATTAAACATGTCTGAAAAATGACTGAACAACAACAATATGCGTTTGATAAATGCTTGTTGAGTTGACAAACTAACCTATTGCAAAAATGAACTCCAGAACGATAGACATTTATACAAATCCATTATAGTAGGTAATATTGCAACAGTTTCTATGCAATCAATCAAAAAGCACTCATTAAGTGCCTTTTTTTCCTTTTCACTGTGCTAACTACTTGGGATATTAAAAAAAAAAGTGGAGGAACTTACTTGAGATAGTCCCCAATTTCCACAAATACCTGTAAAAATGACTCTAAACAAATTTTAGAGCTAAAGAGCTCACAAAACAACAGAGTGAAATATGTCTCTAGCTAAGGACAGCCTGGCAAATTGACAGGAATGGTCTATAACCCCAGGCTGTGAGCAGAGTGCAGTCCTACATGGGCTGTGGTCAGCAAAGACCAGCAGTAGCAGACCTCAGGGGATCAAATCACTGGAAACTGTGGCAGTTTCCAGGCTTCTCAACCCATAAATGGCCAAAAAAGAAAGTAAAAAGTCAGTGGGGAAGCTGTTGGAACTGAATTAGAGAAGAGTGTGGGCCAGCCCCTACCCCCAGGGCAGTGGAAGTGTCAGAACAGCAGCTACAGCTGCTGCCATGGAAGTTGTTTTCAGAGCTCAAGGCCCACAGATGGTGGGGGGACCAAGTGACTAACCAGTGGACAATTGCAGGAATCTCTCTGCTGGGAGCTAAGGCACGATTTTCTTGCTTTGCCCTTCTTGGATCAGAGTCACAGTTGCCTTCCTAGGGTGAGGATCTCTGGTGCAGCAGAACTTGTTGAGGCTGTAGAGAGGCAGTCTTCCTCATAGTTCTGAGGCAGGTGCCTAGAATAAGCTCTGAAAATAGCTGCACAAAACCCCAGAAATTTGGGACACAGCACTCTCCGCTTTAGAACCAGAGTTCTACCATGGCAAAGAACTCAAAACTTAAGTATTTGGCTGGCAAGATTAGCAAACAGAGGAAGAGAAATCAGACTATAGAATCTTTTTTTTTGGTGACAAAGAGGAGCAAAACATAGAACCAGAACAAGACAACAAAGTCAAAACTCCTGTATCAAAAGCATCCAAGAAAAACATGAATTGATCACGGGTCATGGAGGAGCTCAAGAAGGATTTTGGAAATCAAGTGAGAGAAATAGAGGAAAAATTGGGAAGAAAAATGAGAGTGTTGCTAGAAAATCTTGAAAAACAAGTCAACAGCTTGCTAAAAGAGACCCAAAAAAATCCTGAAGAAAATTACCCCTTAAAAATTTGACTACCTCAAATGACAAAAGAGGTCCAAAAAGCCAAAGAGGAGAAGGATGCCTTATAAAGCAGGTTTGGGCAGATGGAAAAGGAAGTTCAAAAGCTCTCTGAAGAAAATAATTCCTTTGAAATTAGATTGGAGCAAATAGAAGCTAATAAGTTTATGTGACATCAAGATATTATAAAATAGATCCAAAAGAATGAAAAAAATAGAAGGCAATGTGAAATATTTCATTGAGAAAATCACTGACCTGGAAAATACATCCAGGATAGATAGTTTAATAATTATTGGACTACCTGAAAACCATGATAAAAAAAGAGCCTTGACATCATCTTTCAAGAAATTATCAAGAAAAACTGTCCTGATATTCCAGAACCAGAGGGTAAAATAGAAATGGAAAGAATTCACCAATTGCCTCTTGAAAAAAATTCCCAAAAGAAAACTCATAGTAATATTAAAGCCAAATTCCAGAGTTCTCAGGTCAAGGAGAAAACTTTTCAAGCAGTTAGGAAGAAACAATTTGAGTATTGTGGAAACACAATCAGGATAACACAGGATCTAGCAGCTTCTACATTAAAGGATCAAAGGGCTTGGAATATGACATTCTGGAGGTCAAAGGAACTAGGATTAAAACCAAGAATCACCTATCCTGCAAAACTGAGTATAATAATTCAGAGTAAAATATGGACATTCAATGAGAGGACTTTCAAGTATTCTTGATGAAAAGACCAGAGTTGAACAGTAAATTTGACTTTCAAGTACAAGAATCAAGAGAAGCATGAAAAGGCAAACAGGTAAGAGAAATCATAAGGAACTTATTAAAGTTCAACTGTTTACATTCCTACATGGAAAGATGATATTTTTAACTCATGAGACTTTTCTCAATATGAGGATAGTTGAAGGGAATATATATATATATATGTATGTATATATGTATGTGTGTATATGTGTGTACATGTATACATAGTTAGAAGGTACAGGGTGAGTTGAATATAAAGGTATGATATCTAAAAATAAAATTAAGAAGAGAGAGGGGAATATATTGGGAGAGGGAAAAAGGTAGAGATAGAATAGGGTTCATTATCTCACATAAAAGAGACAAGAAAAACTATTACAATGGAGAGGAAGAGCAGAGGGATGAAAAGGAATTTGGCTTAAGGAGGGAATAAGAAACACACTCAATTGGGCATCTTACCCTACAAGGAAGTAGGTGGAAGGGGGATGAGAATGGGGGATGATAGAATGGAGGGCAGATTGGGGGAAAGGGTAGTCAGAAGCAAACACATTTGAAAAGGAACAGGGTCAAGGGAGAAATTAGAATAAACAGGGTGTGGGATAGGATAGAGGAAAATATAGTTAGTCTTTCACAACATGGAAATGTTTGGTATAACTACACATGTATAGCCTATATTGAAATCCTTGTCTTCTCAGTGAGGGTAGGTGAGGAGGGAAGAAAGGAGAGTATCTGGAACTCAAAGTTTTAAAAACAAATGTTAAAAAAATTGTTTTATACATGCAGCCAGTAAATAAACTATACAATGAGGTATAGGAATCCATCTTGCCCTACAAGAAAGTGAGGAGTAAGGGATAAGGGATAAGAGGAGGATATATGAGAGGGCAGACTGGGGGAAGGAGTAATCCATATGCTTACCATCTTGGAATGAGGGTAGGGGAGAGATGGGGAGAAAGTTTGGAACTCAAAATTTTGTGGAAATGAATGTTAAAAAATAAATAAATAAATTCTGGAAAAAAAATTTAAAAAAAAGAAAGAGTTCTTGTTGTTAAGGTGCCTATATTCTAACGAAGGAGATTCTATAAATGATGAGTATATGCAGAAGATATATATATATATATATATATATATATATATATATATATATTCAATACAAAATTATTTTGGGAGGAAGGGAACCACCTGCTTTAGGGATCAGGAAGATCTTTATGTATAATATGATGCTTGAGCTAAGCTTTGAAACAATACTTCATAACCAGCTAAATATGAGGCACTCAACAAAACTATGAAAATCCACAAATGTTTCTAAGGTCTGATGACCCTTTGACACTTGAATCTCCATAGATACTGGTGCCTAAAGAAGTTTGACAGGAGAATCTGTATATCTACAATGCAATCAGTTGAAGAGCAATTCCCATCTACCAGTGCCAAAGTCCAATGTGTGTCTGCATCTAGAATCTTTTTCCTCTGAAACAGGAACCTACAGATGAGGTCTACTAAGGAATAAGGTCAAAGATGGCACATTTCATCATACTTAAGGGTAACTGAGCAATCCAGAAGAAGGTGAATTGCTTGAAGCAATTCCCATTTTGTTTTTTTTCTTTTTATTCCTACCTAGTACGGTGCCTGACACATAGTAGATACCTTAGAAATGTTTTTCTTTTTGATCAAATTGAAGCAATACTGAAATATCACCATATTACATTACATTATATTACATTGTGTTATATTTATATGATATATTTATTATACATTATATTTATTATATAATATTATAGCCTTTCTTCTCTTTCCCTTGCAATTTGTTGTCAATTTATATAGATTTTTGGTCAATACTTGGAGCTTTTTTTGCATAAAAAATAACTTCACTCTGCCTCACTTTTTAAGAGACTTATATAACCTTTAACCCAATAATGTTTTATTTCAATCCATTCTGAACCCATTGTTGGAGAAACATCACAAAATGGAGGAAAACAAATATAAATAATAAACAATCACCTAATAAACACACTAATAATTATTAACAACTTGAAACATCCTCAAATCCCTGACTCAAAAGAATCTGCTAGAATATCTCTACTTCCCTCCTTTGCCAGAAAAAGAAATAATGTTAGTTGTTTAGGTATCACATCCCTTAGAACTGATTTGTTAACATCAACACCTTGATTTGCACCTGCAAGTAATTTGGAAGCTAGCGTGGAGTAGGGAGCACAGTTGTAGTGCACTACATGAGTCCAAAATGATTTTAGCAGGTGGGTTACTTCTCATAAAAATATATCTCTGATCAGGAAAAAAACAAAACAATCTCCTCTGGTACTTTTAAACATTTCTCAAATAGCAAGCCAATAACAAGTCAATAACAGTACAGCAGATAACAATATTAAGTTGGTAATAAAATTTCCTAAAAGGTTTTTTTTTTATCAGAATATAAACTCATATAATTATTAAGTTATCTTGAGAATTACAAAGATCTTAAATTAAGTTGGTTGAAATAGCCTTATGAATAACAAAAGCTATTTATAAGGGAGGCAAAGGGAAACCAATCACAGATCTAAAGTTGAAAAAGACCTTCTATGTCATGGATTCCAGCTTCCTAATTTACAGATGGGGAAACTGAGGATTGTGGAGGTTAAAAGATTTCCTTAAGACCATACAAATAAGTATCAGAGAAAGGTTTTCAACTTAGGTGCTCTGATTTCAGGGTCAATGATTTTTCCATTCTACCATGCCAGGAATTAGAAGAAGAATGGCTAACATGTAGTTAGGGGAAAAGACTACAAGTTTCAGTACTCAACTATTTTTGTCACATTTTATGATTGAAAGGAAAAGGTGAAGATTTCCATTTAACCATGAAAGGAATGGTCAATACCAGCCAAGATTTCAGCCACCATTATTGTTGTTGTTCAGTCATGTCTGATTCTTCATGACCCCATTTGGGGTTTTCTTAACAAAGATACTGGAGTGGTTTGACATTTCCTTCTCTACTTCAATTTTTAGATGAGAATCTGAGACAAACAGGGTTAAGTGTCTTGCCCAGGGTCACTTCAATTTTTAGATGAGAATCTGAGACAAACAAGGCTAAGTGTCTTGCCCAGGGTCACACAGCTAGTGAGTATCTGAGGCTAAATTTGAACTCAGGAAAATGAGTTTTTCTGACTCCAAGCCAAGCACTCTATCCACTGCACCACCTAGCCACAGGTAAAAGAAAAGTGGACAAGTGTTAAGAGATGGAATCCTGTGTTCATACCACCACAGATTAGTTCTGTGGTGTAGGCACACACACCTGACCTCTTTAAGCTACAGAGACCTCATTTGTAAAATGAGAAAACTGATTGTCATGATAGGTCTCCACCAGCTCTTAATTCTCTGCTTATGTGTCTTTTAGGATTATTCTTTGTTCAAATACTAAGCATATAACATGGCAATTGTTCTCAGCCAGCTAATATATTTTTACTAGGTGTAATGGAAATGCAGATTTAAAGATCTTCCCTGCCCCTAGGCTAACGTGCACCTGGAGCCTGGGGTGGGAGGCTTGTTTTTCAGTAGATACTTCTTGATTGGCCAGTGGGTCAATAAGGTTGTTACATTCTCTGAGCCAGGAATAGGCTATATAAGCCCTGATGTGTAGCTTTGTTTTGGGACTCACTTTGAGAAGTGTTCTGTGATTTGATCTGAATTCTGGGAAGCCGTTGTTGAGAGTCCCCCGGCTTTGAAAAACCCAGAATGTGGAAACCCAGATGTTGACTGGGTATGGATGTAATGGTTGGGCAGTTTGGAAATCTGTCTACTTGATGTTTCTGTCTTGATAATTATGCCTGTATACTTTGAGATTCAGGGTGCTGACCTTTTCTCCTGAACAAGGTAAACGATATATGTCTGACTGATTAAAGTAAGCTTGTTAACCCATTTTGAGTTGCTTTCCTTTAGCAAAGCAGATCCAAGAACCTGTGGTAGCTGCAAACCCTGAGGACGCTTGGGGTGCTTGCTGCTACACTAGGCTAAAAAGAAATAAAACAAGGAAAATCAATTTTTGGAAATATTTTAGCATAAAATATGTGATTACATGGGGATGTGGTAGGGGCATACCGGTCACTTTCTCTGCTTCCATATAATTTAGTCATGAATCTTCATCATTTAAGTTAACTTGACTAAACCATGTGTAATATATAGCTTGAAATAGTGACAACGTTTCCCTTAAGTTAGATGAAATTTTTAAATGCCCCACATATCAATAGATTTCATCTATTTCTCTTACACAGTTGAGGGTTTGCTATTTTTCCTTCTTAAATGGTTTGGATTTTTCTCACATACTTTGCATTTCTCAACTATTTTTCCATCTATTGCACATTGATAAAAACTGCTTGATTGATAAAATCATTACTCTTGTGTGCCTCCAGTTCTTTCCAATTCTATCGAATACTCCTCCTCATTCTGGGAGCCTGAGTTTCTTTAGCTCTCACTCTTCCTACATACTTGACATTTCAATCTATAAATACCTAACATTGTGAAATGCTCTCTGCCTTTATATAGAGGAGGGAATTGAATGATTTTTAGGTCTTTCAAGAATATCAGCCAACTCTGAATGTCTTCTATTTATTTTTCTCTACTTAGTTCTTGTACTTTCCAAACCATATGCTAAAAATAATTTTTAAAAGATACAAAATTTTCAGAAAGTGAAAGTCTTGATATGCTGTCAATATTCTTCATACCTGATGTGAGATCTAATTATTAGTAAAAGTACACAACTATATACCCCTCTAAAATTACCTTATGCATAGCAAATCCTTAATAAGTATGGACTGAATGAATCAATGAATAATAATAATTCACATTAATATAGTGATCCATAAGTAAAAAATATACTAGTATCAATTTCCTAATAAGATAATTAAAAGTAAAAAATGTGTATTAGGGTAGCACCATATACATGTGAATAACTGATGTTTACTTTTTTTCCAATAAATGTGAAAACAACAAAAAATATTCTGATAGCTTTCTCCCAGAAGGGTTTACAATAGAAATTATATTACTTACTGAGAAGTGCCTATTAAAACAGAAAGGACTGCTTTATTTTTTCATATTATTTAGGATTTAGAATTCTTCTTAAGTTAGTCCCTTCCAATGTTTCCAATATTCTTAGCTTTTACTGAATTCATGTACAGTACAATCCAATTACAATGGCCTACCTGAAGTTCCTCGTACATTGCACTCTATTTCCATCTCTATGCTTTTGCACTGGCATCCTGCCATGATTTCAATGCTCTTCCTCTTCACCTCTGCTGACTGGCATCCTGAGCTTTCTCCAAGAGTCAGCTCAAATCCCACGGTCTGCAGGAAGCCCTTCCTTGTCTCCCCCAGGAGATCTTTTCTATTTGCAGAAGAAAAGCATGGGTAGATTTTGGTATTCTCCCTGAAGTAAGCATCTAGTTACAAAATGAAGTTAAAAATTAAGAAGAAGATATCTGAATACAAAAAAGGTACCACATCCTTTCCATCATATTTTTCATTTCATTATTTTACTGTATAATTTTAACCTAGTACTGCCTTGTTTTGACTTCATTTATAGTGTTTGAGTTTAAATACCCATGTCAATATTTACCTCAAACAGATGAACCATTTCTTCTAAAAGTATATAATATCTGCTGGCATTTAATAAGGAGAAAAAAATGTTATGACATTTACCCATTCAAATTCATTTCAAATTTTATAGTTAATTATTAAGTGAAAAATGCTCTACATATAACACTTATTGAGATTATAAAAATTACTTGAATATTCAAAATATTACGTACATAGTGGACATATCAGAACATTTGTTGCTTTTTATTAAAAAAACAATTACTTTGTTTTTCGTCAAAGTAGTTTTCTCTTTCTGATAAAAACCTCTCATCATATCTTTTTTTTATTTCTTTCTACCTCCTGAATCTGCTTTTCCCCCTAATGACAGCAATCCCTTACTCTGCTACTAAAACTTATCTTGGTCTCTTTTGACTTCCTATATGATCATTTTAACTGTATTCTCAGTGCTAGTCTAAAATCCTTCATCTCTGTTATATTCCATCATACCTGCCTTGCCCAAAACCCCAGCCTATGGAGCACTGCTGTTGTTGGGAGAAAGCCACCTAAGAACTTGACCTGGTTCCAAAATTTGTTTGATTGAGGTCATCTCATTTTGGCAAGATCTACTTTGATACCTAATCTTCTTCAATGCCTATCTACTTTGATATCCAATAGAATTTCCCACAATTAATTCTTTAAAAAATATTTCTACTATGCTCCTTTCTTTACTGGTTTCCTCACACTTACAACTACTATTAGTTTACTACCTTTCCTATCAATTCCCTAATATCCAGGCCATCAACAAGAACTCTGTCAACTCCTCTCTTCTTATATGAGATTTTTTTAATGATCTTCACCCAATATTCCTACAGATCTCAGGGAAAAAAAACACAAAGTATAAATCTCATTCCAAAGCTAATGATTCCACCTTTGACTTCCTTCTGGACTTTGCTCCTATGTCATCTCTGTTACCTGGCACTGGCAAATATTTTTTTAAAACAATTGATGATTTACGCACACTGTCTCTTCAACAACTTCCATTCCAACTTTAATTTTTATGATTTTATATTCTCCCAAAACTGCTGTCTCAAAATGTCTTTCTAGTCCTGATGTTCCCTCAGTACTGCTAGCTCTCATTCCCCTTCATCTCTGGGCACCTTCTCATAGTGTTTGAAAATCTCTTTTCCTTTTGCCCTGTTTCTCCTGGTTCTCCACCCTATGTGATTAACCACTCCTTTTCTGCTTTAATTGTTCTTCTGCCTCTTCACTCCTTAAACACCTTTCAAGAAAATTTTGTACTCAGAACTCTTCTATTTCTATTCCTTTCTTTAGAAACTTCACCATTCTCCTGTTTCAGTTCCCTTCTGGGTAGGTTGTTTCCAAATTTTTATCTATTTCCCTATGTACTATTTAGGGCTTCAGACAATAGTTCTGACTTCCCCCCATGGGTACCTCTATTTATCCCCCAACCCTTCAAACTAATTGTTTCTAATAATCCAAATTACATATCTTGTATCCTTCCTTTCCTCAATCTGCTACCACTCTTGGTGAGGCCTGCATCATCTTCTGCCTTTGTTTTTGCAATAACTTCCCAAATTGTTCTCCCTGCATCACCTTTTCCTTCTCCAATCTATGTTTCACATGCTGCCAAATCGATATTTAACACACACACACACACACACACACACACACACACAGCCAAGTCCCAAGTCCCTCCTATAGAAGTTTTAGTGGCTCCCTAAAATTGCCTAAACACTAAAATATAAACTCCTCTGATTGACATTTAAAGACTTCACTCTCTTCTGTCTATTTTTTGGTTTATAATACTACCCCTGATGTACTCAAAGAGAGCTAAGTGGCTTAGTAGATAGAGTTCTCGACTTAGAATCAGAAGATATGAGTTCCAATCCAGACTTGGGCACATATTAGCTGTGTGACCCTGGTCATATCATTTAATCTTTGTCTGGGTCAGTTTCCTCAAAAGCAAAAAGCAGAAAATAATAGCACTTACTTGCCATGGTTGTTGTGAGGATTAAAGTGCAAACTTTAAAGTATTATATAGATGATCATTGGAATTAGTAGTATATATGCATCATGCATGTACACAGACAATCCAGATGCCACCCCATCTCCCACCTACATACCTTTGCATAGGCTTTCCCTGTGCTTGATATGATCTCCTTTCTCACTTGCCACTCTTGGAATTCCTAGATACATTGAAAGATCAGCCCTCATGACCTCATTAAAAAGTCCTTTTCTGATTTCTCTCATTGTTCACCATGCCCCCCCATCCAATTATTTTGTATTTAATATATATATACACATATATATGTATATATATAAATCCTGTGTTTACTTCTCTGTGAATGTGTTATTATCTCACCCTCCCTCACTATCTGCACCCCCCACCTCTGCCACACACATACAAACCCTTCAGTGGGGTGGGGGCTATTTGAGAGCAAGGCTACCTTACTTCTACCTTTGTATGCCCAGTGCCTAGCACAGTGTTCGGCAACATAGTAGGCAAATGGGGGAGGGGGGAAATATTGCTGACATATTTGTGCTATATGTATGTGTGAAGAAACAGGGCAATAATATTATATGCCTGGCACATAGTAAGCACTTAATAAATGTTTACTGATGGATACATTTGTTTTATATAATGCCATTTAATAAATACTTTCATTTATTATTGATTGTTGTTCATCCTTCCTTTATTCTAAAAAATACCAATGACATCATGGGATGATGTCTTGACTTACACATGAATTGGATTTTAGAGGGGCAGAGTGGCACAAAGTCTTCCACCTCACACTCTCTTCCAGAGTAATTGAAATCCAGTGGCAAGACAAAAATCAGGATGACTGGTGATGGCGCAGGATGCAGTGGATGACCTTGGTATCCTCATGTTTGACAAGAGCTCTTAGCCATCCACGGTGCCCACTTCAGCCACCTTCATTGAAGTTACAACAAACTGTTCTCATCCATTTGTACTCCTGGGGGAAGTCTTCATATTCTGAGGTAGATATTCCCCTAATTCACCAATGGGTTTGAGGTCTGTTGGTTGCCATCAACCTGGTTTAGCCCATCTGCCAAGACCATTTTGTGAGGATGTGGCTGCTGCACATTCTATAGCTTCTTGGAGCCAAAGGTGAGAGGTGAGTGCCAGGTGGACACTTGTGGTTACTGATTAAGAGAACCAGGAAGACCTGGGTTTAAATCCCCACTCTGGCTCAAGCTGGCTGTGTGATCCTGGACACATTCTAGGGGCAACTCTCATAGACCATAAGTGGCAGAGAATTGCTATCTAGCATTTGTAGGAGGAATTTCTTTATCATAAATAGTCTAAAGTTTAATTGTTATAAATATTTACTCTAAAAAAAGGTTACTCTGTATTTACTTATATGTATACATAGTTTTCCCCTAATAGATTATAAAGACCTTAAAGGTAAGCACTGTGTAATTTCTGTTTTGGTATTCCCAGGACCTAACATAGTTTCTGGCATATAGAACCTTAATAAACATACTTGGAAGGGATGAACGAATAAATGAATAAATGTGCTTTCACATACATTATCTCATTTGATCCTCATAACAAAATTGTGAGAAAGTCAAGGCAGGTATTATCTCACCTTTACAGAGCAGAAACTGAAGTTCAGAGGTAAGTCTTTATGATAAGCTTATGACAGCTTTGAAACTCCAAATAAAATCTACTGAATCCAAATGCAGGGCTCTTTTCATTACACTTAATGGCCTCTCAATAAGATTGTCTTAAATCTTTGTGCTCTCTCTCAGGGTTAGGTTATGAGATGAATACACCTAGGATCAGTTATTATTTGTGGGGTTTTTAAATAACTTCATAGATGAAATTCCTTTGCTCATGATCATATAGCTAGCAAATATCAGATACAAGATTTGAGTCTTTGTCTTCCTTGCCACAGATCCAACACTATCACACCATAGTATGGCATATATGTCCTATAAAGACAACTGTGGCATAATGGAGAGAATGGTGAGCTTGTAGTCAGGAAGTCCTGGAGCACTGAACTCTGGGGAAATCACTTAATCCTCTATCTCAATTAGATCCCTAGGCTTTATCTACTTTTGCCTTAGATAGTTTGTGATTTTATCTGTGGAGGGACCTACATATAGTGGCAAAAATACCAGATCCTTCATATACTCACACAAGGATTAATGTATGAGGAACTTATCAGGTTACCTAGGGCTTAAGCAAATTTTTAAAAATGAAAGCAAAAGGGAATTATTAACCAAATTGGTTAGAAGTATCTCTTTCCATGGGTTCCACTGAAATTAATGAGATTACTATTTGTTCAATAATGCAAACTTGAAAGAAATGGATGCAATTGTTCTCAAATGCCCCCCCCCCCACACACACACTTGTGGGGCCGTCATGAATCTATATAAACACATCTTTGTGTGTCATCTCCTTTTGTCATATGAACTTAGCTACAATCTTAGAGAGGAGTAACCATGTCTGGACACTTGGTAGTAGTCTAACAGACTACTACAGTCTCATCTTAAAGACTTATCTTACCTATTGGAGTCTGTAAGACCTGATTATCCATTTATAAATAATTAAGACCAGTGTTACAATAATTTTTCTCATTCTGCCTTTTCAATGTTCAAAGACCTGTAGAAACTTGTTGATTCATGGCATCATTTACCATAGAATTGCTTAAATATATAGTGAAATGAAATTCAGGTAAAAGTCAGAAATTTAAGAGAAATAGAAATGAATGCTGTTTATTTTCATGGTACTTAATTGCATGTCCCCTTCAGAAATTTTGCAAAGATTTGCATGGTCCTTAATGTAGCACATTATTACTGTCTTTAAAAATGACTATAATTGCAGGAACTAGATTCTAAAGTTGTATTCCCAAGTGCAGTTCGACACTGTAGCATCTGATGCTCTAGAGTAACATTAGGTAATGAATCATTTTCATAAAATTATTTAAGCTTTAGCTAAAAAAGTAAAATCTTGGGACAACAAATAATTAAAGAGTAAAAACAAATGCAAATTAAATGAAAGATTTAACTTTCTACATTAAAAGTAAATTAAGACATTCACAAGCCATTATCTAAGCCACCCTCCCACTCAACTCAATGCAGCTGCATCTGAGTCAGCCTATTCACAGCTCCTTTTAATTAGCAGGCTTTGTGAGGATCCCAGAGGTTGCAAATTAAAAAGAGCATAGAACACTTGAATCTATCCTACTCTGAAAGGAAATATCCTAGGCATGACTACAAGTAGTGATAAGAAATTATAAATTGTGAGCAAAAGAGGGATAAACATCAGTAATAATCAGGACAGCCAAAAAATATCAAGGCCTGTTGCTAAGAAGCTGGATACAGAAATGGTATTTTACCCCCATTATGTCCCAAAGTATAAATATGGTCCTTAATTATAACACAAAGTATCTACAGAGGAAGGCTTTAACTCTTTACTTCTGGGAGAGGGTATATTTGGCCATATAGGGTGGAGTGATATCTCCAAATGATATTCTCCAATGTCCTTCAAATTCACTGGTGCTCTAACAGATACTGTTGTCTCTGACTTTGTATATAGTGTTATACATTTCATGCTCTCAGAATCACATGTTTTTTTTTCCAATTAAGAGGTGAACTAGCTCAACCCATTATTGACCAAAATGCATCTACAAGACTTTTAGCAGGTGCTCATAGGATCATGAATGGAAGATAGAAAATGAAGATTAAAGGAGTGGATCCCAATGTGGGTCATCTAAATGTGCATGTGTATGCATGTACACACATGCATATACACATGTGCATATATATGCACACATATGGAGACATATAAATATTATATACATATACACAATTATTCCTGTCACCCACATAAAAGAAGACTTAAATTGTTCTACATGGACCTAGACAGACTAGAAAGAGAAATGGATAAATTTTAAGAGTCAGCTTTAGCCTCAAAGAAAAGAGATTACCAATTAGAGCTGGCCAAAGGCTTGTAACAATGGGGAGAGTACTAGACCTGGAGTTAGGATAAACTAAATTTATATCCAGCTTTAATTGCTTACTCCTATATGATACTGAGCAAGTCACCCTCTGACTAGGTCAATTTCATCACCTGTAAATTGGATATAATAATAGCACCTACCTACCAGGGATGTAAGGACAAATGAGGTAATATTTGAAAAGCATTTTGAAACCTTAAAGTGTTGTATGAATGCTAGCCACAATTATTATTATGGTGGCTGGGTGGTACAATGGATAGAGCACTGGGCTAGGAATCATGAAGATTCATCTTCATGAGTTTAAATCCAGACAAAGACAATTAATAAGCTATGTGACTAAGGGCAAGTCACTTAACCCTCTTTCTCTCATTTCCTTATACGTAAAGTGGGCCGGATAAGGAAATGGCAAACCAATCCCATATCTTTGCCAAGAAAACCCCAAGTGGACTCATAAAGAGTTACACATAACTGAAACAATTCAACAACAACAACAGTCTATTATCAGAAATCATCAACAATTTTGATACCTTGATGGAAAAGAGACTTGAGAATTTATTTTTCTCATTAATTTTTAAAAACCATTGATAGCTTTTTTTAATGTCACTTATAGTTCTCAAAATCTTTTTATCCCTCTCCTACCCAGAGAGACACATTTTAAATTGACAATTTTTTAAAAAGGAGGAGGAAAGCTCAACAAAATTGAACTATATATCAAAGAAGTCTTATCCTTTTTGCAGTGCTTCGTACCTATCATCAAGTGCCTTTGCACTTGTTCTCTGGGCCCAAATTTATTCATTTAAATTTTCCAGCATTATTTCTGTTATTTTGTTTCTCCCTTCTATTTATAATGTTTTAGTCATCTTCACTGCTGTCGTTCTGATTCTGCTTACTACATGCTGCATCAGTTTGTATGTCTTCCTATAATTTTCTGTGTTTATCATAACATTATTACAATATTGGACAATAATACTAAATTCTATTACATCCATATACTAGCATTTGTTTAGCCATTCCCCAAACTTGGGGATCTACATTGTTGAAAAGCTGTTGGTACTACAAAAAGTATAGAAATAAACATTTTTAGGTTTTTTTTTGAGCCTTTTTAGCATTAACTTACTTAAGATAAAAACTGAGGAGCATAATCTTTGGGTCAAAGGGTATGGGCATTTCAGTTTAAAATTCATTTGGTATAGCACAACATCTCTAGAATATCAAGGGAAACATTTGTAAATGATTTGAAGGCAGAATGCATTTCTAAATATTATACCATTAAAAACCAATATTTGTTAAAACTATTTGGTACTGATATATAAATGGAAAATACATCAGCATAATAAACTAGAAAATGGCAAATCAGGAATAATAGAAATCAATCAAGGGTTCAATAAACCCTAAAACATAAATTACCCAGGAAAGAACTCCAAATTGTTTAGAAGAGTAGAAAGCAGCACACACACACACTCACACATGCACGCACACACAGAGTTTTTAAAGTGTGTGTGTGTGTGTGTGTGTGTGTGTGTGTGTGCAGAAGGAATATAAGTAGAATTGATATGAAATAGCTTAAGTTCAAAGCAATCTGGAGGATGGCAACAATAGCCATTGGGGTGGGGTGGAGGCGCAGAAATGTCTGAAACCTTTTTAAGATTGACATAGACTTGCCACAAAATCTTAACCTGGATTCTGTGAACTTATGTGTGGTTTTCTTTGTACTCATAATGTATTTTATTTCATGTAATTAAAAACACGTTATAGTTAAAGTCCATAGGATTCACCAGACTTCTAATGGTATGATGCACAGTTAAGCAGCATTGGGATGGAAATAGCTGAGGCTTGAAGGAAGCAAAAATTCTATGAGGTGAAGATAAAGAAGGAGTATATTCAAGAATTAGAAGGATAACCAATAGTAAGTCATAGACATGGAAAACAGAGTGGGAGGAGCAGAGAGACCTTAGCTGGAGTCAGAGTATGAGAGGGCAATAATGTTCAACAAGACTGGGAAGATCAGTTGTGAAGGGATTCAAAAACTAAACAGAGGATGTTACATTTTATCCTAGATGCAATAGGAGACCACTGGCTATGGAAAAATATTTCTCAAGAGAAGAATTGCAAACTATTAACTACATAAAAATCATTCAAATTGAAACAACAATGAGGATTCACCTGATACCCAGAAAAGATGACAGAGATGAGAACAGTCCTCTGGCTGAAGGCTGAGGAAAGACATGCTTGCTAAAGATTGTTGGTGAAATACAGCATCATCTTGCATTTTCTAAATTTTTCAACCTCTCCTCTTTATTTACATAGAGCGTTTTAGGTCTAGTTTAGGTTCTCACTACCTCCTGGATGGAATCTTATAACTTTCTGTTTTGTTTCTACTTCAAGCTTTTTACCACTCTAATCCCTTATAGAGAATTTAGATACTTCAGTGGTCTGTTAAGTAGGTCATGTTGGAAAGTAATACACTTGAATGTTCGATTATAATATTTTGGGGATCTTCTTGCTACAGGTCAATGTAGTCAGCAAAAATTGCATTGTAACTTTGTAAGGTAGCATAGACCATAGGCTTCAGATACTGGTTTCTGATACCTCAGAGAGACACTCACTGAAGTTTCAGTGTTTCTTTTTCAAAACAAAATTGTCTTCACCAGACCACATTAATATCTAGAATAGAAAAAAATAATAGAAAATGTGATACCTACTTGAAGTAAGAATTTGATAAAAAGGAATGTTCTAGCCCTTGTATAATATTCCTTTTAAAAAAATATTGATATTAATTGATAAAGGTTGCTAGTGTCATTAACCTGAACTTACCCTACCTTTAATAACTGAAGATTCCAGAGTTGCTGCTTTGAGATTTGAATCAAATGAATTAGATATCATACCTTTCCACCCTTCCTCTTAGTTTCTTAAGATTATTTCTCTATAAATGCAATAAGACATTTTAACAGTGCAGTGAACTGAGAAGTGATCACTATTCTAGGTTCTGCCACATTTCAGTTGAGTTGTAATCCTCAGAACAACCTCACAGGATTCTGTGCATGAGTGTCAATTTAAATGAAATAATATGAAAGCACTTTGTAAAGTGAAGTGGAGGTCTGTGGATCTGAGGGCAGGTCTCTTTATTAAGCTCTTGATTGGTGTGATAGAGGCCTCTATCCTCTTTCCTGTCCTGTTCAACATGTTTATTTATAACTTACCTGAAGATATGGATTTATTTTTGTCACTTTTATTATACATAACAAAATTCTGAGAAAGATGAATAGAACATTGGGTTACAGAATCAAGATACAAATGTATTTTGGTAAATTAGAAAGTTAGAAATAAATACTAAACTGCTTAGACTGTATCTCAAGGGGTATTACATGCTTGGATGCAATTTCTTTAGATGGTTATTGGTACATTAGTAGTAAGCTAAATGTAGATGACTGGCACTTTGAAAAAATTTATAACTATGCAAAAGTTGAGTGAAAACATGGCAATGGCAAGTAAAGATGGATGAACATGTGTCCTTTGAATTCTACCACCTGTAGCTTTCTCAGTTATAAATAAAATATTAGGAAAGTAGAAAAAATACAGAGTAAAACAATAAATAGATGCCAGTAATAGACCTTCTGTAGGCTAGTAATGTAGCACAGAGTGCCCTAAAATAATAACTAAGCTGGAAAACAGGAAATTTGGTTATTTGTGCCCACTTTTGATTTTAAAGCAGTTTGCACCATCATTTAATCCTTTAAAAATTATGTTATTCCAAATATCTGTGCTTCTATATGAACTGCCAGATAATAACAGAATAAGAGAACTATCTAGGCATTTTAAATGGTGACACCTATATTTTTGTTACTTGGCCCACCAATAGGTTAAGTCCCTTTCTAGGAACCTCCTTGCAAGTCAGATTTATTTCATTCAACAAGTATTTCATAAGCCATGTCTATACCATGCACTGAACTAAGCATTAATTAGAGATACAAAGACAAAAAGAAAATATAAGAAAATATCTCTGAAAGAATTTATATTCTACTAGATATGGGATGTATACAGGTAATAAAATATAAAATATGAACTTGAAAAATACAATTCTTGCTACTCATGGCATAAGGTAAGATGTTTTATAGGAAGCGTCACTTGATTCACATCCTAAAGGGAGTTAGAGATAGTGGGAGGAGGAAGTGAGGATGGAGAGCATGCCAGGAATGTGGTACAGCCTTTAATAAGCTTCAGAGGCATGGAATGGAATGATATGTATCTACAATGTTATATTGACCAGTTTGCCTAGAAGGAAGCATACATAAGGAAGGGGGTAAGGTCAAACTAGTATCCATCCAGACCTTTTCTAAATACTTAATTATAAGAATAGGCTGTAGAATATAAAGTTGAAATCCTTTTTTTAAGCTGGAATTTTACTGACAGAAGCTGTTTCTTGGGATGAAAACAGGCTTATTTTATTATTGAGTTAAACTATATCCCCAGTTTAACTAAGAAATAATTAGGTTTAGTTTTTTTTAAAACTAAATCACCCAAGTATTCTAAAGGTCTTAACTTTTCCTAAGTTACTGATTCTGTGTCTTCCTTTGTGTAGAGCCATATTTCAAACGGAATCATTTGGTTGTGATTTTTTTAAAAAAAGACAAAGTAAGCATTTTAATTAAGTCAGTGAAAAGAAAAAGGAAAAAAATCCTTCATTTAGAAAGTAAATTCTTAAAATAAAGGAGTTGTGGCTTGGAATATGAAGATTAGGCAGTAAAACACAATCGTTTAAAGATAAACAAGGAATTGTAAATTCTTCCCCCCCAGTGTTTATCAGTTAATTATGGTCTATTGATGATCATTTTCCACACAAGCTGTTGGTGAGAAAATTGAACTATGCAAGTCTTCCCTCAAAATCTTAGACTATAGTTTTTCACTGTTTAGAAACAGCCCTGGTGTATCCATGATTTGTGAATCCAAACATATTAGACTGGTAAATTTGAGGAAAAGCAAAGGATCTTTCAAAAACCTCCAGAAATTCTCAATTTTACAATGTACAAAGAACAGAGCCAAATTTAATATCTTTTTCATATATAAAGTTATTTCTCAATTCCAACTGGTTTATGTGACCTAGCACAAAAATCCCCACAAATTCTACATGTGGCTGTTTACATGAACATGACCTAGGTCATAAAAGATGAGTGAACTTCATTCTGTTTTAGAAAGACAACCTGGCAGTTTTCTTTTCTTTAACATTTACTAACATTTCTCTAGCAAAATCACTTTCTAGACACATAAAGGCCTAGGATTTGCAATATATTGGATTAGATGGCATTTTTAATCTTAAATTCTGCTCTGCAATATTGCATTTGGCCTTTTTGGGAGATGGATTTTTTTTATTGAAGTCATCTGTTCTCAAGAAGATAATCTGCTTGTTTGGCTCAGATTCTCTATAAAATTCAGTTTGCTATTTTAGCCTGTTAAGCTATACAATGATCAGCATAATAATTTATGATTCTGAGGACTATTCATTTGGGTATTATGAGGTTTTGTCACCTAGTCTACACATAATTTACAATAGAAGCCAAGACCTGACCCAAAGTTGTAAATGAAGCAAACAGCATAGAAATCTAGGAAAGTGCAAGATAGGTGGCATTTGTTTATTTGGTTTAAAATCATATATATATTTCAAGCTCCAAATTGGTTCCCAACCTTGAAAAGTTTGATTAATAAATAAATACATTCAAATTTCTGTATCTACAAAAAGTAGAATAGCTGTACTCCTTGTGAAATAAAGAAGCTATCATTTTACATTAGTCCTTGATTATTAAATATAGATTAAATAATTAACTAGAAAAAGTTGTTGCTTTTCATTTCTTTCAATGTAACACTGGTAGTACATGTGATGGTTAATGTCTTTTCAGAATGTCTTTCTATTGCTGAAAAGTGAGGGAGTTTTAGAATACTAATTTTCATTAAAAGACATTGACCCAACCTTGTTGGCCCATTTTTTTAGGCCTTATTCCTTCAGACATATATAGACTAGATGTCTCTAAAAGGAAATAATGATTTTTCAGGTATATTAAGTATAAAACCTGACTGCTAGTTATTAGCGCACCAAGACATGAACAATGCATGCAACTGAAAATTCCAGAGGTCCAATGGACTATCACCTGACTGTGGGCCAGATTCCAGAAAAATGAGCTTAAACTATTACATAATGAGAGCTATGGTTCTGAATAAAAGCACTTTTGGAGAAGAGATAGAAAAAAATCCATATAAATTAGTACTATAAAGTAGCAATAGGCAAGGTAGGGCAATGGCTTATTCATCTGCCATCTTGGTACATGAAAAGGACTGGGGCTTAACTGATTCACTGTCATGGTCAGCAATTCATTGGTCTGGTAGCAACATTATCAAAACCAGGGAAGGGAGGGTAGGAGATAATGGATATACTTTTGTTGCTATTGTTGCTTCTTTTCTTGGTATTTATTATTAGCTTAGCAGAAGCATTTTGTGAAATAGCATAAGAAAAATAACAACAGAACTTTTTAATAACAGTATAACAAGCATTACATGTTAATATTAATAATATATGTTTCTATATTGATATATAAACAGGTACACTTTTGACAGAGAAATTGTTATTTGGGGCAGCTAGGTGGAGCAGTGAATAGAGCACCGGCCCTGGAGTCAAGAAGATCTGAGTTCAAATGTGGCCTCAGACACAACACAAAACTAGTCACGTGACCTTGGGCAAGTCACTTAACCCCAACTGCCCTGCCTTCCCCCCCTTCAAAAAGCCAAAAATAAAAAAAAAAATAGTTGTTACTTTTATTAGCATAAATTTTGGTCATAGTGGTATTATTGGTATTATTGCAGAAAGGGAAAAGAACAGTGTAAGGTAGAAATTAAAAGATGTGGAGTACTGAAGTACCATGAAGCCATTTTTTCTGAGCCCAGATAGTTATAATCGCAATGGCTATAAAAAATATGACTGTGGGTAACAACAATTTCCAGTTCCTTAACTATATAGAAAAGCAAAATCAGAGTAAAATTTAACTAAATTTCATTTTATTTTGAATACCATGAATGAAAAAAATCAGAGTTAGAAGCCATAACTTGGGAAATAACAAAGCTATCCTGAGAGAAAACTTTTTCTCTCATTTTTTCTGGTTCCCATGGGAAATTAACAGTCCCACTTAGTGTTGGACTAGGTGTGAGTTAGATTGTTCATCTGAAGCTATTTGGCCCAAAATAATTCCCCAAAGTTAGTAATGCATTGTGTTACTAGCATTTACTATGATTCTAAAATTATGAAATAAGGTTAGGGCTTCTAAGATGGAAGAAGGGAAAGTTAATTCTTCCTCAGCAATCTGTTTTCAAGTACTCAAATAATGATTTAAAAAAAAACTATTGTTTCAAGATCAGTACTTGCAGAATCAACTCAAGTTCACTGTATCATCTGGGTTTTGTCATGGGGCATTTAACCTGAAGATCATGAGTTGTTTGAGCAGTGACAGATGTTTCATAATGTGCCAAGATGATTACATTGAGATTAAGAGCAAGTTCCCTGTGTGAAACAGACATCAATATTTGATGTTTAGAGAACAAAGTTATCCCCTATTTTATGACAGCTCACTAAGACAAAGCCTTGACATTATTAAACTGATAAATTAGGTAATAATTTTATCTAACCATGTCACCTTAAAGTTTGGACATAAGCTGTTTTGAAGCCGTTCCATAGTTCAACCTTTACCAGGTTCTAGAGATAAAGAAGACCAAACTGTAATGTTTGTTTTCAAGGAGCTTACATTCTATCAAGACAAAAAAAAAGGAGATACATAAGTAAGTAAATACAAAATATATTTTAAAAAATGAACAGAAAAGAGAACCATTACAACTCATGCTTCTTTTAGGAGGTAGGCATTGAACTTACTGATACTGTTCATAACATTTGATCATCCTTCTTCATAAGATATTAGAAACAAATATATTTTCTAAGCCGATGCTGCCATTAGCTATCATTTTTCTGCTTTGGTAAGTCACATTTACTGACTAAGGTATTTTTAGATTCTTTGATCTCTTTGTTGTACCAGATGACTTAGACTGGCTGAATTTCTGAGTAAAATGTTTATAATCAGCTTCTATAGTTTCTTCCATTCATATTTAATTTTCATCACCTACAACTTGCTAAAAGAGGTATTTGTTGTTGTTTGAATTGCACACCATATCAGTTTTGTGCTTTTGAGTCTCTATACTGTACTACTTTTAGTTTTTATATGAAGATAATTCTTACTTTACACATAGAGAAATTCAGAAATGATTCTCATATCATTAGTAAATTGTAGCCTGTGTGTTAAAATATAATAAATGTTATCTTTCTTCCTACCAATTCTATTCTTGAAGTTTTTACAATGGGAAGTGTGAGGTTTCTGTGTTATTTGTAAATGTTTTTGGCTTCTTATATTCTTTATATCTGAATCAAAAATTATATTCAATAATTGATATTTAAGAAAATGATTAAAAATAATTTGACAAAATAACTCGATCATAAATAATTTGTGGGTCAAAAAGCAAATCATAGAAATAGAACATTTCATCAAGAAAAATAACAATGAAATAACATACTAAAAACCAATCAGATATATGTGTGTATACACACACAAACACACATAATATATGTGTGTGTTTGAATGTATTTATATTTTCCACTGATCTCAATCTTTAACAAATATAATTTATTTTTAAAATATATATTCCTTATCTGTCCTCCCAGCTCTCAAATTCAAATATTTTTCTTTCTCCTCATTAAACAATCCATATCAAGGATCTGAAATCAGAACATATCTTGAAAAAAATTATTTTATTTTAGGATATCTTTTTGTCTGTGTTAGGGATGGTTTTTCTTTCATTTTATCATATGTAAATAACTCACCACATTGTGCTAAAGTACATCATTAATAAACTGAGAAAACTGTTATTACAGCAATAAAAGATATAACTTCTGAATACAATTTGAGATCTTAGAAGTGTTGGTTAGTGGTTAAAATTTTTCAAAGAGATTAGACACTTTCTGTGTTATAATGTAAAGAATGTTGAATTTTGAGTTAGAGCACCTAGTTATGAGGCACAATTCTATCCCTTAATGAATGTATGCGACTGTGAAAAATTCACTCAAACTCTCTATTTTTCTCTCTTCAAAATAAATGTTCCAGGACAGACAATTTCCCATGTAAATGATTGAGGAAAATATGTTAATGGAATGTTTTGAAACCAAGAATATTCTTTAATCAACCCACTTTAAAAGATAAAGAAAAGACATTGGAAAAAATGTGGGTAACTACTTTTTAAAAATTGTATTCTCAAGAATTTATCTGGAAAGAATGAGCCACTAAAATAAAAAAAAAAGTTTAGCTTTGATGGCCTCTTAGTTGGCTAGTTTAAACCATTAACCTAGGTTCACAGTCTTGGTGCCTTTTCTACTCCCAACTCTCATTTATCCCAAATATTCAGTCAGTTACCAAATCTTTTCATCTGTAACTCTACATTTCTCACATCTAACAACAACACATGCATATCTTTTCATCCAACAATACCACTACTAGGTTTGTACCACAAAGAAATGAAAGGAAAAAGAAAAGGACCTATATGTACAAAAATATCCATAGCAGCTTTTTGTAGTGGCAAAGAATTGGAAAATGAGAGAATGTTCATTAACTGGGGAATGACTGGACATTTTGTGGTATATAACTGTGAAAGAGTACTACTGTGCTGTGACAAGGGGAATGGTTTCAGAAAAAAACATGGAAAGATCTATATGAACAGATGTAAAGTGAAGTCAGCAGAACCAGGAGATCAGTCTTTCCAGGCTATAGAAGAAGTATAGGAGGGACAAAAAGAATTAGTACTCAAAATTTTTAAAAAGTTAAAAATAAATAATAAATATAAAAATAAAGCAATAAATAGCATTTTTATGGAACCTACTATTTACCAAATACTACATAAATCACTTTACATTACCTCATTTAATCTTCACAACAAGCTTGAGAAAGTAGGTATTGCTATTGTCCCCATGTTATAGTTGAGGACACTGAGGATCATACAGGTAGTAAATACCTGAATTTGAACTCTGTTCTTTTAACTCCAGGCTCACCCAGCATTTTATCCACTGTTCCACCTAGCTCCCTCTTTCAATCATCCTCTTCACTTCATTACCTTTATCTCCTTCTCCCCAGTCATACAGCTACCACTCTAATTCAGGGTCTCATCGTCTCTTTCCTAGAATATTGCAAAAATTTCTAACATATCTTCCTGTCTCTTTGATTCAATCTCTCCTACATACAGATATCAAAGTAATTTCCCTAAAGAATAGATCTGATCACATCGCTTACTCACTCAGTAAACTTCAGTAATTCCTTATTACCTCTAGGATCATATATATTCTGCTTTTATTTCACATTTAAAACTCATCAGAACATGATTTCTCCAACAGTAATAGGAATAGAATGACCAATCAGTGGCTAGGTTTGAAGCTGGAAGTATTTCCTGCATGGTTCCAGTCTATGAGACACAGAGAAAATTTGGGGGAGGGGAGTGAGCCAGTTTCCAGTCTTGCATGACTGAGGGTCTTGTAATATGTGATGATGATCAGTCTTCTAGTTATCTAAGGAGCAATATCTGATAGTTTGGGAGCTGCTAAGCAACACTTGAGCAGATAACCAAAAGGGGCAGTTTAGCTCTTCATTCCTCGTCTTTCAAATGCAGAGTACTCAGAAAGTTTATCGCAGTGCTTGGCACTGGACATAGACGAGTCCCTCCACTGGGCTGCTGGGCCTCTCCTTTGTAAGGCTCAGCATCTCTGCTTGGCTGAACAGACATGTTTCAGGGCCAGGCTGCTCTCCTACTGACACTACCATTCCTCTGGCCACTGCTTCTGCTACTGCTCAGTATCAGCACGGATTGTTACCTGTGATGGCATCTCAGAATATCCCAAATTCACAAGATCATATGGGCACCTTTCTTTCAGAACCTACATTTACCTAAGATTAGGAAGAAATAAATACAGAGACAGAAGTCATCTTGATATCTCAACTGTTGCCGCTTGGTGGGAAATAAGACCACTGCTACTATCTCCCTCAACCAATTCAAAGTATTCCTACCACATTCTAAACCAAATAGGAGAAGAGAGATTCTATAGGGATGAACCACCCCATTTGTATACACACTCATATCAGACTCCGCAATCTCTGATTCTGGAGCAAATCTTCTGTATCCACAGGCAATTAAAAGACCTTCCACAATCACACAGTTGTTGCTTTTCCTTCATTTTCAAAAAGGAACAATAATATCACAAGGTGATATTCTGTATGTGAATTGGATTCAAGTGAGGCAGAGTTGCACAAAGTCCAGTGGCAACACAAAAATTAAGATGACTGGTGATGGCCAATGGTGGTGTCTTTGATGTCTGACCAAGCTCTACGTACTTCACAGTACCTGTGTCAGTGGCCTTCATGGCTATTGGAAAAAATTGTTCTCATCTGCCCATTCCACCTAGGGTAAGTCTTCACATACTTGGGGTATATATCCCCCTAACTCACATACAGCTCTAAAGCCTGTTGATTACCCTCAATATGGTTTAGCCTGCTTGCCTGGACAGTTTGCCAGGGATGCAGTCACTGCATATGCTACAGCTTCTTGGAGCCTGCAGTACTTAAAAGATCTATCACACTCATTACTTTCTTTATGAATAAGACAAAAAATTCTTAGCAATGTAATCATTTACAATTTTGAATTTGCATTTACAATATTGAGTAGGCCTTTATTTAGAGCCTCATCTTAATTTAATGAAAAATAACTGATTATTCTGGTTCATAGATTATATTGAATTATAAACTGAATGTAATAAATATGAATTTCAAGGAATTTGGAATATAATAATAACATTTCATAAAATTGACCTTAAGTTTTCTAAAAAAAATTTGGCCTTATGATTCTGAATTCATTTGAGAAAAAAGGATGAAAAGAATTATTTTATAAGTAAATTATAATCCAGGTCTATTTGTTACCAACTCAGTAAAAAGCAATTTTTTAAATGTTTTAGTAGTTAAAAACATGACTAAAGACCAAACCTTTCAAACATTTGCATTTCTAATTATCTAATGCAGCACTTTTACTGAAGACTATATACCACTTGATTGTTTTATAATAACTTGTGTGCTATATTTACAGAATTCAGTTTTTAAGTTCTTTGCTTTGCATAAATTTCCATAATTTGTATAATTTATAGAGGATCCATTTTTTTCTTTTTCTTCTTTGCTAATTGCACATAATGTCAGTGTTGAGTTAGTCATTGCTGAGTCATATCTCCTCTTTATTAGTATGTAACTAGGATTTATATTTCATCACAAAATTCTTTAGAACACAATTCATTTATAACCAAATAACCAATTATTTTTTAAAGGAGAAAATAGGCAGAGGATCCAATTGAAGAAATAGGAAAATAATGATTTCTCAGAATAAATTATTGTCTCTCATTTCTGACAGATTTTACTTATATAATGGTCACTGATATGACTGCTGAGTGATTGCCAAATCCTACTATCCAAGCTGTAATAGTCTGTGCTTTGCATAATGACTACAGTTGTATCTAATAAAATATGTCATTGTTGCCTTGTGGTCTCTTGAAAATTAAACTAGATTTTCCCTTTACTTGCTGCACCCCATGACCAGATAAATGTAATCCTAGAGACATTTACTTTTAAAAGTGACAACACAAAATCTGAATTAATAAATGTGATTTTCATGTTTAGTATAGGGGAAGGGATAGGGGTGGAGAGGAAATCAAATTATTCGCTCTCTTTTGAAACTATATCATCCTGAATCAACATTAGTGTGCCTAAAATAAAGTAGGAACTTTGTACATATCTGAATGAGTAAATGAAAATTGTGCTAACAATCCATCAGATATAACTATATATACATGGGAAAACAGCAATACCCATAAGACTAATGGATATTTCAAATGCATGCCTACATCCATGTTACTTTTGAAAATTAAATGATCAGATTGGATAAACAATTCCCAAAAGATATACATGAAGGGACAGAGACCATCAGTGAAATAAATGCTATAATTAAGAGGCAAATAAATCAGAGAACAAATAAGCCCAAGACAAAGTCCTTTAGAATAGCCTTTAGTTTAAAAATGTGGACTTTTCTAAGTGGATTATTACCTATGATAAGAGAGTGTATCCTGTTTTTCAGTTAATTGTTTCTCTCTTTGATTTTTTCAAAAAGTTCCATTTAATTAATGACTCACGTTTAGTTGAGTGTTTTACCTAAGATTAAACTTATATTTAGTGTGATATAAAGGCATTTCTCATGCACCTCTTGTCATCATATCACGTTCTTGGATTCTGTCAGAAGGGAGAACAGGGGAAAATTTACACCACTCCCTATTACTATCCCCCTCCCCCACACACACATTCATCATCATGCCATTAGAATTAAATACAGGAGAACAATTTTAGCAGGACAGTTATTTTTCAGATACAGAAAGAACAAAAGGAAAAAAATGGGCAGGTACTTTATGGAAGAGTTATGCTAAAACATAGAAAAAAAGAGATGTATTTGTAGAGGTGGCATACCAGTAATCCATAAATATAAAACAGCCTCCTAATTCTTCTCTCTCTTTCTAGTGTCTCTCCAATCTAGTGCATCCTATATACGTACTCCTGCCAAAGAGATTTGAGTTAAGTACATTTCTGACAACATCCCTCCTCAACTCAATTAACTCTAGTGGTTACCTATTGCCTTTAGAATAAAATAGAAAGGCTTCTCTTGAGATTTTATAGCCTGCTATAACTTGTCCCCAATTGATATTTCTAGTCCCATTGGTCATTATTCTCTGTTCCTCATTTTCTGATACAATTAAACTCCTCTAAAATCTGTTCCTCACATAGAATCCCTTCTCTGCTGTGCACGCACACACACACACACACACACACACACACACACACACAAAACTCTACAATACATTACCTTCTCCATCTAAATCAGACTCCTTTATTTCAAGGTTTGACTGAAGTGCCATCATCAACATGAAACCCTTCCTGATCCCTGCAACTACAAGTCCTCTCACCCAAACTAACCTGAATTCACCTACTTTCTATTTTTTTCCTTCTATTTTCTGTAAGTTAACTATGTGTGCACTTTTTTTCCTTCCCCATTCAAAGGCAAGCTCCTTATGAGAAGAGAAATGAGTGATTCTTACAGTTTTTGTGCTGATATCCCCAGGGCCTAGCACAGTATCTGGACATGGTAAACACTTAATAGTGCTTATTGATTGGTTGAGTAATTAGAAAACAAAACAAAACATTAACCACATGTTAGATCTATGACCTTGGGCAAATAATTCCACTCATCCTCTTCTAAATTTCCTATGAACTGGAAAAAAATGAAAGAGAATGGATTATCTCTACTTCCAGACTTATATATTGATCCTGATGAGTTAGAAAGGCAACAAATGCCTTCCAACCCTAAAATTTTCTAATTTAGAGTCAAAGGTTAGACAGTTATATTACATTTTTTGACAACTACATGACTAAATGCTGAGCTAATTGCTAACTATTTTCCAGAAGTGAGATTGGCAAAGGTATTCACACACACACACACACACACACACACACACAATGAGTACAGTTTCTTAAAGCCAATTATCAGATGATCTAATAAAAGAACTAGTAGTGTTTGCATTCACAATTAACCCCATTGCACTTCCCTGATTGTTCTATAATTATTTAGTACCTGGTTAGGTTGATTTTTGTTTGTTTGTTTGCTAACATTTGTTCTGGATGTTTTTCAGACATGTTCCTTTGAACCAAAGCTGAGCCCTCTCCAGGGCTTAGATTTATCCCTCTCGGGTAGTTCTACGTTCAAAATTGTCTCATTGCTTATAATACTGTTTAATAACGCCTCATGTGTTCGTATAGAGCTCATAAACAGGAACTGAGTTACATAAAAGGGTGATGATAATGATGATGAAGGCAAGCATCCTAATGATAGCAGCTCCCATCTGGATAGCACTTCAAGGTTACAAAGGCACTTTATACACAGCATCTTCTTCAAATTGAATGCAAATCTGGCTAAATAAATAGCAATATATGATTATGGTCAATTTCCCAGATACCAACTCTATAGGTTATAACTAGAATGATTTCTGTGTTAGGTTTCTGTAGCTTGAATTCTTTCCTCCGATGGTTTGGGAGAGACAATGTATATTAGCCTATGTCATGCAGTTTACAGGCGATATGAATTTCATGCACTGGGAAAGCAAGTAAACACTAATTATCTGAATAGTATTTTTTTGAATTTTATCATTTGTGATACCCAGGGGTGACAGCAATAAGAAAAGTTCATAAATTGATAAATATATAGTATGGTGCAGTGTTCCAATTAATTTAGAGAAAGTTTGACTAGCTATGCTTATGCATGACAATCTACATGTACCAATTCATTAGGATACAATTAATTATTTATCATAGCGATTATAAATTTTAGAAGAGAACTTTGCTATAAGAGTTGCTGTTGTGGGTCCCTTAAATATATCATCTGAACTAGAAATTAGATTGAATAGTTTATAATAAATAGAGTTCCACATGCATAGGTTTTCTGCATCTAAAATGCATCAGCATACTTTCTTCCCATAGCCATGATCTCCATTCCTATTAATATTGCAACCACAAGAAACGCAGTTTCTAACAGTGGTTGTGTAAATGATCAGCAAGCACCAAGAATTATGTGGGTTCAGGGAAAGATTGTGATTGCACACACAGAAATTGGATTGGGGAAAATATTGAATTTAGTCAACCGATTCTTAACTGAATTTCAAGTCCCCCCTCTCCAATATTTCCTTGCATGACTGATTTTAACTATTTTTTTCAAACTAGTTTTTTCTATGTAGAAACTTCCTACAGCTAAATTCCTCGGAGGGGGGGGGGAATAGGCAGAAGAAAGGAGAGAGTGTGAGAGACAAAGAGAGAGAAAGAGAGAGAGAGAGAGAGGTAACAGGCAGAGAGAAGCAGGGTGTACTGGTAAGTATTTTAACAATCAGATCTACAAAAAAGTCTGACATTTTAATATTTAATCTAGATTATTAACATTTTGCCCAACACTTTCTTAACTATAGATAACCAATAAAATAATAAATCAAGCCTTAATATGTAGTAGTTGACAATGTCTATGGTATAAATGCTTTCACTTAGAAATTTAACAATCCACTCCCACAAACCAATAGGAACTGGCTCCAGCACACTCCTGTGTATTTCTTAGGCATCAGAGCAAATTGAAGTAATGGAGACTCCCCAGATTTCAACCTTTCCTTTAAAGGCTATCCATAGGCATCATCTTCAAAAGATAGATAATTTTCCCCTAGAATTCTCTATCTGCATAAAGAATAGGGAATTATCTTTTCAATAGAAATTTTTAACAGAAGGGTTTGTGTTGGGGGGGGGGGTTATCATATATTGTTAGAGGTTTGGAGGAGAAATGGTAGTTCTATTGCACCTTGGAATAATTCCCAGATCTCCCATCACTGCTCCCTTCTATGCCTTTAGATAAGGTGGTCACACTATGAAGGTGAAATCTGGATTACTTGGCAGTAAGTTTATGTTACTTGGAAGTTTGTTTTGCCTGAGTCCCTTCTTCCTGCCTAAGGTTCCCTTCTTGGGCTGCATCTACAGTAGATGTTATTGATCTTAAACAAGATTTATCTCAAGCCAGAATTAGGGGAGGTGGGAAAAAACTCTTTAAGGTACATCATAAAACTGTTGGAAGGGAGAACGAGTATGGCTTTGGAAGACAGTATTTCATGGTTCATAGAAATACCAGTTCTCAAATGTTAAGTATCAACTGGATAAGGACGAGGTTTATTTATACTTTCTTGTTTATAAGGGGCTTAGTTTTCTGTAACGACTAAAGGGATCAAAGTTGATTTTAAGTACCAATGACTGGTGTTCCCTCCCACGATTCCATATTTGAGAACTCCACGGCATGACATTTTCCACCTTTATATTGGTACACTATCAGTACTCTTCTCTATTCTTCTATCTCTTTCTCTATCTACACATGCATACACATGTATGTATGTGTATATACCTACATACATACATATACACATGCATACTCATACGTCTGTCAATGACGGAGCAGAGGGATCTTTAAGCTGAACATAGCCCACTGGAGAATAGTTCTGACATTCACCTTTTTTCTGGTGGTGGTAGTGTTGGCAAACATTGCTTACAGTTTTATTTCAAATGAAATGTAACAAAATCAAATCAAAAACAAGCAATTGTGTGTACCAAGTATTTCCTCTTTTTGCTTTCCTTTTCATTCCCTAAACAGATTATTTACCTGCTATCATTTTGTTTTACCCTACAACATAATCCCAGGACAGTGTAGGGAATTGCAGGAAGGGCACAAGTGAGCAGGCTGACAAGCCTTAGAGGAGTAGCTCCAAAGAATTTTTATCTCAAACCTCCTAAGTTTAATTAAAAATAAAAATCACAAGGGTCTAGTAATGAAGAGTCCCCTTGCCTCACCTAAAGACATTCACTCTGAAGTACCTGTTTGCTGACAGGTGAATTGAAAAAAAGAATATGAGATAAAGTCCAAAAGAGGCTTTTCTCCCTTTGTGACCAGTCTATAATAGAAAGAATGTTGTTAAAAATTCATCACAATCTGTGAATATTTCCATGAAGGTCTAAAATTATTACCATAAAATGCAAGCATCTCCTGCTACAAACTCTTGTTATATAGGATATTCTTTAACTTTCAGTGATATTGATAGAAAAACCTAGATAGATGTTGACACATTTTGTATGTCTATTCATCAGTAGATTCATGCACATGATTTTGAGGTGTACATTTCTACATGATAACTAAAATACATTAAAATATGTTCAAAATAGTAACCACCAATAACATAATGTAGGCAACATCTATAAATAATAAAGAGATGAAAAGCATTAGAATTAAGAAAGCTTGGATTCAATTCTTATCTCTAACATGTACTGACATGTCATCCTGGACAAGTCACATAAAGTCTAAAAACCTTAGATAACTCTCTAAGGCTCTAATTACAGGACATTTGCACATCTACAATGAGAGATCAGGTTTCCTACCTGGAATCCTCCCAGGTTCATGAAAATACTTATCTTAAGAAAGATTCATTTTTTAAAGGCAAATTTCCTTGGATTGCTTTGAAGCACTTTTAATAAACGATAAAGGTTTTGCAATAAATTTCAATTTTTTCTCTCTATGACATATAGATCAACCAAAATTAAAGAGCAGACCAGTTCATTAGCTGATTTTGCAATGGATAGAAGGTCACTTCTCAAGGGATCTCTAACACTCCCACTTTGGGTCATATGGATCCCAATCTCTCCCTCACAGTTATACATGAGGAAGGGTGTTAAAACTTGATTTTTCTTTGGGGGCAAACCCGCCTCCATATGCCTAGAGAGAGAAAAAAAAATGATGCCCATTTGAGATTGCTGGGGAATTGGACAAAACTGATATATATCATCAGACCACAGAAAATAATGGCAGGGTGGGATTAGAGTTCAGTACAGATCAGGGGTGAAGGTTGAGAAATCTGAAAAGCAGAAACCTTCCATGTGTTTCCTGGTATGCTGTGACTCTTTTTAAAACTCAATCCTGAGGAGTGAACCTACTGAATGTATGTATCAAAGCATCTCAAAGATGAGAGGCAGGGACTCGGGCTATGAAATCCCAAAATAGTACTGACACCAAAAATAAGTAGTTTGAGCCAATTTGGAGGCATTGTGAAAATGGATCAACCATTTTAAAGGTATTTAATAAGAGAACCTGACAAAGTGGCAAGATTCAGGAATTCAGGACTGGTGAAATTAATTGACACAGCATGTAGTCAATCTGTTGGATTTACTATAGAAAGGGAAGAGACATTCAAACACTGAACTTGGGTTCGTAAGGGGGATGAGATAATTTTCCCAGCTAGTAAAAATACTGGTAATTGTGTGGACTAAAATAATGAAAATGACATTTTATACTTTGGGGGATTTCCTTTAGAGAAGTGTGGGATGATGGTGAGGATATTTAAAAAGTCTTGTGGGGGGAAAAAAGAATGTTGATTTAGAATTAAAGACCTGAGTTCAGAACATAATTTTGCCCCTTACTCCCTATGTAACCATGGACAAGTGACTATCACAGAAAGCCTTGATTTCCTCAGATGTAAAATAAGGGAGTAGCTAAAATCACTTTCAAATTGTAAATCTGTGATCCCATGAGCCAAGGAATTCTGGCTGACTCCAGGTAAACTTGGACAATGGTTTATTCTTTATATTGCCAAGGACCTAGATTTCTGTTTCCTATATTTTCTGGGTGGTTATTTTATTTTTCATTTAGAAAAAGAAATGGGGGGAAATGTTAAAACTGTCCCAACTATATAGCATAGTTATCAATGTCTGCAACATATAGTATGGGAATTATTATTCAATTATGGCTTAATGGAATAAGTTTATTCTTAGGATTTTATTTCTCTTGAGCTATCAGTAAGAGGCCATTAATGACAACAGGACACAGGATAGGACTCTTCTCAGGCTGTGGTAAAATTTTACATATGGAAAAATTCTGAGAACTCATTTCTTAACCTAATAAAAAATACTAGATTTCATTATTTTAATGCATCTTCCCCTCTGAGAATGAAATATAATGAGCCTGATTAAGAAGACCCATTGAAAAGTGACATTTTTCAGGTGATTCTAAAATACACATACTCTTCTTGGGAATTATGACTCTTAATAGTGACAGTGAAGTTTCCTGATGGGAAACCTCAATTTCTCCCAGGAAATTTCTCCTAGAAATTTCTCTCTTTCCTTCCTTATTTTTTTTTAAATATGTACTTTATTTTTAGTGCTATATACTTTGGCAAAATGCAGAAGTACTCTAACATTATAAATAACTTTTATGAATACATATCTTATATACATATATCCAACATAAATATATATTATTATTAATATAATACATAATATAAAATAGATATAATATATGTTATATATAATAAGGTATAATTTTATTATATATGCATATGTGTGTATATGCATATGTGTGTATTGTATGTATGTGTATGTTTGTGTATAGTTAGGTATATATCAGTCTTGTCTTCTCAACAAGGCTGCACACTCTTTGAAGGAAGAGGATATGACAAACAATCTAATGCAACATCATGGCTCTTATTACCATTGTTACTTCTTTCCTCTCCCAAAACATTTCATTGCTATGCATATCAATATTTATTGTTCAATAAATACTTCTAATTTATTAGAATATATAAGTCCTGACCTTAATTAATTTATAATGGAAAAAAGGGAGATAATGTCAATCTGTCTATCATTTGTGTGTGTGGGGGTGAGGGGGTGTATTAGAACCATCTACCTCAGGACAGATTGCTAAACAACCATTCCACTGAAAAAAATCTGGGGAATTTAAAGATTAACAAACTCAATAGAGGTTCATAGTGAGATTAGGTAGTTAAAAATGTTAATGCAGATTATTTAGAACATGGAGGTGGTAGCCCTTCAATACTTCCACACACGCACAAACACCACCTTCTATTCATATATAAAATATAATTTTAATTCCTAGGTACTGCATTTCAAGAAGGCTATTAAGGAACTGAACAGCAGCCTAAGAGGGTAACCACAATGTTGATAATGATGGACATTGAGATCATGTCATATGACAATCAGTTGCAACAACTTAGATTCCTGATTTGGAGAAGACATAGGGAGTAGTTAGTTAACTTCAAATATCTGAAAGCTTATCAGATGGAGAAGTTGGTCTGCTTAGCTCTGCAGACAAACTTAAAAATGATTAGAAATTGAGGAGAGATTAATTTTGTTCCATGTAAGGGAAAATATTCCTAACAATAAGAGTTTCTCAAAGATGGAATAGGCTTTCACATGATGTAGTGGATTCCAATACTCAAGAGGTCTTCTGGGAGGGTGGGTGGTGGAGCCAAGGAACAAAAGCAATAACTTTTCTAAGCTCCTCCATGAATCCCGTTACTAAACTTTATAAAGTGAATCTTAATGGATTTTAGAGTGACAGAATCCTCTGGGAGATGGGCTGTGGCATATTCTCAATCCAGGAAAGTGCCAAGGTGGGGCTAGGAAGGAGGAGCGAAAAGCAAGAGGGGAGCTGCATCAGCACAGACCTGAGAGCAAACTACAGCAGAGTGAGAAGGAGCCCCAGCCAGTGGACTCACCCACCTCAAGGGTGATTCACAGCAGTCTCACAGTCGCAGGATGGAGGATCCCTCAGAGCTGGGTAAGAGAAAGCTCAGGGTCTGCATCAGAGACAGCAGCTTCTCCTGGGGATATTAGGCCACAGCCTGGAAGTTTAAAAATTGCCTACCTGATTTTCCAGAAGCCAAGATGGCAAAGTAAAATCTAGCTGCTATGATTTCCCTCTCCCTGACCTAGAAAACCCAGAGATAAATGTCCCACCCAGAGCAAAATACTGAAATATTGGAAATAGCCTCAGGCTTAGGTGTCACTGAGAAATGGTGTTACTGTGGCAGTAAGGAGTCTGTAGTGAAGGTCAGGAGGGGTACCAACAAGCCCCACCTCAGCTGACCAGCAAAAGCTCCCAAAGCCCAGGGTGGTGGAGCCATCAAGCACTAACAACCCAAGCTCAGGTGCATCTTAGCACCACCAGGGCAATCTTCAGACACGAGCACTGCCAGCTGCCAGCTGCTAAGCCTGTGTGAGCTGTAGCCCAGGGGTATAGAGGTGGAAATCTGCCTCAGAGTAACTCAGGGGAAACACTGAGAATTCTGGCCTTGGCCTCAGTCCAGACACCCAGAGGCTACAGCACACAAAGTCAACAACCAGGCCCTTAGCTCCTAGAATGAGAAATTAAGAAACAGGAAATCACAATGGGAAAGAAAGAAGTTGAGAAGGATAAGGGAAAGGCAAAAAAATCAATCTGAGCTTATTATAGCAAGAAAAAACAACCAAATACAGAGGACAACATGGACTCTACACTCACACCTGAGACCATAGAAGGAAATATGAACTGGCCTCAAGAGCAAAAAAAAACATTCTTGCAGGAGTTCAAGAAAGATTTTAAACGCCAAATTAGAGAGACAGAAGATAAATTTAAATCTACTTTGATCAAATTGGAAAAAAAAATCTCACTGAAGAAAACAAATCCTTAAAAAGTAAAACTTGAGAACTTCAACAGAAGGTTTAAAATCTAACTGGAGAAAATACCTCCCTAAAAAAAGACCTTCAAAAACTAACTGAAGAAAATAATTCAAAAAAAGTTAGAATTGGTCAAATTGAAGCTAAGGACTCTATGATGCACCGAGTCAATCAAGCAAAACATGAAGATTGAAAAATTAAAAGAAAGTGTAAAATATCTTGCTGGAAAAACAACTAACCTGGAGAGCAGATCCAGGAGAAATAACTTAAGAATTATTGGTCTACCAGAAAGCCATGATGAAAAAAGCAGCTTGGACAACATCCTCGAAGAGATTGTCAAAGAAAACTTTCCTGAAGTCCTAGAATCAGAAAGCAAAATAGTAATTGGAAGAATTCACTGAACTCCTCCTGAAAGATCCCAAATTGAAAACTCTAAGAAATATAGTAGCCAAATTCCAGAATTACAAGGTTAAGGAGAAAATACTGGAAGCAGAGAAAAAGAAATAATTCAAATTTCATGGAAATACAGTCAGGATTACACAGGACCTAGCAGCTTCTACATTAAAAGATTGGAAGGATTGGAATTTGATATTTGGAACACAAAAGAGCTAGGACTGCAACCAAGGATCAACTACCCAGCAAAACTGAGCATAATTTTTCAGGAAAGGAGATGGTTATTTAATGAAATAAGGGACTTCCAAACTTTCCTGATGAAAAAGCCAGAGCTCAATGGAAAATTTCATGAGCTCAATTACAAGACTCAACAAAGACATGAAAAGGTAAACAAGGAAAACACACACCTGTCAGTATTGAAATTTAAATGATTATCACAACCTTTAAAAACAATATACATAGATAGAAGGTGTGGGTATAAAGGAACTAATCTGATGATAAAAATAAAACTTATTAAGGGGTTCAAAGGGACTGTAATGGAATAAAAGGAAAGGATGAGGCAGAAAAGGGTAAATTATGCCATAGGAAGAGGCATAAAAATATATGATAGTAGAGGGGGAGTAGAGAGGGAGATTAACATCATTTGAACATTATTCTCATTGGTTCTGGTTCAAAGAGGGATCAACATAATGAGTTAAATTTAAGATTCTAACATGGAAAGACACAAAAACTCATTATGATAGAAAGGAGGGAGATAGAGGAACACTGTATGAAATTTACTCTCATTGGTTTGGGGTCAAAAAGGGAATAACATACTCTGATAAGTATAAAAATTCATTGTGCCCTATAGGTAGTAGGAGGAGTAAGGGGTGGATGGTGAGAAGAGGAGTTATTAGAAGGGAGGGAAATAATAGTAAGGGGAAAGGGGAAAGAAGGAGGTGTCACAGGGAGGGAATACTGAGGGAGGTGGTGGTCAAAATCAAAACCCTTAAGGGCAGGAAGGGGGAAAGAAGAAACAAATATATAAGCAGGGGAGGGAATAGAATTGAAGGAAAGAGACAAATAGCAATCATTACCATGAATGTGAATGGGAAGAATGCTGCCATAAAATGGAGCTGGATAGCAGAATGGATTAAAAACCATAATCCTACAATATACTGTCTACAAGAAACACATTTGAAAAAAGGGAATACACACAGGCTAAAAGTAAAAGGCTGGAGAAGAATATATTATGCTTCAGCTAAAGTAAAAAGAGCAGGTGAAGCAATCCTAATCTCAGATAAAGCACAAAAAAATAGATCTAATTAAAATAGATAAGGCATGAATCTATATCCTGCTAAAAGTTACCACTGAGAATGAAGCAACATCATTATTTAACAAATATGCACCAAGTGGTATAGCATCCAAATTCCTAGAGGAGAAGTTAGGGGAATTAGAGGAAGAAATAGATAGCAAAATTATACTAGTGGGGACATTAATCTTGCTCTCTTTGAACTTGATAAATCTAACCTAATAGAATTTTAGAGAGGCTATATATGATAGATCTCTGGAGAAAACTGAATGGGGATATAAAGGAATATACCTTCTTCTCAGTGGTACATGGCACATACACAAAAATTGGACATGTACTACAGCATAAAAAACTCACAATTCAGTGCAGAAAGGCAGAAATATAAATTACATCATTCTCAGATCATGATGCAATAAAAGTCATATTCAATAAAGGGCCATGTCAAGACAGACTAAAATCAAATTGGAAACTAAACAACTTTATAGTAAAGAATGAATTGGTCAAACAAGAAATTATAGAAACAATCAGTAACTTCATTCAAGAGAATGACAATAATGAGACAATATACCAAAACTTGTGTGATGCAGCAATGGCAGTTCTTAGGGGAAGTTTTATATCCCTGATTGTATACATGAATAAATTAGAGAAATTGGAGGTCAATGAATTTGCATGCATTTGAAAAAGTTAGAAAAAGAACAAATTGAAAATCCCCTATTAAATACTAAATTAGAAATACTTAAAACCAAAGTAGAGATTAATAAAATTGAAAGTAAGAAAACTACTGAATTAATCAATAAAATTAAGAGCTAGTTTTATGAAAAAAAAAACAATAAAATTGATAGACACTTAGTCAATATGATAAAAAAGAAAGAAGAAAACCTACTTATGAATATCAAAAATGAAAAGGGTGAATCTACCTCCAATGAAGAGGAAATTAAAACAATAATTAGGAATTATTTTGCCAAGTTGTATGCACATAAATTTGACAATCTTAGTGAAATGCATGAATATTTACAAAACTATAAGTTGCCCAGATTTACTGAAGAGGAAATAAATTACTTAAATGACCCCATCTCAGAATAAGAAATTTAACAAGCCATTAGTGAACTCCCTAGGAAAAAATCTCTGGGGCCAGATGGATTTACTAGTGAATTCTATCAAACATTTAAAGAACAATTGATTACAATACTCTACAAATTATTTGGGAAAATTAGTGAAGGAATCCTACCAAATTATTTTTATGACACAAATATGGTATTGATATCTAAATCAGGAAGAGATAAAATGAAGTAAATTATACACCGATTTCCATCATGAATATAGATGCAAAAATTTTAAATAAAATATTAGCAAAAGGACTATAGCAACTTATCACAAGAGTGATACACTTTGATCATGAAGGACTTATTCCAGGAATGCAAGGATGGTTTAATATTAGGAAAACCATCAGTATAATTGATCATATCAACAATAAAATTAGCCTACACCACATGATTATCTCAATAGATGCTGAAAAGGCTTTTGACAAAATACAACATCCATTCCTATTAAAAACACTAGAAAGTGTAGGAATAAATAGAGTCTTCCTTAAAATAAGAGCCATCAGGAAGTATTATATGTAATGGGGATAAGCTAGAAACATTTCCAATAAGATTAGGGGTGAAACAAGGTTGCCCAATATCACCCCTCTTATTCAATCTGGTACTAGAAAAGTTAGCAGTAGCAATTAGAGAAGAAAAAGAAATCAAAAGAATCAAATTAGCCAAAGAAGAGACCAAACTATCACTCTTTGCAGAAGATATACTTAGAGAATCGAGTAAAAAAAACTCCTTGAGATAATAAATAAATTTGGCAAAGTTGCAGGATATAAAATAAACCCATATAAATTCTCAGCATTCCTGTATATTTCTAATAAAATCCAACAGCAAGAGATAGAAAGAGAAATCCCATTTAAAGTGACTGTAGAAATTATAAAATATTTGGGAATCTACCTGCCAAAACAAACCCAGGACCTATATGAACACAATTACAAAACACTTCTCACACAAATAAAGTCAGATCTAACTAATTGGAAAAACATCAATTGCTCATGGCTTGGTCGAGCTAATATAACAAAAATGACAAATTTTACCTAAATTAAATTACATATTTAGTGCCATACCACTCAATTTACCAAAAAAGTACTTTACAGAGCTAGAAAAAAGTTACAAAATTCATTTGGGAGAAAAAAAAAGGTCCAGAATATCATGGGAATTAATGAAAAGAAATGCTAGGGAAGGTGGCCTAGCCATATCAGATTTTAATCTGCGCTGTAAAGCAGCAGTCATCAAAACTACATGGTACTGGCTGAGGAATAGAGGAGTGGATCAACGGAATAGATCAAGTACACAAGACTCAGTAGTGAATGACTATAGTAATCTACTGTTTGATAAACACAAAGACCCCAGTTTTGGGGATAAGAACTCAGTATTTGACAAAAAATGCTGGAAAAATTGGAATATAGTATGGCAGAAAATGGACATAGACCATTATCTAATGCTATATACCAAAATCAACACTAAATGGGTGCATGATTTAGGTAAAAAGGCTGATACTGTAAGCAATCTGGGAAAGCAAGGAATAGTTTACCTGTCAGATTTATGGAGAGGGTAAGAATTTATGACCTAACAAAGAATTAGAGAGCATTATAAAAATGCAAAATGGAAAATTTTGATTACATTAAATTCAAAAGCTTCTGTAAAACAAAGCCAATGTAACCAAGATTAAGAGGGAAGTGGAAAATTGGGAAAGACAACCAATGTCTCTGATAACAAGGTCATTTCTGAAATATACAGTGAATTGAGTCAAACCTATAAGAATACAAGTTATTCCCCAATTGATAAATGGAACAGGCAGTTTTCAGAGGAAGAAAATAAAGATAGCTATACGCATACAAAAAAAAATGCTCTAAATCACTATTGATTAGAGAAATGCAAATCAAAACATTTCTGAGGTACCACATCTCACTGGTTAAATTGGCTAAGATGACAAAAAAGGGAAATGACAAATGCTGGAGAGGATGTGGACAAATTGGAACACTGATGCATTGTTGGTGGAGATGTGAACCGATTCCACTATTCTGCAGAGCAATCTGGAACTATGCACAAAGGGCTATAAATAATTTCAAACCCTTTGACCCAGCAGTACCACTTCTAGGGTTGTATCCCAAAGAGATCATAGAAATGGGAGGAAGGCCCATATATACAAAAACATTTATAGCAGCTCTTTTCGTGGTGGCAAAGAACTGGAAATTAAGGGGATGCCCGTCAATTGTGGAATGGCTAAAAAAGTTGTGGTATAAGAATTCAATGGAATACTATTGTGCTATAAGAAATGAGGAGCAGATGGACTTCACATTTACCTGGAGAGGCTTATATGAATTGATGCTGAGTGAGAAGAGCAGAACCAGGAGAAATTTGTACACAATTACTGACACAATGTATGTGTGACAACCAACTTTGATAGACTCAACTCTTCTCAGCAATGCAGGGTTATAAGTCAACTCCAAAAGACTCATAATGGAGAGAGATGTCTACATTTAGAGAAAGAACTAGAAAGAACAGAGTTTGAATGCGGATTGAAGCAAACTACCTGCTCTCTTTCTCTATCTTGTTTGGTTTTGTTTCCTCTTACCCATTATTCATTCCATCCATTACAATTCTTCTTTATAACCTAACTAATGTCTAATTTGAAAGTATTTGCAGATCCTATGCTTGATTGTATGCTGCCATCTTTGAGGGGAGGAGGAGGGAGAGAAAATTTTAAACTCAAGGGATTGTGGAACTAAATATCATCAACTAAAAGTAAACAAACAAATTAATAATGACCAAATTTTTTAAAGAGGTCATCTAGCAAAACTTGACCACTAATTGAGTGATGTATATGTAATGGCTGTACAGTTACACATTTGATAGGTTAGCTTTCTATCTGACTTCCAATTTTGAAATTCTGTGATTCTGTAAAGCAATTGAGTAATAAGACAACAGAACTCAAGGGACTATGGAACTAGAAAGGATCTTCGAAATCATCTTGCCCAAACTCTCCATTTTGCAGAGGAGTAAATAAAGTCCAGAGATGAAAATGATTCAAGGAAAGTCATATGGCCTCCTCCTAATAATTGCCAAGTAGAAGTTGCATAATGTTGAGCCTACAGATCTGGAGAATGATTTGAGTTCAGACTGTATCATATTCAAATCTGACAGAAGGAAAAGATATTTATGAATAAAGAATTTGTATTTGTTGTATTGATAGACATGATGGTGTGCTTCCTGGTCCTCACTGTTTTGTAATCTACCCTCAATCATTACAAATGGTGACTTGGATATGACCAATTAAGTCAGGATGGTACTAGAAATACCATCTTTCATTCTCCAATTTCTGAATGTTATACTTCTTTTATTTGCTACAGGAGTTGTCATCAATTATATCACAAATTACCTTTTATTTGTTACATTTTAGTTGTTCTGACCAATTCTATTGGAAAGACACCTTGGTTTTTTGGAGATACCACAGTGTTTTGGTGAAATTTAGTTGACCCTTTAGAATTCTGGTAACTAGCAAAATGTCCCATTATTCAAGTTTTGTAAACCCTTCCAATTATTGTTTGTGGAGAAAGAAATCATATACTAGATATAGAGTAATTAGAACTCAGTCTTTAAGAAAAAAAAACCTGGGTAAAATTCACTTTATACCATCTCTGTCCACATGCCCAGTAAAGTTTGGGGCCTAAAGTAGTGGCAATGCCCCTCCTCCCTTGAAATGACTCCTCTTCCAAAAATAAAATAATAAAAAACTTCCCAGTCATATGAAGGGAAATGAGGAGAGATGAAGAATGATCACCTTAAATGTGTGACAGGATAAGAATTTGCTATGGTTCTGATGGAAAGGTAATTGAAAACACATCTGGAACAACACCCACACCCTAGAGACTGGTCAGGGAAATAACCCTGTGCCTGCAGTCATTCTGTCTCAATACTACTAATTGTCCTCTGTACCTCCTATGGGGAAAAGATAGATTTTTCCCAGTCACTTGAGGGAAAGGAAAGGAGAGGAAGAAGAAATTAGGCAGGCCTGCCAAGTTACCTGTCATCAACCTGAGGACAAGGTGATTGGAAAAAAAAATTGGGACTAGTGCTTCACAAGAAGTTGACTCAGGGCAAGGACTCAGATGTGGAAATCCCATATTTTCTAAGCTGAGGCAGCTAAGGCAGCTCAGAAATCCAGTTTTTTCAAATTGCCTACATTATAGGAAGAAAGGGTGGGACAGATATATATGGCAGGTATGTATGCATATATATGTATACATGCATATGTATGTATATAAGTATATAGATACAAGGATAGAAATAGAGGTTCAGCTTCATTTTTTTGTTTAAAATGCACACATATGTCCATAGATTTACATATATATGCACATGAATGTGTGCATACATGTACACATATCAACAACAAGATAAGGCTAAGAAAAATACACACATGTGTGTATATATACATATAGAGAGAGAGAGAGTTTATATCTATATTTTCAGCATTGATACAAAAAATAGAGTGGTTAATGCAGAGTTGCAAAATACAATTAGCAGACTGGAAAAATGTATTCCATCAAGTAGAATCTCTCTAATTAACTGAGAGAATAATATTTGAAACACAAAATAATGAAGTCGAAGAAAATGTGATAGAGCATTAAAAGGATAACAATATTTACCACATTCTATAAAAAACAAATAGAATGACCTTGACAGCAGAATTGGTGGAGATTAATTAGTGATCCTATATCTCCCCAAAGAACATAATAAATTTTTAAAAGCCAAAATATCATAACGCAGAAAATAATATGAGAAAAGTATACAGGACATCTGATTGTGCCACAACAAAACATACATCAAGAAAATATACAGATTCACAGTCAGTAAAAAAAAAAAATTCTTACTTTGAACTCCAGAACAAGCAGCAGTTAAATTTAAAAATTTTAGTGATAAACAATTATTTTTTTTCCTGTGACTGGGGAAGGACCTTCAAATATGAAGGAAATAGAATATGAATAACAAAGGGTTATTCTGCAGTTAGAAGAAAGTGGAAAAGCAGTGGAGTACATGAAGCAATGCAAAATTTCATATCCTCTAAACCTGACTATAATCTTCAACTAAAACAGGATTTTGATGCTTTCCTCTCAAAAAAAATAGTTTTTAAAAAAGAAAAGTGAGTAAATGATTTGACTTGCAAACACATCAAACAGAATCACTAGAAAGGTCAGGGAGTACAATTATTATGAAAAGACACCTTGATCTCATCAGTAATATATTTACAAATTCTCTAATATTGCTAAATATCATCCAGCAGGAAGGAA
>NW_027185698.1:5725926-5861069 GCF_028583685.1 Petaurus breviceps papuanus
GAAGGAAGGAAGGAAGGAAGGAAGGAAGGAAGGAAGGAAGGAAGGAACTTTAGTCCAAAAGTAAAGACATCAGACTATATGGGATTTTTAACTCCAATATATAATTTAAAATGCTGGAAAATGTTCTATATGTCCATTCACACTTTCACACAAAGGTCACATTTTCACAGTTCCCCAATCAATTTTACTTTCTATGTGCATATAAATGATTGTTAACAATTAAGTTACTTCTGGAAATACAATTCTCATTTTCAGGAAGAATTTGTAGTTAACTTTGATTCCAAATCCAAAGCCACTCCAATGTACTTATCAAGTATAATTTCAAACTGGATTTGAGTCCAAAACACCCAGGTGGAAATTGAGTTAGGGATTATATATTCAATTTCATCTCACCTCCACTCCAAAGGTAAGCTTACATTCTGAATTAATTTGTGCTGGAAGTTTTCTGGGGAAAAAAAAATCATTTTCATTTTGAAGGAATGTTATTTCAGTTCAATTCATTTGCATTCAAAATTGGGCTTTTCCAGTGAGCAAATGCTATTAGACTAGCAGCATTGTAATAAAAAGTGTTCATGCTTTTCCAGGATTGTCTACTCTTTCTCTCTCAGGACATTTAACAGGAAAACTATCCAAATTTTTAAGCAACACAATCTTGTAAACTGAGGGATCTTTTGACATTTGACTATACTCTATTTTGGTAGGCTTTACAGTAGCAAAATAGGTTTTTCTTTAAAAAACTGTAGGTTTATATTTATTTTATTTATTGCATATGCAACTAAGATATTCATCAACTAATTCATTTGTTAATTAAAGTTTTGATCTCTTTAACTCCCAAGTGAAGTATTGCTAGCCACTGATGGTTACTTTCTTTTTTTAAATTATTTTTTAAGCAACCCGGGTTAAGTAACTTGCTCAAGGTTACACGACCAGTTATTTCTGGGTATGGTGCTGAGTGTCTGAGCCCGGGATTCGATCTCCAGGTCGTCCCAATACTGGAGCCGGTGCTCTTACTCGCTGAGCCACCTGGCTGCCCCTAAGCAATTGGGGTTAACTTGCTCAAGGTTACATGGCCAGGTGTTTCTGGGTGGGTGCTAAGTGTCTGAGCCCGGGATTCGATCTCCAGATCTTCTCAACACTGGAGCCGGTGCTCTTACTCACTTTGCTACCTGGCCACCCCGATGGTTACTTTTTTTAAAAAAGTTTGGGTTCTTTAAGTTGGTGATTATGCCCTTCCTCCACCCTGCTGATGGGAGTCATGGGGAAGTATTAAGCTGCTAGAGCTCACTTGTTTCAGGCTAACTAGGCTGCAGCTATAATTCATTAGTTAAAAGGGAGGTGTGTAAGATGAATTTACCCAATCAGAATGAGTTCTCTGCCCACACCTACCAGAAGCTGTCTCCTCCTTGATTCTGTTTCACTAAGATCTGGGCAGTCACCTATTGTTTTAGTTTTGTTTTTTTTTTTTAAGGAATTGGGGTTAAGTAACTTGCTTAAGGTTACAAGGCCAGTTATTTTGTGTGGGTGTTAAATATCTGAGGCCGGAAGAGATCCCGGGTCTCCCTACTACGGGGCCAGTGCTCTTACTCACTGCAACACCTGTGGCTGCCCCAGTCACCTATTGTTGATGTAATGAAGTTGGCCTTTCACACCACAGACAAGCTGACCTTCATTCAATATAAAGAGTTGTATTCATTTTACAGAGAATCAATGACCTAAATAAACAGTAAATAATAGACTGTCTACTATGTGCCAAGTACCCTTTATAGATTCTCCTAAACCCAGGCCATGCCCATACAAATATATAGACATAAACATATGTGTGTGTGTGTGTGTGTGTGTAGACCCAAGAGTTCCATAAAAGTTATTGTTCAGTTATTTTTTGCTATACCTCTTTTCAACCACAATGCTGTTCCTCCTACCAGAAAGCAAAATAATTCAGGTAGCACAACAAAGCCCCGATTCTGACTCATGGAACAAAATGTGGGTTAATAGTTACATGAAGGATTCAGGAACTCCCTATTTGCATCTCAGCTTCCTCTTGTCATGTGAAAACATGGACATAGGTGCAAACACAAGTTTCATTCCATAATTTTTTTTTAATTCAATGTTCTGTCACTGGCACAAATTCCCTTATCTTAACTTACCTGCCTCTTACCATATCTCTTGGGGGAAAACAAAAAGAAAAATAAAGCAAAACAGTAGGATAGTGGCAAGGGCAAGCCAGAGGCCAAGCACATTCTTTTTACTTTTCTATCCATCTATGCAATTTCACCCTTAGCCCCACACAAGTAGCACTCCATGCTTTGGTGGAATCCACTCATTGTAAGCACAAAAATACAAAGATAAAAAAGAAGTATACAAAACAAAACAAATATTTTTGTAAACCTAAACAATTAAGAGAATATTATCTTATTTGCACTGGATATATAATATAGGATATATATAATATATTATATAACATCTGGATTCACTTAAATTAGACCAAGCGATTGTACTGAATCATGGTGGTGCTGTAAAAAAGTGTGGGAAAAGCTCCTGCTTTGGAACTGAGGCAGCTGGTTTCCCTGTCTTGTGTTTTTGACAAGCTCCGTTTCCCAGCTGCTGGACTCCACTACCAGTTTCATTGGAATGAGCTTGTCTAGGCAGTTTAATTCCCTTCTTTCTACCTTCCTTTCCAGTAAATGCCACTACACATCTTTGTGGTATTTTGGAGAACTTCAGGGAACATAGGGAAGAGGTGAGACTTCATTTTGTAAACTGTTTTCCTAGAAAATCTAAAGAATAGCATTGGAATAGCAGAGGAAGGGGCAGTATTCATGTTTTAAACAAGTAGTGCAGAAAAATCAGTGGTCCCATATATTGCACACATGGGAATTATAACACAAGTGAACTACGATAGTAATTGAAATTTAGATAGTCATTTTGACTATATAGTTAAGTGTTTCAAATCCCAGTGCAACTTATGAAAAGGTGACTGCTATAAGGTAATAATTCTTAATTCTCACTGATAAATCAGTATACTTCAAATTATTCCATATAATTTGTAATGAACTTTTAATCAGATTGTTTATACAGACAGGGGCCCATGGCAGGGGGCAGCATTATTATTCAAGGGCTCCAAACTCCATACCAGGGTGACCCTGCCTTTGTGTCACTGATATGGTCTATGACTGTGTCCTTAATCAATAGACTCATATACTTCCTCTCCATTACTTCACTCATCCTCTCCACGTCCTGGGTAAAATGACAGTTTAATTTGTTAGTTGTAGATGCTAATGACTTGTCCTTCATTATTACTTTCCTTGTTGTTTCTAGCATTTTCTTTCAGGTTGGGGAGCATAAAGCATGGAGAAGTGAGAGAAATAATTTTGTATGTTGCCATGGTTTTTCCTTTTCTTTACATAGATAAATTTATGGTTTATCAGGTTCTGAATTGAACTATAACCCTCCTCATTATTAGGATAGCTGAAGCTGGCGGGGTGGGGGAGATACTCTTATTTGCAGAAAGTCATTCTCCAATCCATTCTTACTACCTGATGATTTCCATCCTGAGACCTTTAAACAGTCTGTTATTTCCATTATGATACACTCCAATAAGCAGCTACGAGTAACAAAGCATCATTCCATTCAATCAGAACCACAATAAATATCCTGCAGGAAGGCTGCCAGCATAATAGAGAACTGAAGTTTTATTTTATTAATTTGTTTTTAGGCAGGATCAGATAAAAAGGGTCTAAATGAGCAATGTTTTATAAAATGCCATTGTAGAGCTGTAGGCCACAGAGATAACCTTCTGTAACCACGCAATGTGTATACAGTGTGGGTTAGGGGTAAGAGCATTGAATTTGGCATCAGAACAATGGGGTTCAATTCTCAACTCTGTCACTTTCTTTCCATGTGACTTTGTACAAGTGTTCTCTAGGCTAGAGTTTCTTTATCTATAAAACAAAGGGGTTGTGGTTGATGACCTTTACAATTCCTTCTAGCCAAAAATACTACTGACTGGCCCAAGAGCTGATATGCAATGTTTATATCAAGTCTGCTGAAACTTCCTAGATCTAAGAGCTCCAACCAGAATAAAGCTCTACCCTGTTACCTGAATTATTTCCCATTACTCTGCCAATGCAGCATACATTTCAGTCAAACCAGGCTCCTTGGGAAGGTCCACATTTACAAAATTTCATCTCCAGTATGCATACCTTTGTGTAGGCTCACCCCCTCTGCTTGGAATATTTTCCTTCCTCCCTTATGACACTTGAAATCTCTGATTTTATTCAAGACTCTGCTAAACTTATTCTTCTTTCACTAAACCTAGGTTTTCTTAATTACCAATGATTCCCTCAGTTACTTCAACTATATTTTGTATTTGTTTATCTGTATATGTATTGTTTCCCCACGTCCAAAAAATTACCTATTTTTAGAATAAGGATTGATTGTTTTGATATCCACTTAGGTCATTGAATCTACCACCTAAGTGGATATAAAGTAATGTTTATGCCCCTAGTAGATACTTGCTGAATGGAACTGATTTGAATCAAGACTTGGGAATTTAAAGAGAGATAGCCAAGATATCTGACCCAGAATTCTTCCCTGAGTGATTTGGAAAACAATCCTTGCTTCCTGAAATACCACAAGAGATAGCTTCTAGTTCACAAAAAGTCATAGAAGTCAGGGAGCTCTCTCTGGCCTAGAAGTAGTGTTCCTGCAAAAGAAAACCAAACAGGAACCCCCATGGGATTCATGAGACCACTGGACCAATAGTCAATCTTTTCCCAAGAGGAAATGCCATGATTTAAACTTTGCTATTGGTCCAAGGTTTCACCAAAGAGATCCCAAAGTCATTTTTTCCTGTTTGATCAGGTTTTCTGAGATCTGGCTTCAGGGATAGTTATTCAGTCCAGTGTACTTCACACTATACTAGCCTTGCTTCTGGGTCACAGGCCTTTAATTCATAAACCTTGCCAATTTTACTGACATTTATCATTGTTTTTTTTTCATAATAAAGCCCCAAATAAGTTCTGAAAGGAATTATTTGCCTGTGACCATGTTGTGGCATTATGATGCACTGCTTGAGCCTGATGTGCCATGAGGGACTAGCAGGCTTAGAGATGAGATCAGTGCCCTTGGTTCAGTGTATTCAGGAAAGTAGAAAGTGATCCAGAGAGGCCTTACTCAGCGCATAAAATGGGCCGACATCTGAGTGGATGCTGGGACATCACAGTTCAATCATGGAGTCTGAAGTCAGGTGGTTTGCCAGAGGCTCCTCTTGCTGGGACCGATTTTCAAGAGGAAATTCAAGGAGAAACATCTCTGTGTAAATGAGCTGGAAAAAATGCTGGCTGAATCTCCTCACTGTTTGACTTTTCAAAGAACGGGAAGCTGCGACCTCGCACAGAACAAACATCCCTTGTCTATCTCACAAAAGTAGAGGATGGCAAGCATCCAGAGGCAGCCTTGCTGTGAAAATAAATGAAAGAAAAAAATACAACATTGTAACTTCAGAGAAAAAGAAATAGGAAAGAAGAGAGAGGCCAAAAAGAGGAGGGAAAGGAGGGAAGAAAACAAAATGGGAACACAGAAGCAAGTAACATCTACTTTATTGAAACCCTTTGAATTTAATTTGGTACCATTGATTTTAGACAGAAACATCTTTATCACAAGTAATATATTAAGTGCTTACATGTCTGTGCTGCATGTTTTCCAAGATGAATTAAAAGAAAGTATGGAATGGAAAGTGGAATCAGGAGACCTAAGGTCTTTTTGCCAGCTTCAGTGTGTGTTACTGGGTAAATTACATTAACTCTATGAACCTCAGTTTTCTCATCTATAAAATGAGAGGTTTTGAAACTTCTTCTCACATCAGTCAGTCAATAACCATTTATTCAACGACTGCTATGTGCTACACAGAGATAAACAAATACACAATATAGTTGAAGTAATTGAGGTAAGCACTAGTAAAAACCTAGGTCTAGGGCAAGAGGAATAGGTTTGCAAAGTGTTGCAAAAACCAAAGGATCTCATATCTAATAGGAAGACAATAAGCAAACAAATATGTGCAAACAAGCTAAAAAGTGGATAAATAGGAAATAATTAAGAGAGGGAAAAGAATAGAATTAAGAGGGGTTGGGAAAGGCTTACTACCAAAGGTGGAATTTAAATTGGTTCTTAAAGGAAGCCAGGAAAGCCAGTAGGTAGAGATGAGGGAGGGCATTCTGGGCAAAGAAGATAGCCAGAAAAAAAATTCCTGTACCCACGGGATGAAGCGTTTTACTAATACAACAGCAAGGAGATCAGTGTTACTGGATCAAAGTATCTGTGGCAAAGATTAAAATGAAAAAAAAACAAAATTAGAGAAGTAAGAGAAAACCAGGTTATGAAGAACCTTGAATGTCCAACAGAAGATTTTCAATTTAAGCCTGGAGGTGATAGGGCATCACTGGAGTTAATTAAGAAGGGAGATGACATGGTCAAATATGCATTGTAGAAAAACCATTTTAACGACTGAAGGGAGGATGAATTAGAGTGGGGAAAGACTTGAGTAGGCAGACCCATCAGCAAATTATTGCAATAATCCAGACATGAGGGAATGAAAGTTTGTACCAAATTAGTGGCAGGATCATACAAGGGAAAGTTATGTATTTGAGTGATATTAAAAAGGTGACACTGACAGTGCTTGGCAAAAAAAAAATTGGATGTGGGAAATGAGATATAGTGAGGAGTTGAGAATGGCATCTGGGTTGAGAGGCTTAGGAATATAGTAACAAAAAGTTAAGAGAAGGTAAGGGTTAAAGGGGTGAAAAAATGAATTCTATTTTGGATAGATTCAGTCTAAGATATCTACTGGATATCCATTTCAAGACATCTGAGAGTCAGCTAAATATGTGAGATTAGAGATCAGCAGAGAAGTTGAGACAGGACAGATAGATTTGATAATCATCACCATAGAGTTGGTCATTAAAAAGATGGAAGCTGGAAGAGCTAAGATGGTAGCATAGAAGCAGGAAAACTCCATGTGCTCTCCCCCATAACCACTTCAAATACTTATTAAAAATTACTCTAAACAAACTTTAGGGCTACAGAACCCATTAAGTGACAGAGAGAAAGAAATCTCCTGCTGAAAGCAGCCCTGCAGGCATACAGCAAGTGTTCATCATAGAACACTGGGAGCAAAGCCCAGGCCCACATGAGGCTCCAGTTTTAGCCCCGGGGTGGCCTCCAACCAGCCATAGCTGGAGGGACTTTGGGAGAGTGTATCACCAGAAGCTTTGGCAGTTTCCAGAATTATCAATGCCAAAGACAAGGTGAGAAGTCAGTGTGGACTTTGGGAACAGGGTGTCCAGGAGTGTTATCCTGCCTCTGTTACAAGAGGGAGAAGTGGCTGAGAGGCAATGGCCACCTGCATGGCTGCTTCAGAGCTCCTGACCTGCAGATTGTAGGGGGGCCAAGCAACCATTTCAAGTGGCAATTGCTCTTGCTTTAACCTGCTTAGCTCCAGATTGCTGGCTATGGTGGAAGTCCTAGGGTGTGTGACCAGGTTCCAGAGCATGTGGAGGCTTCAGAGAGGGCAGCCAACTAATAGCTCTAGCAGCTGAGAAAACCCCAGCATTTGGGACAAAGCTCTCCTTTCTGGAAGCAGAGTTCTACTGTGGCAAAAAGCCCAAAAGTCAAGTAATTGAGTGGCAATATGAGCAAGCAAAGGAAGCAAAGCAAACTCAGCAATCCAACCTTAGACTACTATTTTGGAGACAAAAATAATCAAGTCATGGAACAGGAAGAAGACAACAAAGTCAGAACTTTTGTACCCAAAGCTTCCAAGAAAAATATGAATTGGTTACAGGCCATAGAGGAGCTTAAGAAATATTTTGAAAACCAAATAAGATAAGTGGCGGAAAAAATGGGAAGAAAAATGAGAATGATGCAAGAAAATTATAAAATGAGAGTAAACAACCTGACTGAAGAAAATAACACCTTAAAAAATAGACTAACTCAAATGGCAAAAGAGTCTTGAAAAGCCAATGAGGAGAAGAATGTCTTAAAAAGACAAATTTGCTAGATGGACAAAGAATCTCAAAAGCTCACTGAAGAGAATAGTGGCTTCAGAATTAGATTGGAGCAAATAGAAGTTAATGACTTTATGAGAAATGCAGATACTATTAAACAGATACAAACAAATTTATAAAAAAGAAGGCAATGTGAAATATCTCATTGGGAAAACCACTGACCTGGAAAGTAGATCCAGGAGAGATCATTTAAAAATTATTGGACTACTTGAAAGCCATGATTAAAAAAAAGAGCCTAGAAATCATCCTTCAAGTAATTCTCAAGGAAAATTGCCCTGATATTCTAGAGCCAGAGAAATTGAAAGAATTCACCAATTGCTTCTTGAAAAAGTTCCCAAAAAGAAAACTGCTAGGAATATTAGAGCCATGTTCTGGAGTTCCCAGATCCAGGAGAAAATATTACAAGCAGCCAAGAAGAAAAAATTTGAATATTGTGGAAACACAATCAGGATAACACAGGATCTAGTGGCTTCTACATTGAGGGATCAAAGGGCTTATGATATTCTGGAGGTCAAAGTAGTTGGGAATAAAATCAAAAATACCCTACCCAGCAAAACTGAGTATCATGTTTCATCAGCAAATATGGTCATTCAGTGGAATAGAGGACTTTGAAGCATTCTTCATGAAAAAAAACAGAGTTGAATAGAAAATTTGACATTCAGATACAAGAAGTAAGAGAAACATGAGAAGGCAAAGTTGATCTATTTACATTCCTACATGGAAAAACAATAATTGTAACTTATGAAACTTTTCTCAGTATGAGAATAGTTGAAGGGTATATAAATGCATATATATGTATATGTATATATATATACATATTTTACACATTCATATATATGTCTATATAGGAGGGTATATGGGCATAGGAATACATATGTGTATGTGTTCAGGTATACATAGAGGGCATAGGACCAATTGAAGAGGAAGGGGTGATACTTAAAAGGTGAAATCAAGAGGTGAGAGAGGAATATAATGGGAGGAGATGGGGAGAGACAGAGTGGAGTAAATAATCTCATATATAAGAGGCAAGGGAAAACTGTTACAATGGATGGGAAGAACAGGAATGCAAAAGGGAATGGGTAAACCTTACTCTCACTGAATTTGGCTTAGGGAGGGAATGACATACACACTAAATAGGGTATCTAGCCCTACAGGAGAGTAGGGGGAAGGGGATGAGAGGGGGGATGATGGAGGGGACTGCAGGTTGTCGGGGAGGGAAGTTGGAAGCGCATACTTTTGAAAAGGACTGGATCAAAGTAGAGAACAGAACAAGTGAGGGACAAGATAGGATGGAGGGAAATATAGTCAGTCTTTCACAATATATCCACTATGGAAGTGTTTTGCATAGCTACACATGTACAACCTATATTGTATTGCTTATCTTCCCAGTGAGGTGAGTGATGAGGGAGGAAGGGAAAGAATCTGGAATTCAAAGTTTTAAAATCAAATGTAAAAAATATATTATTTTTGTTTACATACAACTGGGAAATAACATATACATGCACTGGGTTATAGAGATCCATCTTTCCTTACTGGAAAGTCAGAGGGGGAATGTGGGAGGATATAGGAGAGAGCAGATTGGGGGAGGAGTATACAGTGGGATTGATGTTTTGGGGAGGTGGGTAGGGGAAAGAAGGGGAGAAAATTCATAACTCAAAATCTTGTGGAAATGAATGATGTAAACTAAAACTAAACATAAAATTTAATTTAAAAAAAGATGGAAGCTGACAAGATCAGCAAAAAAAGTTATATAAAGGGAGAAAAGAAGAGGTCCCAGAACAGAAACTTATGGGACACCTATGGCTAGAGGGTGTGATCTGCATAAGGATCCAGGAAAAAAGAGATTGAGGACCAGTCAGATCAGCAGGGGGATAACCAGAAAGGAGCAGTATCCTGAAAACCTACAGAGAAGAGAGAGTCAAGGAGAGGGCAGCAAAGTCTGCAGACTCATTATGAAAGGCTACAGAGAGGTTGAGGAGAAGGAGAATTGCAGCTCTAACGTGGTATTTTTTGTTGTTTTCCAAATATGTTATATCTATATATGTGTATGTGTATATACATATATGTATATATATACATATACATATATATATATACAGATTATTGCCTTTTTCAGTTTTCATATAGACAGCTGACTTTGAGGAAATAGAGGAGAATGGATAGAGTGCTGGGCCTGGAATCAGAAAGACTTGAATTCAAATCCAGCTTCAGAAACTCCCTAGCTATTTGACCCTGGGCAAGTCACTTATCCTGTCTTTCTCATTTTCCTCAACTATAATATGGCAATAATAACAGCACCTACAAGTGAGGATTGTTGTGTGGATCAAAAAACATGATTTTTGAAAAGCTCATAGCACAGTGCTTGACATATAGTATTATGTAAATGCTTATTTCCTACTTTCTAAGTCACAGAGTCACAATTTGAAGACAATTCTTCAAATTTCATATCAGGTAAATTGTGTCATATCTTGTCATATGTTATATATCATGTCATATCTTCTCTATCTAATTGCATCAGGTCACAGAGTCTGTTAGAGGCAGCTTATACTGGCTCAAGAAAGCAAATTGTTAAATTTTCAGTGTGAGCATTTACACTTTGGAAATTGGCAAATGATACAAATCAAGTCTTGATTTATTGTTTAGCTTATTTTCTAGGGTTAAGAAAGTGATGGGGGTGGGGGTGTGGGTAGATGGCGCAGTGAATAGAGCATGGGCACTGAAGTCAGGAGGACCTGAGTTCAAATCCAGTCTCAGAAACTTAATACTTACTAGCCACGTGACCTTCAGCATGTCACTTAACACCAATTGCCCTGCCTTCTCCCCTCCAAAAAAGCAAAAAAAAAAAGAAAAGGATGGGAAAATGTTAACATAGATTAAACACTAAAATATATTGTGTCTACATATTTATTGCCCCCCCCCCCTTGCAAAGCTGATTGTTTAACATTTACAAGTATACTCCCTCAGGTCTTGTGGGGGAAAAAAAGAAACTATTTTAGATATTCTATAATACTGAGAAACTATCTCTCATTTAGTTATGTTCTTTATATAGTAACTTACCTTAAAGGTCATATCATTCTTTTCCATCTAAATGCCACAGATGTATGAAAGCAAGTGGTCAAGTCCAGGGAAGTCAGGTGTGAGGTCTATGCTATGAGAATGAGCCAAGAGCACTACAAGCAGAACAATTTCGTGAATCTAATTCTAAAACAGTTCTTTCCTGTCTGTCTGAGAGAAAGATGGTGGATCTGAAAAGATACAAAGATCAGAAACTTTATCATAGATAAAAGAATCTGTGGCCAGCAGGCAAATCCCATTTCTTATTGGAGCCAGGGACAGAGATTCCAGGATTACTTCAGAGCCCCAAATTCCTAAGTATTTCCAATAGGATGCTTCATGTCACATTCACCCATCCACTACAATTATCTTGTTGAAACTTCCTCTGCTGGTCACTGTACTCTTTGAATCACTGGGCACCCTAAAGAGCTTAATCCACTCAAATTTGAAACTCCCATTTTAAACTGAGCTGTCTTGATTTATGATTCATTGAGTGTAAACTTGTATCACCTAGTACATTTAGCTGACCCAAGACCAGATGATACTTTATATCCCATTCATGCTTCCTCTCCAGGCATCTTCTTACTATTAGCCCTACCACTATCACCCTTTCCCTATCCCCCACTCCCAGCTCTCCATTTCTTGTTCTAAGAACTACCACTGATTCTGGAAAAGGTACAATAATTGATTCCCCTATAGCTCCACTCTTCATTTCTAGGAATTTCCAGACCAAAACACCCTTCCTTGGTTACCCTTCTCCTATAAGAGTTGTTTTCCCCAAATAGAACTCAAGCTTCTTGGTTGTCTGGCTTTTGTATTTGTAGAAGCTAGTATAGTGCTTGGCATACATTAGTGCATTTTCATCAGTTCAGTCCATTGACCAGCAGAATGCAGTAATAAGTTGTTGTTTGTCAGCAACTGATCAAAGACTATGAAAAGAAACAATCTAAGAACAAAGCTTTTTTGTTATTAAAATGATGTAATGATGCCATAATATCCCATGTCAAGTAATTAAATTCCATAGTTGAGAAGTGTTTAACTGCATCAAATGAAATAATAGATAATTATAAACTAGATCAAATAAGATAATACTTGTAAGGCACTTACAGTGCCTGGCACAGAGTATGTGCTATGTAAATGCTTATTCCTTCCCCTCTTCCCCTCTCTTGGCTAAATTAGTATCTATCAGGAATAATGTAGAGGTAATTCCTGTATTGGGTGGGAAACTGGATTCAATAATCTCTGAGGTCTTCCCCAAAGCATGTCAGGGTTCTACAACCCTTAGGAGGGAAGAGGTATGGGTGTGAAGAATTAGGAGACTGAAGGGCAGACTACTTTAGTGGAGAAAACCAGGCCCCAGGAAGACAGCAGAAATTATAATGTGACTATGAGGGTAATGGCCTATGGACAAGAGTGGAGGGGTTGACTGGTCAGAAGATTTCTGAGGTTGGGAAATGACCACCTCCACATTGCTAATCTCTGGTCACAACTTAGTTTTTTAAGAATCTTCTCACCTTTCTTCCATACTCTGTCTTTACCATGATTTTCTTTATGGAAGGTGTTTGGAGGATAAAATGCCTTTGTTCATAGAAAAATATTGGTGATGGGTACTTCCCCAATTGGCCCTCCTCAGGTTTAGTAGCCAGTGTGTGCTAGCAATCTTCTTGTTTTATATCTCTGAAGAAAATGCAAAACTCTTAGAGGAGAGAAAAAGTAATTCTTTTCTTCCTTTCCTCTCCCCAGGATCTGTCCTCTCTCCAAAATGGTAGGGATTTCCCCCCCTGAATAAATTAACTGGCTTTCTCCTTGGTACCATGACCAAAAGAAATTATACATTATTCATCTATGTGTTGCACCTTCCAATAATTTCCAAAAATCTTGTAAGACATTATCATAGCATTAAAATGTCCAGAAATCTTTCTCATTTATCCATATAGGAAATAAATTGTCCTTTCTCCCACTCCCTGAGAATTGCTAGAATTTCAGAGAACTAAAAATTTCAGTACAGAGACCTAAGTTTGCTGATTGTTGCCTCTTTGACTAAGCTAGATCCAAATGGGAGAGTGGGAGGGGGTGTTATTAGTGTCACTTAGAGTTTTTGTTAAATATATTACTAAAAGCTTCATACCTGTCTGTTCCTTCTTACTATACTTGCTGCTATTTTCTAGACCATTCTAGAAATTTTAATTAAGGGAGGCAAGAAGGAGAAAAATCCATAAGCTGTCATCTTCATACAACATAGCACCATGAACCAGCATGACAAACAGGGAGTGATTTCCCCTGCTCAGTAAGGAAGAATGAGAGTCAACCAGACTTACTTAAACTAAGGTTTCCAAGGCTACAGCAAATCTAGATCACCCACTATTTCCATTAAACCCAGGGGACTGTTTTGTACCAAAGGCAGCACATTTTTCCTATATCAATTAATTCAGTCAATTAGCTGATTGTTCCTGTTTGCACACCAAACAACTGGCTTTGCTGAAATTTCCCCCTATAGAATCACCTTGAGTTTCTTAGAACTAAATTTAAAGATTGTTATGGAATCACATAGTCAACAGTTAATTTGTGTGCCAATGGGGGAATATTTGATTATTGGGATGCAAGTAGTCAATTAAAATTAGAGTTAAATTATTTTAGGTACTTGTCTTACGATTCCTGGATATTCTAATCAATAATATTGTCATAAGATTAATCATGTGCTCAAAGTGTTCATCAGCACCACAAAGTTCAAATTTCTCCAAAGCCATATTATATTAGTAATTTTAATAGCAGGCCAAAAATTAATACCAATACAATTCCTGGATATTCTAATCAATAATATTGTCATAAGATTATACATGTGCTCAAAGTGTTCATCAGCACTACAAAATCCAAATTTCTCCAAAGCCATATTATATTAGTGATTTTAATAGCAAGCCAAAAATTAATACCAAACATTATGAAAATTGAAGGAATACATTAAAATCTGAATTAAGTTCTGGAACGGAACAAAATCTGGATATAGGAAATGCAATTTTCTACCACTAGAAAACTGAATTCTGTTCTCAACCTCTGATTTCTCTTGAGAGTTTTATCATCAATGTTAAAGAAGAAGAAGATGAAGCCTAATGCATAACTCTTATAGCCATAATTAAGGGGAGCAACCCTAGCGGAGAAAGAATCAACTAACTCAAACTACCAACAGCCTGCCTCTTATAGGGCAGGTAAATAAATCTAGATTAAACAACAAGGTACCATGAGGGAGACATGTAAGGTGGTAAATGGAAGGTGAGACAACCTACCCCAACCACAATCTCCTCTCAGACCCTGAGCCAAGAGCCCCAATTTTAGCGGTGCATCACTGACTCCATCTCTGTCCTTGTAAACCAACATCAAAAGAATAATCCTTTGAAGAAGGGCTCTACCATACCTGCCATTCTCAACACTATCCACTGACTAATATCCACAGAAGACCAGATAAGACCAAGAATCTCACAAACAGAAGTACTCTCCATATTAGCCTTTCTTCAACACTGCTCTACATCCTTGCCCACAATCTAGGGAAGCAGTCCTTGTGGTCTTATCACTTTCCAGTGTCTTTTGCAAGTAATATAAACCATGTCTCCTCAGTGATCACAGCTTCTGAAGACCCTGAAAAGAACGCCCTTGCCATAAAAGTACTTGGAACTTTCAAATGTCTGATATTATATCACAATATGGTTCTATTCATAGAATGACAATGAAGATATTTGCCATCTGTTTTGCTACTGTACCCTGATGCATGGCAGGCACTTAAATGATTATTGACTTGACCCACACCCTAAAGACAATTTGACTTGTAGCAAAATTCTCTAATATGCTCTCTTCCAATATTAGAATGTGTTTCTTAAGAAAAGAAATTTCTTGCTTTTATACATATGTATGTGTGTGTATAGCACATTGTTTTACACATAATAAGCAGTCAATAAGTGCCTTTAAAAATTTATCCATTTCATACATTATATTATTTCCTTTATTATTTTATTATATATTTATTATAATATTAGATATTATAATTATATATTATATTATATATATTTATATCTATTTTTTACAATTTAATTGTTAGGAAAGAATAAAAATGAAAAGAAGGAAGAGATAGAAGAGGGAAAGTGAAAGACAGAAGCAAAGGAGGAAAGAAATTCTTTTCTATTTGCAATTTATTGACTTAAAAACTTTTTTTTTCCTTTTGTGGACTACCTTGCTTGCAAACCTATAGAGAATAATTCTCTGTGTTCTGCTAGCTGTGATTTTTATAATTTTTTTTTTGCTTTTTCAGCAAGTTAAACTCCAAGTAGACCACAACTGAGCTTTAGGTAGATTATCAAAGGATCACTTTAATCTAAAGAAACATTGCGTATTAAGCTAAAGAAGAGAAGGAAGGAAAAGCTTCTCTCTTCAATAATTGGTTACAAGTTCTGTGGTCCCTATAACCCACCTTACTAAATGGAAGCTTTGTTAGTAAAACTTTACTGATGATATGAGTTGTACCTCAAAAGCTTGTGGAGATATGTAGGAAGTTAGAAGAATTATCATTTTTAAATATATTAATGTAGAAAAGATATTAATTAACATTAATGCAATAATCATTAAAATAAATTAATTAAATGTATAAAATATAATTAATTGAGGGCTTGGATTGTATTCCCTCAAGGAAATGTCTGCTGTAACTGCCCTGGATTTCTTTTCTCCTTTTTTTTACTTTTTTTTTTAAGTTCAAAGACAATTTCAGGTTAGTAATGACTCTATGGATACAAGGTGGCCAAGCCACAGTTCATAATCCCAGTGACCGACCTATATATGTAGATGTAGGTTATCATGATTTGAATAGATATTAGTACTAGATATTCTGAGTGGTCACTTGTTTTGATTGAAAAAAAAACTTTGAAAGTTGAAGGAAATAGCTGTCAAATGCTGGATATTGTTAAAGAATTTCACACTGTGTCTGAAGATAGGTGGATACATAAATATATTCCTATAGCACCTTGTTTCTAAGAGTTCTTGGGAACTAATTAGCATAATACAAGAAAAACAAACTCATAGCGCACGTGATTCAGACTAATAAGTCATGAATGAATACATGTATTGTCATGGATCTTTAAACCTGGAAGGAATCTTAGTTTTCATCTCATTGAAGCCCATTTCTTTACAGTTGAGGAAGCTAACTTGCAGAGCAGAAGTGACTCACTTTCTTAAGGTCACAGAGCTTCTTTAGGGAGAGATACAGGATTTAACCATAGTCCTTGAGCTCTGCCCCTTATGACCTGTGTGTCCATGGACAAGACAGTGGAACTCTTTGGGCTTCAATTTCTTCATTTGTGAAATAAAGGGGGTGAGGTAGATCAGATACCCCCCTAGGATGTTTTTCCAACTCTAAAGCTAGAATCCTTTTTTTAAAAAACATATTTCATTTTTCCTCAGGTAAATGTTAAAATAATTTTAATATTTCTTTCAAGTTTGGAGTTCCAAATTCTATCCCTCAGTTAATGTAAAAATTACACTTTTTACCAATGCTCTGTAATTAATGATAACAGTTGCACCAAAAATAATTGTGAAGTAATATGTCTTCTACCTTGCTGAGTCATTCTATGATGCCTCCAATAACTTGCAGGCCACCACAAAATGAGATATATAAAGCTTCTGCCTAGAATTACAAAGCAATATGAACATGCTTTCCTTCCTCTGAAATAGGAAACTTCAGGGAGATAAACAATAGCATGATAGAAGGGAAAGAGCTTTAGAATGAGGTGCAGGACAATGAATTCTAGCTCTGCTTGTTGAATTACTCAAGTTACTTAACTGATCTGTTAGCCAAACATTAAGTTATCCAACTGGTCTGTTCATCAGGTTAGTCTTATTTATACCTAAAGATTCAAACCACCTTGGTATGATGAATGACAAATTAGTCAATCAGTCATTTAGCACTTATTCAGCACCCACTATGTGCCAGATACTGTGCTAAATGATGAAATGCAAGGCATTTTAAAGGAGGTGTCTATACATAACGATAGTAACATGAGCTACAGAAAGATATAATCTCACATGTTGCACAAGACTGAAATACAAAAATGGATCTGTAGCCTCACTGATATAGGATTTTCCTCCAAGCATTCAGCTCATCCATCTACTCCTACTCATTTTTGAGGCTATTGCCCTTGTCTTTCCATAACGTTGCCATGGAGAGTCCACCCACCATATTGAGGATCTTGGTCACTTTCTTTTCATATGGAAAAAAGATACCAGTGGAGACCACAGGCATCCATTGGTTGTCCCTCCCTCTTGCCACATGACCATTCCATCTTATTCAATTATACATTTCATTAATGACATCTTCTACTCACTGTCTCCTCTTTAATTCATTTATATGTGTTACAGCCTCTTCAGACACACTACGTGCCTTTCCATTACCTGCTCTATGTGGTGTGCATTTTTAGTTCTGTAACCTACAACCCCCTGCAACAGTTGCAGGATTTTGCTTTTAAAAAGATGAACCAATAATTCACTTAGAAGTTTGGGGACATTAAAAGAACTTACAATTGTTTAAAGTACTCCAGCCTGTTTAATTAATAATGGGCCCATCTATGGGGTGGCTAGGTGGCGCCATGAGTAGAGTGCCAAACCCAGAGTCGAAGTTCGGATCCAGCCTCAGACACTTAACAGACACACACACACACACAAAAAAAAAACCTAGCCGTGTGACCTTGTGCAAGTTACTTAACCCCAAATACCCTCCAAAAAGCAAAATAATAATAATGGGCCCATCTAGAATGCGTGACAAAAGCTTATGGTTGATGAAAAAAATTTCCATGTCCATTTATCTACCTCTGTATATATATTTTACATTAAACATGTTTCCTTATTTCTCAACATGTTATTGACCCCTTGTATTTTTATTTATAATAATAATGATAGTAATTTGAGTTATCCATTGTTGTATAATTTAAGCTGTCCATTGCTACTATTGCATGTCTCTATGTTTGTGATCCATTTCCCAAATCCCTTGTTTATTTCTTTTTTATGTCCAAGTGATGTCTATCCATTGTCAATATTAATTATTTTTCTACCTCTATTAATTTTCCTGTAAATACCCTCTCCCATGCTTTTTTTCATCTGGTTCTTAGACTGGGGACTATTTTAATAAGTGGTATTATTCCTCTCTCATCTTTACTTATAAATTTTTTGGATGTAATATAAAATTCCAGTGTGAATTTTCAGTGATAGGCTTATCCCCACTACTGGTTTTATTGCTAGGTCTTTTCCTGTATCTTGTTTCTTTTGAAATTCTGGATATCTCTACTATGATTTATTTTATATTTTGTAGATATATTTTATGAATGGAGCTTGGTGAATGCAGTATCAATATTCTCTCTCCCCCTTCCTTTTTCATTTAACAACATTTTATTAGGTTTGCAACACTATAAGAAAACACATCCCTACTTTCCTTTATTAGGTATTTTCCATCCCAAGCCAGGAGCCTGTTAATATTCTTATTATGCTTTAAACTGTGTCCTAGAAACTGAAATCCTAACCTCAGACACCATTTTCCCCTACCAAAAGCAACATTGGTTAAAAAAAAAAAAAACATCATCTGTACTGCCTAAGTCTTCAAGGTTCTAGCCAAGATGTCATATAATCCTTAGTAATTTTTTAAGATATCTTCTGGCAGCATCATTTGTGCTTGGGTGAATCCATAGAGGTGAGTTATGGTCATCAAAGTTGATATATATTCGAAGGTTTTCTGTCATTTCTGGGATACAAGTCTCAAGAAGAAAGCACATAATTCTAATGAGATCAAATAAGACAGAAGCATCGGGAGCCCTCAGGGAAAGTCACTGAACTCCAGTACTCATCTCTCCTTCTGATCCTTACTGGTCAATCTCTTACCTTATCACATCTGTGGGTTCGCATCATAGTTCCTTGGAGTAGAAGCAGAATGTTTTTTTCAAAAGTGTCCAATTGCCTCCTCTTAGCAAAAATGCTCATATTTTTTTCTAACTTTATTTTTTCTTTTCTCTGTTAGACATTTTCCCATTCTTCATTCTCCTAGTAAGTAGTTTCCTCTTTCTCCTCAGATTCCTCACTTCACATTTAAGCTATTCAATGATTAATTCAACAACCACTTATGATCCCACCTTGTTCAAAGTTTTAGACATATTTAGGACACACATCCTACTTTAAGGGAAATAGGACACAAACATATGCAATTAATGTACTAGGGGTGGCCAGGTGGCTCAGTGAGTAAGAGCACTGGCTCCAGTGTCCTGGATCAAATCTGGACTCAGATACTCAGCACCACACCCAGAAATAACTGGCCCTGTAAACTTGAGCAAGTTACTTAACCCCGATTGCTTTAAAAAAAAATGTAAATGTACTACAAGAATGAATGTCATTGAAAGGTGTAAGTATGTAATGTAACTTCTTGAATGATGAAGAGATTACTTTGGTAGTTAAGGGAAGACTTCATGGAAGATAGATATAATGATTTTTTTGCCCATCTACTCTGGAACTCTTTGTGCAGTAATCATAAAAGGCAGACCCTTTACTATTAGGATCCTTCCATAACACCTGAGGATTGCTTAATTAGCATATCAGTTTTTGAGAAACCTGTGCCCCTTTATCATTAAACAACAGCACCCTCCACTCATGCCTAGATGGAGCTGATTTGCTAAAAAGAACTTGTCATACCTTATCTTCTTGATTAAAGGTTGGGGAAGTAGGAGACTACCCTGACTCCATTTTTGCCTGTTAATCAGTTCCTGCATATGACCACTCTACACCTGAGAATTGCAATCCCAATGAAATCTCTTCCCATCCCTGAGCTATTTCTGGTCATGAGTATTGACTAAATATACCCCTTGATTTCCTGGATTTCTGCTATCCTGATCCTTGCTCCTAAGTACCTTATGGGAATTCCATTTGAAATGCTCAACCTCTGGTGCTCTTTCAAGATAACTTAGTTTATAAACCTGAGTAATTGAGTTTGAAACTTCCAGTTGCACTTACCTTCTAAGATTCCTATTAGGTTAAGTAGGTAGAGAACAAAGGCTAAGATGAAGCCAATGTCCCAACAGAGTTTTTCTCATATCTCTAGCTAATACCTGGACTGGGATCAGGGATCATGGTCTGAACCACAAGTCCCTCAGTTATACTCCTCCCTAACTTTACAAGCAGAATTAGTAGAGGCAGGACAATATGGTACCTCCATTGAGTCTTGAATAAAAAGAGAGATTTCAATAGATAAAGATAAGGAAAAAGAAAGGTCTCTTTTTTTTATTCCAGGGATGAAGAACGATGAGGGTAGAGGCACAGAAAAGAGTAAGAAAGATATGAATAAAGGTGAAGAGTTATCCAGTTGTAGAACACAGAATACATAAAGACATGTAACTTGACACAAAATTTAAAGGGTAGAGAGTATAGGTGATAAAACATAGCCAAGAGAGGATCTTGGATGAGAGGATCAGAAACGTATATTTTATTTCATAGGCAATGGGAATCTCTGAAGCCTTTAGAATAGGGGAATGATGGGGCAGCGAGGTGGTGTTGTAAATAGTGCAAGCACTGGCCCAGGAGTCAGCAGGACCTGAGTTCAAATCTGATCTCAGACATTTGACACACTGACTATCTGTGTGACTTTGGGCAAGTCACTTAACCCCAATTGCCCTCCAAAATGAAAAAAAAATAGGGGAGTGATGTGATCAGATCAAGGTTTGGGGAAATTACTGAGAGAGAGTATGGAAGGTAGATTAGATAGTCTCTGACAATGCTGAGAAACAGTAAATAAAAGATGAGAAAGTCAAAGATCAAACCTTGTAGGACACTTACATAATGGTTAGAAGGAAGCAAAGGGTCTAGAAGAAGAAAGAAAGATGCTCAGAGAAATAGAAGATAAAGCCTGAGTGTTAATGTCACAAAAGCCAAAGGATGAGATGGTATCAAGAAGGAGGGAATTGTCACATGCTGAATCAGTCAATAACTATTTATTAAGTAACTTCTATGTGCCAGGCACTGTACTAAATTCTGGAGAGAGATCAAGAAGGATGGAGACAGGAAAAAAAATGATAAAATAATAGAATAGATTATTAGTGTCTTTGGAGAGATCTATTTTAATAATGATGGTTATAGAAGTCATATTATATAAGTCTTTGGAGTGAGTGACTAGTGAAGAAAAAGACTGTTGGAGTAATAACTCTGGTATTCAAGCAGAGGGCAGATGTCTACTATTCTACACTATTGTATGTGGAACTTTAAGAAGGATTTGGATTATACAGCTTCCAAGTTTCTTACAACATTGTGACTTCACATTTTTAATACTTTATTCTGCAATGTATGCACACACACACACACACACACACACACACACACATATATATATATGCATATATGTGTATGTTTGCATATATTCATATACATACATATATAATCTAAGCCTATCTTCACAACAACCTGGGCAGGTTAGCAGCACAACTATTAATAACCCTGATTTGTAAGTGGACCAAGCAGGTTCAGAGAGGTTCAATGATCTTCCCAAAGTCAGATGGCTAAGTAGCCAGAGAACAAGAACCATAATTGTAATTGATCTTGACTTATCAAGAATGACTGAACACAGCTAAATTAGTCTGGCATGTGATTTTCGTGAAATCAGGGTGAATTGCAGAGTGGGAAGAATGCATGAAGTCATATTTTCTTTCCTATTTTTAGAGAACATATATTCCCCAGTATAAAAAAGGTTACTGGACAAACATATTTATGCCTGAAAATTGATGTAACGGGGGAAAACTATTGGACTGGGATTCAAGAAACCACAAATGCACATCTGAATTCTGCTTCCAAATAGATCTATGACACTGGACAAATAACTTAGCTATCTCAATTTCTTCATCTATAAGAGTGAAATATGTTGGACTACATTATCACTAAGACAACTTCTGGCTTAAAATTCTCTGATCCATGATAGAAATGCTACTTGTCTTTGTATTGTTGGCTTTGGGTAGTTTTAGAAGATCAAACTAAAATGTTAGTTATATTTGCTTCATAATCATAGTTTTCAAGGAGAAAGGGACTGCAGAGGTAAAGTATGTAGTAGTCCAATCCTCTCAAGTTGCAAATAAGTGAACTAAGGTCCAAAGAGATTAAATGACATATCCACATAGAAATACAAAGAGACAGAGTAAGTATTTAAACTGAGGTCTCCAGACTGGATCTAATACTCTTTGCATTGTACCAAACTGCTTCAATCAGATAGTTTCCTAAAACTCTGAAGAAAATATATGCTGGAAAATAACTTTTTTTTCTCTCTCCCTTGGTTTAGGTATTAAAACTGTGGATTAAATAGATTATTTTCAGACATAGGTAGTTTCTTCAATAGAGCTTAAAATAACCCTTTTATTTCTAATTATTAGTTTCTACCCTAATTGATTTGGGTTCTTTTTCTAAAGAAACATCTTTTCTTCTTCCTTCCATTACTCTATTGGGATTCTTGGATAAAGTTCTTACATGTGTTTCGGTTGGTAGTCAGATGAAAAGATAGGGAAAAGCTTAGTTTCTTTTTATGTTAGGAAAAACTTTCTGGCCCACTTCTGCTAGACAGAAATAGAAATGAGGTTGCTGACTGTAGATTTCTGTTGGACAAACAGTATAACTTTCTTTAAACACACTAGTATCCACAGTTGAGCCAGACAAACAGATGGAGAAAGTGTAAAATTAAGCTGTATAAGCTCCACTGAGGCAAAGGATTTTTTTACTTTTTTTCTGTACAAAAATGACACCCTAGGGAAAGCTCTGTCACTAAATTTATAGACCAGGTGTTCTGCAGAAGTGATACAGAAAGAGATGGAAATTAGGGAGGGTTGTGGTTTTTGTTGTTATTTTAAAATGTATTTTTTTCTCTTTTTCAGAGACAGAATCTACAGGGATCCCAAACATCAATTTTTTTTAAAGTACTGTCATTGTTTCTATATTGTCTCTTTAATTGTGTAGGGCTTAAAACACAAGAATTTTTTTAAAAAATATTTTTGTTTGTTTCTTTTGTTTTCCTCTATAATGTTTGGGACCACAGTGAGACTGTTCAGAAAAGATCATGATATCATAGTACTGTAGAATATTACTTTTCCCTCTAGCATTTCTCATATTGCATAGCATTATTTTGAGATAATAATTACAAGGTTATATCTAAATGAAATAATCAAAATTCACTAACAAAGGGAAATTCAATTATGGAGTAATAGAGGGAAATAGTAGAGAGAGGAAACAGGAGAGAGAGATAGACAGGCAGATGGGTGGGCAAGTGATCAAAATTTATACAGTTTAGGGTTAGCCATACCAATTATTCAAAGTGATATCAATAAATGGCACTCTCATCCAAATGCAAATCAATTTTTATATACATTCTTGTATTATCCATATCATACAGATTTGATAGTAGGAGTTTCCTTATCTGGCGTTTTCTAAATCAATGAACTCACAGATCTAGTTATTCTCTCTCCTAGTATATACAGAATAAACATAACCAAATTCTACTAAGCCATCAGTAACATTTGCAATGGTGTTAAACAAATGAATAGAATCCATTTAATTTGGACTATTTACACTTGCTTAAACTTGCCATTCATTCTTCAACCTCCAGGTATTTTGCACATGTTGTTACCTCATCTTGGAATGTCTTCTTTCCCCTCTTTACCTGCTGAATTCTTGAGCATCCATTCAAATTCAACTTTAAAAATACCTCTTCTATGAAGCCATCCAAGATAAAATCTGTTGGTAATGTCTTTTACTATTGATTGAATTAACTGACATGGCTAAATTAAGAGCCATTTTAACTATCTATACTGGAAAAACTTCCTTATTCTCACCACTTTACCAAATGTATGAGCAATTTAAAAAGTTTAATGTGAACCTGATTCTTTAAGGTCATCATTATCCTAGGTACCAAAATTCAACTTGAATTATCCAATAAATATACCAAAATTTTTAAGTTTCAACCTCCCCAAATCTAGTAGAAAACCATATATCACAATTGGCAGTTAAGAACAAACACTAGTGTTTGCTTTTGATTTTACCTTTGTGCAAATGTGATAATCTAAACTGAAAAAAGCATAATTTATTTAATGACTAATAATTAAGCCATTATAACAATAAAAGCATGCCAAGTAATCGATATCATCTGGATTCATGTGACTCATAAGTATAAACGATCACCATGCCATACAATGAAAAAGAGCAAATCTTTAGCATCAGAAGACATTGGTGCAGATCCCATGTATTTCATTTAATATGTGTGACTTTGAAAAACTCATTTCAATTTTGTGGGGGCCTCAGTTTCCATATATATGTGATGAGTAGGTTGGAGTGATTGTCCTTGTCTTTGAAGGACCCTCTAGATCCAAACCACTGAATACTAATCATAGCTCTGTAACTAGGAAAAGTTTTTTTTTTTTTTGTGAATTCAGCATTGTCAAGGGGGGATGGGAGGAGAGAGGTAGTGGGGATAGGGAAAAGAAAAGGAATTCATATTTGTTAAAAGCCTGCTATGTACCAGGATGTATGCCAAGAACTTTACAAAGATTACCTCATTTGAGCCTTACAACAACCCTGTTATATAACTACTATTATTATGTCCTTTTTACAAATTAGGTAACTGACACAGACAGAGGTTAAATTATTCCCCCTAAATGACACTGCTAGTAAGCATCTGAGGCCACATTTTAACATAGATCTTCCTGATTCCAGGACCAAAACCCTATCTATTGTGTAACCCAGCTGCAAACAAGAAGGGATTATTTTAAAGCTTAAAATGTAATGATATCTTTAAGTTATATAGACAAATTTTTAAACCTTAATTTCCTTCCAGTCTCTTTGTTTATTCTTATTTGGCAAAATGGGAAATAGAAGCTATAATCCTATGATCATATGAATTGTCCAAAACTTTTATTAATGTATACTACAGTTATGTTCTAGCACCCAAAATAACTTAGACACCTAGATTATGCTAAAATCATGATTTTCTTGAGTTGAAAAGAACCTTAGAAACAGGGTAATTTTTTTCAGGAATTTGAAAGTATTGATGACAGATATCTGTCCTATGGAAAAGAGATTATATTTGTTCTGTTTGATCCTAAAGGGCAAAATAAGGATTGCTAGGTGCAAGTTATTAAAAAGCAAATTTGGGGTGGATTGAAGGAAAAACTTCCTAGGAATTCAAGCTATCCAAAAGTAGAAGTGGCATCCTCAAGAGATAAAGGATTCATTTTTATTGAGGTCAAAATCAAAAGATTGATGATTACTTGTGGTGTATGCTTTAGAGGAGATTGTTTTTTTAGGATGGGTTGGAATAGAGGGCTTCTCAGGTTACCTCCAGGCCAAAGACTTTGTGATTCTATGTTCATCTTGTTCAGTTCTCTACCTGCCGCAGAAATGTGCTCCACAGCATCCTTGATAAGCCATCATCCAGCATTTGTTTAAATATATATTCAGCGATAGCAAACATAACCAGACTCTGAAAGTCCTAACTTGGAAGCAAAATGAGAATTTAGTGTTTCTACATTCTATTGCCTATTAAACTTCTTTCAACTTCCACAAGCAGCAAACCTAAACCTTCCTTATTCTTCTTGTCTCTTGCGTTACTTTTCACAAATCTCAGCCTCTTTTTGGAACATTAATTGTTATGATGCTATTCTTATAAGGCTACTCTTTGATATCTTCTTTGATTATGTGTCTATTCATCAATCTATACATCCTCCTTCTCTCCTTCCTTCCTCCTTTCCTTCCTTTCAGTCTTCCTTCCTTCTTTCCCTCCTTCCTTATCTTTGTCTTTCTATTCTGCTGAGAATGGAAGGGCTAAAGTCATTCATGGGCTCAATTTCACTTCTGATCTGAATGGAAGCTTTGACATGTTCTGTTTCTGACCTAAGCCAGTTTGAAGCATCTTTAGACAGCCTGAAGGCTCCCTGATGCCAAGGCCTCAGCCATATTGGTATCAGAAATAATATTAACACCCTATTAGCTTAAACCCCACTGCAGCTCATAACTCCCAAACTCAAATTATATACCAGCCTCAGCATCCCTAGCAGTAGATATTATAGGCATGAGCCTCCATGCCCAGTTCCCACTTTCATTCTGAATAATTGTTTTGTGACTGCATTATCAGAATTATGTTTTATAGTTTTCTTTTCAACATGGAGCCGTATTGGTTTTAAAACCATAGGTCACAAAAGCATATTAGTATTTTGTCCTGAATTTACAGAAATATTTTCTCCTAATTGTCTGATAAACACATTTGACTGTTTAATATTAATCTCCCTATTCATGAAAGAAAGTAGAAATGTATCTTGAAAAGAGAGCTAGGAATTAGAAAATCTTGGTTTGAGTCTTTACTAAGTCTCTTAAAAACTTTATAACTTTGGACAAGTCACTATAAATCTCCTGTGGTCAGATGGGAAGCAGGCACAAAGCAATTGTTAAAAAATGCCACCTGAGCAAAGGTGGTTTCTGGTTGAAGAACTCACTTTCTTGACAATATGGACTATATTATAGAGTCTATCCCTATTGAATCTCAATTTCCTCGTATGTAAAATGAAGACTATTATAGTATAGTTATATTAGATGACATTTGATATGCTTATCATATAAAATTATAAAGTCAGTTATGACATAATAACTTTTCCCAAAGTTTATGGCATATCTATATCCCCAAATAGTAACTAGTTTATTGTTTCCTCAAATAATTATTACTCAGGAACAAGTCATTTCTCCTGTTCCTCATAAGTAAAATGGAGAAAATACTTGCCAAATATATCTAATTAAACTGGTATGGGGTTAAATTTTTAAAAAATAAAATCTCTTGACAACCTCTGGCAGCTGAGAAAACCCCAGCATTTGGGACGAAAGCTCCCCTGTCTGCTGGCAGGGGCCTACTGTGGCAAAAAGCCCAGGGGTCAAGTGACTGAGGGGCCTCATGACCAGGCAAAGGAAACAAAGCAGACAGAAGATTCCAACATTACATTCCTATTTTGGGGACAAAAAGGAGGAAAGCATGGAACAGTAGGAAGACAGTGAAGTTAGAAATCCTGCACCAAAAGCTTCAAAGGAAAATACAAGCTGGTTACAGGCCATAGAGGACTTTAAGAAGCAGATAAGAGAAGTGGAGGAAAAATTAGGAAGAGAAATGAGAACAACGCAAGAAAATTATGAAATGAGAGTCAACAGGCTGACTGAGGAAAATGATACCTTAAAAAATAGACTAACTCAAATGGCAAAAGAGGCTCAAAAAGGCAATGAGGAGAAGAATGCCTTAAAAAGCCAAATTTTCCAGACAGATAAAGAATCTCAAAAGCTCACTGAGGAGAATCATTGCTTCAGAATTAGATTGGACCAAATGGAAGCTAATGACTTTATGAGAAAACACGGTGCTGTTAAAAAGATCCAAACAAATGAAAGAATAGAAGGCGATGTGAAATATCTCATGGGAAAAACCACTGACCTGGAAAATAGATCCTGGAGAGATAATTTAAAAATTATTGGACTACTTGAAAGCCATGATCAAAGTAAGAACCTAGAAATCATCCTCCAGGAAGTTCTCAAAGAAAACTGCTGTGATGTTTTAGAACCAGAGGGAAAAATAGAGGTTGAAAGAATCCACAGATCACTTGCTGAAAAAGATCCCCAAAAGAAAACTCCTAGAAATATTATAGCCAGGTTTTGGAATTCCCACATTAAGTATAGAATATTTCAAGCAGCCAGGAAGAAACAATTTGAACATTGTGGAAACACAATCAGGATAACTCAGGACCTGGCAGCTTCTACACTGAGGGATCAAAGGGCTTGGAATATGATATTCTGGAGGTCAAGGGAGCTGGGATTAAAAGCAAGAGTCACCTACCCAGCAAAACTGGGTATCATGTTTCAGGGGAAAATATAGTCATTCAGTGGAATAGAGGACTTTCAAGCATTTTTGCTTAAAAAAAACAGAGTTGAATAGAAAATTTGACATTCAGATACAAGAAGCAAGAGAAGCATGAGAAGGTAAACAGTGAAAAGAAATCATAAGGAAGTTATCAAAGTTGAACTGTTAACATTCCTACATGGAAAAACAATAATTGTAACTTATGAAACTTTTCTCAGTAGTTGAAGGGAATAGAAATATATATAATGTGTGTATGTGTCTATATATGAGGGTATATGGGCATATGAATACATATGTGAATGTGTATATATGTTTACAGGTATACATAGAGGGCACAGGACCAATTTAACAGGAGGGGATGATACTTAAAAGGTGAAATTAAGAGGTGAGAGAGGAATATAAGGAGAGGGATTGGGGAGAGACAGAATGGGGTAAACTGTCTCATATAGAATAGGCAAGGGAAAATGGTTACAATGGAGGGGAAGAATAGGAAGGCAAAAGGGAATGGGTCAACCTTATTTCCATTGAATTTGGCTTGAGGAGGGAATGAAATACACACTAAATAGAGTATCTCACCCTCCAGGAGAGTAGGGGGGGAAAGGGGATGAGAGGGGGGATGATGGAAGGGAGGGCAGGCTGGGGGGGAGGGAAGTTGGAAGCACCCACTTTTGAAAAGGGACAGGACAAAAGTAGAGAATAGAACAAGTGGGAGGTGGGATAGGAGGGAGGGAAATATAGTCAGTCTTTTACAATATATCTACTATGTTATTGTTTTACATTAACCACACATGTACAACCTATACTTAATTGCTTATCTTCCCAGTAAGGGTGGGTGACAAGGGAGGAAGGGAATGAATCTGGAATTCAAAGTTTTAAAATAAAATATTCATATATATACTATTATTAATATTAAAAATAAAAAAAATAAATCTACAATAGGAAACTGAAAAAAATAAAATAAAATCTCTTACAAACTTTGATATTCCATATAAGTATGTTATTCTTATTATTTCAATTAACAATGAAGCATTCATATTACCTTTTCTCCTTTCCATAAAATAAAAGTATTGGGAGAGAAAGTAGATTTTTTAGATTCTCTGTTTTTAACAGATGGAGTCTCCCAACATTAATATAACTCTGTCTTAGTTTTGTGAACTGTTTTTGAAAGTCATTATGCATTTTATCTCTCTGGTCAGGCTATCTACTCTACATTATGATGTCAAATCACCTTCTTTTTCCTTTTATCTTGTTTCAAGTACTTAACATCATAGCTTGTCATCTGATTCATGAATTCCAATACAAATATCTTACCATTCCATTACAAATTCCATTTAATTACTTCATCTATCGCTTATTTTCCTCTGAAAAAAAATATACTATTACATTGCTATTTTCAATTCGTAAATCCTATGCCACCAAGTCACAATAGTATCAATGGTTTCATTTTTGCATCTTTGCTTTAAAATTTCAAGTTGTTTATAATCCATAGAGTATATAAGTGTATAACTGCTATTCCTAAACCTTGTGAAACAATATCTAAAATTTCCTTGTTAGGTTCTCTAGAAATATTACAAAATTTCTTTTAAAAACCATATCCTTAAATCATATACCATACCAAAACAGAAGGTGGGCTGCATATGGTCTGCAGACTATAGTTTGCCAACCCCTTGGGTAGAAATTTTCTCTTTTGCTTCCTCACCCTCTCCTCATATTCTTTTTTTTACTAAATCTAAGACCGTTTATGGTATCTGGTTTTATGATTTTTATCTGGACATTTTTCTCCTTTCTCTTATATTTCTACTTTTTGGATTTGATGTATATAATAACATAACAGAAACAGGTAATATTTTTATACTACCTAAAGGTTTTCAAAGCACTTTACAAATATTATCTTATTTTATCTTCAAAGCAATCCTGAGACAATTCCAAGAGGTAGGTATTTTTATTATCTTCATTTTACAGATGAGGAAACTGAGACAGAGTTCAAGTGACTTGACTAATGTCATAAGCCACTAAGTATTTGAGGCTAAATTTAACTCAGGTCTACCTGACTCCAAATCTAACCTAGCTGTCTCATTGGTACTAGAGAAGAACATCTTGGTATTGTAAGCAATGATACAAAGGAAAAAAAATGGAGTATTTCCTAAATTTGCACATTGTTATGCCTTATCCTTCTTTTTCCTCTGTTGTATTAGGTTTCTAGTATTATCTTTTCAGTTGTACACACAGACAGCTGCTTATTACCTTTGATAAGAAAATCTGTTGTGATTTTCAACATTAATTTATATAAATTATATATTGTAATCTCACTTTGGGCAGGTAGATTTCAAATTAGGTTAAGTACCAGGCCTGGCATCAGGAAGATTCATCTTTGAATTCAAATCTAGCCTGAAACACTTACTAACTGTGTGCCCCTGAGCAAGTCACTTAATTCTATTTGCCTGTTTCCTCATCTGTAAAATGAGTTGAAGAAGTATAATAGGAATGGGAATTTGAAGATCTTCCCTAATTTGAAAATATACTCTGCCCTCTAATAGGCTGTATGTAATCATATAGAGCCCATGGTAGGAGGACTTTGTAGAAGGGTGGATCAGAGCCCACAGGAAGTTGGGAGTCAGAGCAGCTAGACATGGTTGGGAAGAAAGGACATATTTGAGAGAGATAGGCTTGTGAGTAAATAGTGGTTTTGTGTTGGTTTGTGGAAAGGATAAAGGATGCTGTGGTTCTCCATGTTATTGTGGCTTATTAACTTCTTTGCTACCATGATGGAATTGGCTTACTAATTTGGGGATTCGGCTTTCTGGTGTCTGAATAAATGTTTTGTTTCTGTCTTATTTATGGAGAGTCTGTTACATTCTGTAATCAAGCATTATGCAGGTATATTTATAGTGACCATTGACACTGCAAATAGTGTATTGGTGCTACAAGAAGGAAATAGCAAACCTCTCCACTATCCTTGCCAAAAAACTACAGATGAAGTCATGAAGTGTCAGGCAACTCTAAAAAACAACTATGTCATTTGAGGCATTATGTGAGGTAGTGGGAATTGAGAAAAAAAATGAAGGAGTTCCTGTCCTCAAGGACTTTATGGTTTTTATGGAATGCGTGCAAAAGTTTAGAGAATGCTAAATCTAAAACTGGAAGACAGGAAATCTATTCCAGTCCCCTTATTCTATAGATGAGGAAACTGAGACACAGTCAGTAAACATCCGAGACAGGAACCAGAACTTATTCCCTCTTATTCTAGAGCCAGTGCTTTCTCCACTGTGCCTCAGTGTCTCACTTACACCAAAGTATGTAGAAAGTAAACACAGAACAATTTCCAGATTGAGGGGTGAACACTCACAACTGGAGGGGGTCCATGAAAGGTCTGTGATAGGAAGTGGCAGGTGATGATAAAGCAGGATATTTGAAATAAGATAGATATTCCAAAAAATGAGGTGAGAAAGGAAATCATTCCAGGAATAAGATATGATGATCTGATGGGAAAAACAATGGAAAATCCATAGAAAGTTAAGTAAGGGTCATTTTGGCTAAAATGTAGAGTCCATGAGCAGGAGTGACTAAGTCTAGAAAGATAAACTGGAGAGTAAATGTGATGGATTTTCAATGACAAACTATCCCTGTCCTTTATTGCTTAAGATCCAGAGAGTTTCAATGATCCATATTTTACAATATGTGCAATGAATGTAAGACTTTCAGGTGGCAAAGCTAATGGCATGTGAATTCAAACTGATTCCTATGGCAAGTAAAAGATGAAATGACTGAGAAAACAAAGGTTCAGTCTTCTGAGCATATTGATTTAATAAACAACACATGACAATTCTTAAAAAATGCAGGACCGGACTTTCTCAGTATTAGGCCTGGACCATAAATACAAGGGGCGACAAACTTTTATACATTAAAAACAATTCATCAAATAAGGCCAATTAATTAAAAGGAAACAATATAACATTAGGTAATCTGATTTCTAATTGGAGGAAAGATTATGGACTTTCCAAGTTGGAAGGGGAAGAATGAACAGGTATAATTCCCTGAAATCAGATAAAGAGGTGTCACTCTCCCTGAATATCTGTGAACCATCAAAGGAACATGTAAACAATAACTGTGCCAGTTTTCAGGTAAGACATATGGATTGCTTGAGATGTACAATTGTGAGAAAACTCCTTGCATCAATTTTTGGATCTGACCAGGTTTCTTGTCAGCATAACTTAGGTCCTTAATTAAGTCTCTAAACAGCAGGTAGAGTTGTCCGGTTTCCCAGCTGTGCAGGGTAGTTTCAAACAATGCAATAAGGTCTTCCGATTCTCCCAATTGAATAAAGTTTTCTCACAGGACAGAAGTTGGACCAGACCCATAATTGAATAGAGAGGAAACTGAGCTAGCTCCAAAATTGAGTAACAAGATGGAATAAGTGTGATTCATGCAATTCCCACAATTAACCACTTGCTGTCATTATCCACTCAATTCCCTCATTCTAAACCAAACGTAATATATCTTTAGAGACTTGAGGCGGTTCTCTGGTCTCTGACACAACACCTCTGAGAAGGATAGATGTTTTTTTTCATCCCACATAGAGAGAAGCAGTCGGTAGAGAATATGGTCACCTCTCAATACTCTTCACAAGCTTTCAGTGTTAAAAGTAAGTTTGCACATGGCAGTGAAATTAAAAGTTCAGTTCATGTAAGATGATACTATGAAGGAGGGAGGATACAAACATTTATTAAGTGCCTATTATTTGCCAGGCACTGTAAGAAGTGCTGTAGCATCTAATTTGTATCTCATTAATGTAATGGAAAGAGCTTTGGATTTGTCATCAGATTACTCAGTTCAACTCTCAGTCCTAATCCTTACCTTAGTGACTGACATTATGCAAATCTCTTAACCTCCCTGCCTGTCAGTTTCCTCATCTGTAAAATGATGCTGCAGGACTAGATTGCCTTCTTTCCTAATTGTAGATTTATTAGCCTATGACTTCAAGGTATCTTTCAATTTCAGACTGATGATTCTGTGACACTGTATTTGAAGAAGTCATCCTCTTTCCAAGTTGTGAACCTTGTTCCAGAACCAGATGACACATCTTCAGAGATCTTCAAAGAAGGAAGGGGGATGGAGCTTGTATCACTCGTTTTTAACATATGGAAAACTAAAAAATATGTCATCTGATTTCTAAATGTCACTATTATCATAATCTCTAACAAGAAAAGTGAGAATGTTGATTTCAGCAACTGCTATGTCATTTCTCTTTCCAATTCCTATAGTTGCAAATGTTTTGGAGAAAATTCTCTTATCATAGCTACTGAACAGTAAAGGGACAGAGGTGATCCTGAGCATACCATGAGCCTTCATACAGGAAAGGCATAGCAAACATTTCCATAACTCCACAATTTAGTAACTGACCTCATAACATCGTGATCATAACTAGACTTGTGTAATTATTAACCACTTTTACCTTCATTGTTGTGCTTGTGGTCATTTTGATTGAACCTATAAATTAATGTTGTAGGGGGTTCCCATTAGGGTAATGAGCCAGATATCCCAGTTGGATAGGGTGTGGTATGATAACACCAAGGATATGGATTTGATTCTTGCATCATTCTATTTGGGAGAGGTAGTGTGTTGTTGTCAATAGAGGATGGCATTTGGAGTCAGAGAAATAATTGGTTTGAATTCCCGCTCAGACACTTAACAGTCTGGGTAGCCCTGGGCACATCATGTAACGTCTCTGTTTCAGAGTCTTCATCTAAGGGAAAAGGTAAATGATGGGTTTGGACTAGGTGTCTTCTATGGTTCCTTCCTGGTTCAATATGAACTTCCTTTACCAATGCAGGTGGAAACTAGCCCCATCTCTACACTGCTGTTTCTGCACCCATTTCTGCAACTTATGGTCTTAGAAAATTGTTTGTAGCACTGATTTACTTAGGGTAACATAGGTAGTATGTGTAAGAGGCAAGATTTGAACCTAGAGTTTCAAATCTTCCTGATTTTAAATCATCTCTTTTATCTATTATATCATTTTACCTCTCTAATAATGAAAAGAATTCATGTAGACTTCATGTAGAAATTAAAATAAAAGCATTAGTTAATAGGTTTGTTATATAAAGAACTCTCTAGGGGTGGGAAACCTGCAGCCTCCAGGCCACATGTGTCCTGCTAAATCCTCAGGTGCAGTCTTTTGACTGAGTCCAAGTTTCATATAACAAATCCTTTTATTAAGGGGATTTGTTCGGTGAGGTTTGGATTCAGGCAAAGGGCCTCATTTGCGGAGCTAGAGAGCCACATGTGGCCTGGAGGCTGGAGGTTCCCTACTCCTGTATGCTAATGATGTGGATGAGGAGGAAAAAGGAAGAGAAAATTTAGCAGCCAACCAGAGTAATGTAGAGATAGCTGGAGCATTGAATAGAGTGCTGGGCCTGGAGCCAGAAAACCTGAGTTCAAATCTAACCTCAGACACTCACCAGCTGTGTGACCCTGAGCAAATCAAGTATAACCTGTTTGCCTTAATCCACTGGAGAAGGAAATGGCAAACCACTCCAGTATCTTTCCCAAGAAAACTCCACACAAAGTGACAGAGTTAGAAGCAACTGCACAAGTGAACATTTATATGACACTTTGAAGTATGAAATATGTGTGTATATGTGTATATGTGTATGTGTTTATATATGGGTATGTGTATATATGTATGTGTGTATAAACATATATGTATATATGAGTGTGTGTATGTGTATGTATGGAGAGAGAGGTGTGTATATATGTATAAGTTTTGATGCTTACAACAACCCTAAAATGTAGATGCTATTATTATTCTCATTTTCAGATGAAAAAGTAGATGCTGGGGCCGCTAAGTGGGTCAGTGAATAGAGCACTAGCCTTGGAGTCAGGAGGACCTGAGTTCAAATCCAGCCCCAGACATTTAACACTTACTAGCTATGTGACCTTAGGCAAGTCACTTAACCCCAATTGTCCTATCTTCCCACCCTCCAAAAAGCAAAAAAAAAAGAGTAGAGGCTGAGAAAGGTTAAATCACTTGCCTACTAACGTATAGTTTGCCTATGATACAAAATTTGAACTTGGTTCTTCCTGACTTCTAGTCCAGTACTCTTGTCCCAATGCCTCCCATGAAAATTACAAAGAAAAATATAAGTTAAAAAATATTAACAAATATATTAACATATTCCTACAAAATAATTTTATGAAGCTGAAATTCATGAAAGGTGGTCCATTTTAGATACAACACAAAGGAGTTACTTATCAAAATATTAAAATTATTTTATTATCCAAACAATTTATTGTAAAATGAAACCATAATATGGAACTTTAAAGATAATATGATTATGTAAATCATTTCTTTCCTATCTTCCCAATTATAGTTTGGAATTTTTTTTTTAATTCCAGAAGCTTGTGAATTCAAAAAGAATGCTTATAAATATTCATGAATAGTTACATATATAGAAAGACAAACTTATAGCTGACATCAGTACTCTATGATGGATAAAATCTAAAGTAATGTAATTTAGTACCAAAACTAAACTAAAATTTACTCAGGTAATAGAAAAATCCTAAAATGCAAATAGTAGTGCATATTGTAAAATATTACAAGATTTGTCAGAATGAGATGATGAACTCTCAAGAAGTCTATTCTGTTTTTCAACTCCAATTTTTCAGTGATGCTCTTCAGCAGATGAATAAAATGTCTGATAAAGTAATAGCAGCTAATATATGGCTCTTGAAGGCTTTCAAAATGCTTTGAAAACATTATCTATTTTTATTCTCACAAATCTGTGAGGTAAGTGCTTTTATTAACCCTATTTTATAAATGAGGAAACTAAGGCTTCGAAAGTTTTAATGATTTGTCCAGGGTCACCCATCAAATAAATGTCTAAGGTTCTGGCTCACATCTTCCTGACTTGAGCTCTGGTCTCTATCCCCCTGCACTATGGAGTCAGCAGAAATAAATGTAAATCTCTTTGTGCCTTACATATCATTCTGCTCTGTACTTTACCACCCCAACCCTGCCATTCATGTTCTCTTCCAGCCAAACTAGGCTACTCATTACTCTCTGATTTTATCCTGTACTCTTCTACCTGACCTTTGCCCTCACCATCCAAGCTCTACAAACATTCTACCTACTCCATTACATATTTTGAACAGTTTTGATCACAATGAAATTTAAATGACCAAAGTAATACTTTTTTTTTTTTGCCTTTTGGAGGGCAATTGAGGTTAAATAACTTGCCTAATGTTACACAGCAAGTTTGTGTGTGTGTGTGTGTGTGTGTGTGTGTGTGTGTGTGTGTGTGGAGGGGGGGGTGTTAAGTGTCAGAAGCTCGGGTCCTCCTGACTCGGGGCCGGTGCTTTGCTTACTGTGACACCTAGCCGCCCTTCTAAAGTAATACTTTATCCTTAGACAATAATGTACAAAGTCAGTAAAACTGTTGCCACCATATCAACAGAGAAATTTACTCCACAGCTTTTTCAAAAGGATTAAGATGGGGTAGACAAACAGGAATGAGACATTCTTGAACATTATGTGGTGCTGGGAGAAAGACAAGGGAGGAAAGATGCATTCCTCTTGGCATCACAGGAATGGTAGGCAAGTGAAATGAGCTTATCCCTGAGAGAAGCTGAAATGTATTTGCTCTGCTGGTATTCTAGGGACCAGAAAAGTATTGGTTCCCTCTGCTGTACACCCAATCCTGGAAGGGCTGCAGGGTAGCTCTTACTTTTTGCATTCCACATGTATGGAAACTTTATTTACATTTCATTAAGTTTTCCCAATAGTTCCCCCTAAAGTCAAATAATTATGAAAGCTAGGTTCAGATGTGCTTTGGAATTAAAAAAAAAATGTTACTGCTTCTGAACATCAAAAGTTCAGTTGTGCTTCAAAATTGAATGCTGCTACTATTATAGTCAAATTGTGATATGGAAGACAGGTGAATCTTGACAGTGTCCAAGGAACACTTACTTAATGCACTTAAGGAGACTTTTCCAACTTTACTTCCTCTGACTATATTCTAGACCCTAGCCTACATGGCTAGGTCTTCTATAAGGCTATATTTTCTGGAGGAAATAGAGAAAGAAAATATCTCTGCTTTCACAGGGCTTCCTTATAAAAAGGAAAAAAAAAGAAGAAATCATAAAGTATTTTTAGGTAAAGGAGAAATATTCTTCACTCTTACTAATTTCACCTCTTAAAGAATGAGTGCTCACAAAAGATTGCCCCTTTTTATACAGCTCCTTCATTCCATTTCAATGTAGATGATCTATTCTGGAAATGTCTCATTTGCCTAACTCCCTGAATTTTCTTTTCAACATTAATTACCAGAAAAGCTTGTGCTCATTTTTTATATTTCTCCTGATTATATCCAATCTCATGGGTGGAAGTAAAGAAAATATGTTCCCACAATACTTCCTCTTGCCATCACCAGCTTTTCCCCATTACCAGAAGATTTAGCTTTGCCCAGGAGACATACAAATGGAAAGAGATCAAGTACTACTGAACATTGCCAATAGATGCTGAGAGGAAATACACTTGGAAGTACAGAGAAACCCAACAACCCAAAAGAGATTTTGGACTAAGATCAAGTATCAGCAAAGAGCTGTTAGTATTAGTTTCCCGAGAGACAGACACTTGGTAGAAAGTTCAAGAGCTGTTAGAGAGGCGGCAACAACTTGAGAGAGAGAAGGAGATGTGGCTACAAATCAAATAGTGGTGCCTGCCTTCCTGAATCCTGAGCTAATGTGACTTTGGCTACATTAAGAAAATAATTGAATTTCTGTAAGTAATTGTATCAGCAAGCACCCCAGTGTCCCCAGGGTGGCTGCCCATACAGGTTCATGGATCTGCTTTGTTAAAGGAAAGCAACTCAAAATGGGTTAACAAGCTTACTTTAATCAGTCAAATATTTATCATTTACTTAGTTTAGGGGAAAAAGGTCAGCACCCCGAACTTCAGAATATACAGACAGAATTATCAAGACAGAGAAACAGATCAAGTAGACAGTTTCCAAACTGTCCAACCATTACATCCATACCAAATCAACATCTGGGTTTCATCAACATCTGGGATTTTTTTTCAAAGCTGGGGGTCTCTACAACAATGGCTTCCCAGAGTCTCATCTGATCAAATCACAGAACACTTCTCTAAGTGAGCCCCAAAACAAAGCTACACATCAGGGCTTATATAGCCTTCTCCTGGCTCAGAGAATGTAACGACCTTATTGACCCACTGGCCAATCAAAAAGTATCTACTGAAAAACAAGCCTCCCACCCCAGGCTCCAGGTGCATTTTAGCCTAGGGGCAGGGAAGATCTTAAAAATTTACATTCCCATTACAGTAATCTATTCTTCACTTCTGGAATGGTACAGTGAGTGTTAGTTACCATAGTTTTACTACAGAAATATTTTCTAACACTTTGAAAGTTAGAACTGAAACTATTAAAAATTAAAAAAAAGCAATCCTCAAACAAAAATTCATTTAGAAACTTCAGATGGTATTTAAAAAATTGTCTAAATTACTAGTGGATTAAAGAATTCATCAATTTTAAAGTTCAGGTCAGAAAAGCAATTGGGTTTACCCTTCTTTTATGAAAGGCCATATATGACCATAAATAGATTCCTTAGAATAGATATTTGTTTTTTTTACCTTTTAGTTCAGGAACAATGGCAGAGCAAAAGGTTCATGTGAGTATCTATGTATATAGAAGAAATCATTCAAGAACCGTTTACAAGCACTTAGAAAGCAAAGAACTGATTTCAATAGGAAAATTTAACACAAGTCAACAACATTCAGTGCCTACTATATTTGAGCTTGGTCATGGAGATTAAAACACAAAATAGAGGGCAGTACCTGAATTTAAGCAACTTACATTCTTCTAGGAGGATTAACACAAGTAAATACATACAGAGTGTATGTGCTAGTAAGTGTCTGAAGCTGGATTTGAACTCTGGTCTTCCTGACTCCAGGCCTCACACTCTGTGTGAGGCACCTAGCTGCTTCTGTGTACATAGTAGGTGCTTAATAAATGTTGGTTAAACAGACCTACTGTACTTATGGCAGGGAAAGCAGATGATGATAGTCACCTAGTGAAAATGAAAGACGAGAAATTGATCACTAGAGTGGCACACTGATATATCCCAAATTTCAAGGGAATAAAAAAAATGTGGTACTTAGTCAGGAACCATAGATATACACAGTAGAGGTAAACATAGGATGAGAAGAAATAGAGGGCTAGAGATCTGTATTGGTGGAGAGAATTATGATGAAACAGCTGATCCAACAATGTAGCAAAGCAGCCAAATGCTTGACTAAATGCACTTTGATCAAAGGCATTGCCAAATGGCCAAGTATATTGACCATGACTAGTCCCAGATTCCATCTGTCACCACTTTCCCCTCATGGACTGGATCCATAAATATTTTTTTAGTCATGTCCCATTTGCTAACTTTACCTATGCCCAACAGCCTCTTAATTTTCCTCATTTCATTTTATACAATCATGTTGCAACTCCTTGTATGATCTAACAAGGCTTCAGAGGGTACTCTTGAACCTATTTTTCCTTAATGTGAAGGATGCCTAGTCTTTGTTGATACATCATATTGAAGCTTTCTGCCACCCTTGCACTGACTGTTAATGTATGCTCCGTGAAAAGCTGTTATTTTTGACTATTTCATTTGGCTTGCAAAGTTTATGGCTCCAATTAAAGGATGCTGGGTCACAGTTATAACCACAGTTTAACACTGTCAATCTCAGACATCTGCCTATTTTGCCTATCTCCAATGAATCAGTTACCACCGACCCTAAAGAGACTAACAGATTTTGACATTCATGCCTTTATTGGCAATAATCTGGAGGGACCTCTCTCTTGCTCTATACTTCTTTCAGAAGCACTGAGGTACTTAAAAGTTACAGTCTGTGTTGCTAGGTTTGGAAGACTTTGAATGCTTGATTCATTCAGCTTTGTGCATGATTCTAAATGTTTTATAGTAACCTTCAGGGCACTTTTGACTATTTGAGCTGAAATTATGTGAAACCAACATAATTTGGGACCCTATGGCAACCAATGAGAGAGAAAACTGCAGGTCTTCCAGATTAAAGTTCAAATTGTGATGATTGTACCTTTTAGCCCCTAAACTGGCTTTTACCCTGATCTCCCTAAGCCTGTTAAAGAGATTATGACATTTTCTAAATCACCTGAGGGAAGCATTCCATTTCAGTTCAATGACTAAGCTATTCTCTGGGACAGCAGTGTCACCCAGCTGTGTCTAGTCCTTTCAATGAAAAAGGGATTCTTATGTTTATAAGGTGCTATGCTAGTTTTAAAAGCCCACAAAAATCTCAGCCTGTAATGTGAGATAATACTCTACAGGCTCTCATTCAGACGACCTCAAATAGGCTAAAGAAAGCTCACCAAAGTCAGGGAAAAAGTGCTATTCATAGAGCCTTGATGAATTAGGTTAGCAAGGTGACTGACTGAAGAGGGTATGTATTACATTTCTTTTGATATAAAAGTTTTTCAATGTTAGTCTGGCCACTAAATATTAATCTTGCATTAAAGAAAAAAGAATTCCTAAAGCCCTAAGATAAGTTATTAAAGTAAAAGAGGTTATTAAAATGAAATTCCAGAATGTTAATGTATCAATCAACAAACATTCATTCAATGCTTATTATATGCTTGGCATTGTACTAGGCATTAGCTATACAATGAGAAAACCAAAATAGTTCCACCTTTCAAGGGGTTTATACCCTTTTAGGAGAAATTATATGTACATATGTAAGTACTGAGATCTATAGCCATAGATATATACATATATAAACATATATATATGTATATATACACACCAAAAATAAAACCCATACAGTGTATTTTGAGAGGAGAGTAACTTAAGAGTTAAGGGGATCAGGAAAGAAAACAATGTCAGTGACCTGGGGAAGCTAGGAATTCTCGAATGGAGATGAGGAAATTGCATTCCAGTAAATGGGAAAAGGCTGTTCAAAGATACAGAGACCAGCTGGAATATTGAAAATGAGGAAAAGCAAAGCCAGCTTAGCACACCCAGGTCCTGGGTGAGCTAGGGTGCTTGCTGAAACAATACCTCCATTTCTCTCTACTTTTCACCCTCCTAAACCTATTCTCTGTCCTCACCACAACCACAAATCATGACATCTCTCCCTGCCTTTCCACCCTTACTTACCTCTCTTCACTCCATTTCCAGGAATGACTAGCTTCTGACTATCTTCTTGAATATTTGACTAACTGACTTTGCCTCTGACTATCCTCTAACAATCTGGCTTCTCACTATGCCACTTCCCACTCTTCTCACTATGCCACTCATTTAAATTGCTATCTCCATCAATGATCTATTTATTGATAAATGTGATGACCTTTCCTCAAGATTAACCTTTCTTGGCCTTACTATGGCATTTTGGCATAGTTGATCAGAGGGTACTCTTGAACCTATTTTTCCTTAATGTGAAGGATGTGTCCCTGATAATTCTTTCCTCTCTGGTTTTTCATGGCATCATGCTTTTTTTTTTCCTATGAGCATTTGTTTCTCTATTCTTTTATTTAGTCTTTATTAATTTGTTTGTTTACTTTTAGTTTACAAGATTCAGTTATACAATCCCTTGAGTTTCAACTTTTCTTCCCCTCCCTCTCCTCTCCCCACCCCTCCCCCCAACACCATGGCAGCATACAAGCAAGTATAGGATTTGCAAATACTTTCACATTAGACATTAGTCAGGTTGGAAAGAAGAACAGTAACCAATGAATGGAAAATGGGAAAGGGGAAACAAAACCAAACAAAAAAAGAAAGAAAGAAGGTAGTTTGTTTCAGTCTGCATTCAAACTCTGTTCTTTATAGTTCTTTCTAGCTCTTTCTCTGAATGTAGACATCTCTTTCCATCATGAGACTTTTGGACTTATCTTATAACCCAGCAATGCTGAGAAGAATCCAGTCTATCAAAGTTGTCCATCACACATACATTGTGGCTATAATTGCGTACAAATTTCTTCTGGTTCTGCTCTTCTCACTCAGCATCAGTTTGTATAGGTCTCTCCAGGTAAATATAGTCCATCTACTCCTCATTTCTTATAACACAATAGTATTTCATTACATTCATATACCACAACTTGTTTAGCCATTCACCAATTGAAATGCATTCCATTGATTTCCAATTCTTTGCCAACACAAAAAGAGCTGCTCTAAATATTTTTGTACATATGGGTCTTTGTCCCACTTCTGTGATCTCTTTGGGATACAGCCCTAGAAGTGGTATTACTGGGTCAAAGGGTATGCAATTATTAATAACCCTTTGGGCATAGTTACAGATTGCTCTTCAGGATGGTGGAATCAGTTCACAACTCCAATGCATTAGTGTTCTAATTTTTCAATACCCTCTCGAGCATTCATCATTTTCCCATTTTGTCATCTTAGCCAATCTGACCAGTGAGATGTGGTATCTCAGAGTTGTTTTGATTTTCATATCTCTAATCAATTATGATTTAGAGCATTTGTTCATATGCTTAATGATATCTTTAATTTCCTCCACTGAAAACTGCCGGTTCATAACCTTTGACCATTTATCAATTGGGGAATGACTTGTATTCTTATAGATTTGACTCAATTCACTGTATATTTTAGAAATGAGGCCTTTATCAGAAACCCTGGTTGTAAAAATTCTTTCCCAATTTCCCATATTCCTCTTAAACTTGGTTACATTGGTTTTGTTTGTACAGAAACTTTTCAATCAATGTAATCAAAATTATAGATTTTGCATTTTATAATGCTCCCTAACTCTTATTTGGTCATAAATTCTTCCCTTCTCCATAAATCTAACAGGTAAATTATTCCTTGCTTTCTCAGATTGCTTACAGTATCAGCCTTTATACCTAGATTGAGCACCCAGTTTGACTTGATTTTGGTATACGGTGTTAAATAAAGGTCTATGCCCAGTTTCTGCCATACTATAGTCCAGTTTTCCCAGCAGTTTTGTCAAATAGTGAGTTCTTATCCCAAAAACTGGGGTCTTTGAGTTTATCAAACAGTGGATCACTATAGTCATTGACTGCTGACTCTCCTGTACCCAATCTATTCCATTGATCCACTCCTCTATTCTTCAGCCAGGACCAAGTAGTTTTGATTACTGCTGCTTTATAACACAGATTAAAATCTGGTATGGCTAGGTCACCTTCCCTAGCATTTCTTTTCATTAATTGCCTTGATATTCTGGAGCTTTTGTTATTCCAAACGAATGTTGTTACTATTTTTTCTAGCTCTGTAAAGTAATTTTTGATAGATTGATTAGTATGGCACTAAATATGTAATTTAATTTAGGTAAAATTGTCATTTTTATTATATTAGCTTGATCCAGCCACAAGCAATTGATGTTTTTCCAATTAGTTAGATCCAAATTTATTTGTGTGAAAAGTGTTTGATAGGTCCTGGGTTTGTTTTGGTGGGGAGATTACCAAATATTTTATAATGCCTACAGTTACTTTAAATGAGATTTCTCTTTCTATCTCTTGCTGTTGGATTTTGTTAAAAATATATAGGAATGCTGAGTGTTTATGTTGGTTTATTTTATATCCTGCAACTTTGCCAAATTTATTTATTGTCTCTAGTAGCTTTTTATTTGATTCTCTAGGATTCTCTAAGTATATCATCCTATCATCTGCAAAGAGTGATAGCTTGGTCTCTCCTTTGCCTAATTTGATTCTTTCAATTTCTTTTTCCATTTTTTTTAAGCAATTGGGGTTAAGTAACTTGCTCAAGGTTTTGCGGCCAGTTTTTTTGTGTGGGTATTAAGTATCTGAGACCTAAATCGATCCTGGGTCCTCTTAACTATGGGGCCGGCACTCTTACACACTGTGCCACCTAGCCGCCCCCTTCAATTTCTTTTTCATCTCTAATTGCTACTGCTAACATTTCTAGTACCAGATTGAATAAGAGGGGTGATAGTGGACATCCTTGTTTCACCCCTGATATTATTGGAAATGCTTCTAGCTTATCCCCATTACATATAATACTTGCTCATTGCTTTAAATGGATGCTACTGATTATTTTAAGGAAGACTAAATTTATTTCTATACTTTCTAGTGTTTTTAATAGGAATGGATGTTGTATTTTGTCAAAAGCCTTTTCTGCATCTATTGAGATATAATGTGGTTTCTGCTAGTTTTATTGTTGATATAATCAATTATACTGATGATTTTGCTAATATTTGACCATTCTTGCATTTCTAGAATAAATCCTACCTGATCAAAGTGTATTATTCTTGTGATAAGTTGCTATGGTCTTTTTGCTAATATTTTATTTAAATTTTTGCATCTATATTCATGAAGGAAATTGGTCTATAATTTCCTTTCTCTATTATTTATTTTATTCTTCCTGATTTAGGTATCAGTACAATATTTTTTTAATGAAAAAGAATTTGGTAGGACTCTTTCACTAATTTTCCCAAATAGTTTGTAGAGTATTGGAATCAATTGTTCTATAAATGTTTGATAGAATTCACTGGTAAATCCTTCAGGCACTGGAGATTTTTTTTTCCCCTAGGGAGTTCATTTATGACTTATTCAATTTATTTTTCTGAGATGGGGTTATTTAAGTAATTTATTTCCTCTTCAGTTAATCTGGGCAACTTATATTTTTGTAAATATTCATCCATTTCACCAAGATTTCAAATTTATGTGTATACAATTGGGTGAAATAATTACTAATTATTGTTTTAATTTCCTCTTCATTGGAGGTAGATTCGCTCTTTTGTATTTTTGATACTCATAATTTGTTTTTTTCTTTCTGTTATTTTTATCATATTGACTAAGGGTCTATCAATTTTATTGTTTTTTTTTCATAAAACTCTTAGTTTTAAAACTTTAGTTTTAAACAGCTCTTAGGTTTATTTATTAATTCAGTAGTTTTCTTAATTTCAATTTTATTAATATCTCCTTTGGTTTTCATTATTTCTAATTTAGTATTTAATTGGGGATTTTCAATTTGTTCTTTTTCTAGCTTTTTCAATTGCATGCCCAACTCATTTACCTCTATTTTCTCTAATTTATTCATGTATGCACTCAGGGATATAATACTTCCCCTAAGAACTGACTTTGCTGCATCAGACAAGTTTTGGTATGGTGTCTCATTATTGTCATTCACTTAAATGAAGTTACTGATGGTTTCTCTAATTTCTTTTTTGACCCACTCATTCTTTAGGATTAAATTATTTTGTTTCCTATTAGTTTTTGGTCTATCTTTCCATGGCCCTTTATTGTACATGATTTTTATTGTATCATGACCTGAGAATGATGCATTTAATATTTCTTCCTTTCTGCACTAAATTGTGAGGTTTTTATGCTCTAGTACATGTCGATTTTTGTGTATGTACCTCTGAGAAGAAGGTATATTCCTTTTTGTCCCCATTCAATTTTCTCGAGAGATCTATCATATCTAGCCTCTCTAAAACTCTATTCATCTCCTTAACTTCTTTTTTGTTTATTTTGAGGCTAAATTTATCAAGTTCAGGGGTGGCTAGGTGATGCAGTGAATAGAGCACCAGCCCTGGAGGCAGGAGGACCTGAGTTCAAATTCAGCATCAGTCACTTAACACTTAAGTAGCCATGTCACCTTGGGCAAGTCACTTAACCCCAATTGCCCTGCCTTTTCCCCTCCAAAAAGCAAAAAGCAAAAAAATATATATATATATCAAGTTCAGAGAGGGGGAGGTTGAAGTCCCCACTAGTATAGTTTTGCTATATCTTTTCCTCTAATTCCCTTAACTTCTCCTCTAGGAATTTGGATGCTAAACTGCTTGGTGCATATATGTTAAATAATGATATTGCTTTATTCTCGATGGTGACTTTCAGCAGGATATTGTTTCATTCCTTATCTCTTTTCATTAGATCTATTTTTTGCTTTTGCTTTATCTGAGATCAGGATGGTTACCCCTGCTTTTTTGTACTTTAGCTAAAGCATAATATATTCTACTCCAGCCTTTTAGCTTTACCCTGTGTGTATCCCCCTCATTTCAAATGTGTTTATTGTAGACAGCATATTGTAGGATTGTGGTTTTTAATCCATTCTGCTATCTACCTCCATTTTATGGGAGAGTTCATCCCATTCACATTCACAGTTATGATTACTATGTTTGTTTTTCTCTCCATCTTATTCACTCCACTGTTTATTTTTTTATTCATTCCTTCTCCCTTCCCCTTCTTAAGAATTTTCCTTTTGATCACCACCTTCCTCAATATTCCCGCCCTATGCCCCCCCTTTACCTACCCTTTCCTGTTACTACTATTTCCCTCCCTTCTAACCACCACCCCCTTTTTACTTTCCCTTTCACCCCTTTACTGCCTGTAGGGCACAAGGGATTTTTATACTTAATGGAGTATGTTATTCCCTCCTTGAACTCAAACTGTTGAGAGTAAATTTCATACAGCACTCCTCTCCCTCCTTTCCCTCTAATTTAATGGGGTTTTGTGTTTTTTTTTCACATTGGAATCCTAAACTAAACTGATTATTTTCATGCCTCTTTAAACCAGAACCAATGAGAATAAAGATCATGCGATGTTCATATCCCTCCCTCCTTCCCCTCTACTATAGTATATTTTATGCCTCTGCATATGGCATAATTTACCTTTTTCTGCCTCATCCTTTCTTTTTCTCCTATTACAGTCCCTTTGTACCCCTGAATAAGGTTTTTTATCATGAGATTAGTTAATTTATACCCACCCCTTCTATGTATATCCCTTTTAAGTGTCACAATAATTATATAAATTTCAATATTGACAAGTATCAGCTTCTCATATAGGGATGTAAACAGTTTGCTCTTATTGAATCCCAAGTTATGTGCATGTGTATGTGTGTGTGCATGTGTGTGTGTGTGTTTTCCTTATTTACCTTTTTATGTCTTTCTTGAGTCTTGTAATTGTGCTCATCAAATTTTCCATTGAGCTCTGGCTTTTTCATCAGGAAAGCCTGGAAGTCCCTTATTTCATTAAATGACCATCTCCTTGCCTGAAAGATTAGCTTAGTTTTGCTGAGTAATTGTTCCTTTGTTGTGGTCCTATGTCTTTTGACTTACAAAATATCAAATTCCAATCCCTCCAATCTTTCAATGTAAAAGCTGCTAGGTCCTGGCTAATCCTGACTATAGTTCCATGATACTTGAATTATTTCTTTTTGGCTGCTTGCAGTATTTTCTCCTTGACCTTGTAATTCTACAATGTGGATGTTGTATTTCTTTGAGTTTTCAATTTAGGATCTCTTTCAGGAGGATTCTGTTGAATTCTTTCAATAACTATTTTACCCTCTGATTCTAGCACCTCAGGAAAATTTTCTTTGACAATCTTTTGGAGGATATTGTGCAGGCTTCTTTTTTCATCATGGTAGATCAATAATTCTTAGATTATCTCTCCTGGATCTGTTCTCCAGGTCACTTGTTTTTCCAGTATGATATTTTGCACTTTCTTCTAATTTTTTAATCCTTTTGTTTTGTTTGACTGACTCTTAATGCATCATAGAGTCCTTAGCTTCAATTTGACTGATTCTAATTTTTTTGTGAATTATTTTCCTTGGTTAGTTTATGAAGCTCCTTTTCCATATGTTCAATTTTCATTTTTAGGGATGTATTTTCTTCAGTTAGATTTTGAAACTCCCATCCTAATTCACAAATTTTACTTTTCAAGGATTTATTTTTATCAGTGAGAATTTTTTCCAATTTGGGGGAGGGATGGTCTGGCCACTTCAGGTTTCCAACTCTGTGCTCTGGGCTATTGCTCATGCAGCCTCAGGAGCTGGTGGCAGGCAGCGCTGGTGTCTGCAGATTTCCCTGGTGTTGCTAAGGCACACCTGGGCTTGTGTTGTTAGTGCTTGCTGGCTCCACCCCCCTGGGCTTAGGGAACTTCTGCTAATCAGCTGAGGTGAGGCTTGTTGGGATGCCTCCCACCTTTCACTTCAGACTTCATACTTCTTCAGTTACACCCTTCCTCAATGATTTCCAAGCCTGAGGTTGTTTCCACTATTTGGGGATTTTGTTCTGGGTAGGACACTTATCTCTGGGTTTTCTGGGTCAGGGAGGGGGAATCAGAGCAGCTCAGGTTTACTCCACCATCTTGGCTCCTGGAACTTCAGGTAGATGATTTTTAAACATTCAGGCTGTGGGCTGATAGCCCCAGGAGAAGCTTCTATTGTGGGCCCTGCACTTTCTCTTGCCCAGCTCCCACCCATCCTCAGGCCTACAGTGAGATTGTTGCGAATCACCCTTGGTGAGTCTACTGGCTGGGGCTCCTTCTCACTCCACTGTAGTCTTCTCTCAGTTCTGCAATGGTGCAACCTCTGTATTCTTTGTGTGACCCCTACCCAGACCTACATGGTCACTTTCCTTGCTGGAAATCTGCCATGCTCCATCTCCCAATGGATTCTGTCACTCTAAAATCCATTCAGATTCACTTTTTAAAGTTTAGTGATAGAATTCATGGAGGAACTTAGAAAATTTCCTGCTTCCATTCTGCTATCTTGGTTCTGCCCTCAGCATTATGCCTTTTCTCTAATCTCTCTCTAGTTTCTGTCTTGATAAACTCACCTCCAAAGCTTGTAATTAGCATCATTATCCAAATGACTCCCAAGTTTAACTCTCTCCTGACCTCTCATTTCCAAGCACTTCCAGTCACAGCCTCTTGGACTTTATGTGCATTGACCAAAACAGAACTTAATTTTTTTTCTTTTTTTCATCCTGAAGAGCATCCCTACTTCTATGGAAGGTCCTATTATTCTTCTGGGAAACCAGGTTTGCTAACTATTAGCCATCCTTGACTCTACTTTTCTTAGTCCCTATATTTAATCACAAATCATTCCAATTCTAATTCCACATCTCTTAAATCTGTTTTCTGCACTACTACTTTTGTTCTCTCACCTTAGAAGTGAGTATAGAGCTTACACATTTATTTCCTTGCTTATAATCTCTTTTCTTTCCAATTCTCCATGCAGCTACTAGAGAAGTATTCCTAAATCATAGACCTGACCATGCTATCCTTTGGAATTGAGAAATTTAATTGGCTCCCTAACACATGATTAACTGGACCATACTAGGTTTTTCTCTCTTGTTTTATAATCCCAAATTCCTCTCTCTCTTTTACCCCCTGGAATGTATCTACCTCTCAAAGCAAGTTTATCTATGCTTTCAAAGGTGCCAAATAGATAACATGGTAAAGTAGCACTAACTGTTAGGATCTTCCTTTTCAGATTGAGCCAAAATCTACCTTTCTATCAATTCTACTTATCAATTGCAATACTCTGTCTCCCTGAATCAAACAGAGGAAATCTAACATTTTCTCTAAACTAACACTTGCTGGAGTAGTGTACAAATTTACTAGGACCAAGTGAATTAGTTAAGTGTGTTTATATAAAATTTACTCATTTATAAATTTTACAAGCTTTTAATATTTAATGCCCCTTTTCAGCAATCACTTGTTCTATATGATTTGGCATTCAGTTCACAAGATTTAAACATTCTTAAACCCTTCATCTTTTATCATTTTGAATGTCAATAATACTTCTGAAAATAGTCCCTTGTTTTTAGTCTACATCTGTAATAGTCCACAGTTATTATCAATAGAGTTTTAATTAGAAAGGTTCCCAAGTCATTAAAGCATTTTTATTTCCCTAATTTGCATAGATTTCTTAACTTTTCCTGAGTCTTCTGTAAGTGTGCTGTTCTCTGATTTACAGCATCACAGGTTATCATCAGAAGAATATTGATACTAAAAATATGTGTTTTGGTAATGGGGAGAATTTTAGGATTATTAATAATCCTACAAAATTTCTCAAATTCAATCCAGCTCACTTTTTCTCCCATTAATTGCTGAACTCAATTCATTGTGTTTAATATAAATGTAGAACTAACACCACAGGAAAAGTTCTCAGAAAAAATATATAGCTTATGGTAGAACTAAGTATGACATGATACTAAAAACTAAACCATATAGGAAAAGGTAAAAAGAGTAATTATCACATAAATGAGGTGCTAGAAGAAGAACTGATATGAAGGAATTAGATAGGGGGGAAGGCTGGTAGATTTGGAACTTTCTTCTAATCAGAAATGGATTAAAGAGTAAATAATACACACACACACACACAAAGAAAGAGGAAGAAAAGTCTTCTAAATTCAGAAATAAATAAAAAGGCTAGGGGGATAGGGAGGGGAAGCAGGTAAGGAAGGGATTTTAGGGTGGGGGAAAGAATAAGGGAGAGATCTTAGGTGGTAGGTTAAGTAATAGGAGGGCAAGGTAGGAAGTAGAAGTAAAGTAGAGGAATCAGGAGGGATAGGAAATAGATACACACATCCATAAAATAACGATCAGAAGTAGAATTTAGTAGGGAAAAAAACAGGGATAGTAATCATGATCTCAAACAAAGTTAAAGTTAAAATAGATTTAATCAAAAGAGAAAAACAGAGAAACTACACTATATGTCAGCCACATCAATCAATATTTTTTAGACTATTTGAAATAACTAGAGAGTAAAAGATTGGGATATTACTGTGTTATGGGAAATGAGTTGGTAGACTTAGAAAAATATGGAAAGTCTTGAACCTATGAAAGAATATATTATACACCCTTAGAGAAACAGAGGAAAAACACATAAAGTATGGTCTTGGGGCAGCTAGGTGGTGCAGTGAATAGAACACTGGCCCTGGAGTCAGGAGAATCTGAGTTCAAAGCCAGCCTCAGACACTTAACACAAAACTAGCCATGTGACCTTGGGCAAGTCACTTAACCCCAAATTGCCCTCCAAAAAAAAATAATAAATTATGGTCTTGCATCTATCCTTATGAATGTATATGTCTATGTTTGCCTATGATTACAGATATCTAAATATATGTATATGTATATATGCATATATGTATATGTAAATATATCTGCATTTAATTTTAGCCTTCTTGGGGTAAACAGAGGAGGAAGGAGGAAAGACAAAGTAAAAAGTGCACAGCAGAGAACAAAAGAAATTTTACAAAAAAGCAAAGAAAAGATGGGTAACCTTGAATAGTGTAGTATCTATTATATAGGCTTTCTTGAAATGGAAATCTATTGCTGTATATTTTGAATCCTTTTTTACATTCTATTATGCATATGGCAATGTTTTTTTCTTTTTTATTTCATGTTTAAGTTTATAATATTTCTTTTTCTTTTCTTATTGTGTACTTAAGTTTTAGTATTTATGTTTAAAATACATTAATAATAAAAAGGAAGAATATATAGAACTATACCCAGCAGTAGAGTAGGTGGCACCAAATTTCATAAGCTCTTCTAACTTGTAATGATTGCCAGCTTAGCTTCATTAGGATGCTCTGGGACCTGGCACATCTTCCAGAATAAACCCAGTTTAGTGCCTTTATTTATTCTTTCATATAAGGCTCCCTGGCACATTAGCAAGAAAACTTCTGTTTAAATAGCAGATGTGGGGTGCTCCCTATATATTAGTAAGCAATATCTTGGTGAACTAGAGATTTCCTTCCTCCAATCCACCCCAGGCAAGGAAAATAAGCCAGTTGATAGTACCAAAAGTATTGTGTTATTTTTTAAAAATCAGAATATGTTCCCCACATGTAAGTTATTCTCAAAGGTCACAAGTCATCCCCACTCCTGTTCTACACTTTTCTGAAGAATGGTAGAAAATAAGAATATAGAATGCCTTGAATTCCAGATAGAGGGAATGACATTGTTCTTTTCTAAATTCCTTTTTATATTTTTATTTTTACATTTTCCTTATTGGATTCTGGAAAGCATGAAATTTTAAGTCATCCCTTGCTATTTTTTATATGATATTAACAGTTAAATTCAGCTTCTATGACCTTCAAGGACAAAGCTTTTGTGTGGTTTAGTGCTGATTTTCTTTCTATAATAGCATTTGCCTCAGCCTTTTGTGATTCTTGGAGTTCACAAGTCTCTTTATTGTTATTCTGACATAGTTTTGTTTTTCCTGAATTTCCTTCAGTAGATATGAAATGGCCATACAACTGCAAATTATCTTGGTGTCTCTGTGATTGACATGCTCTGTAAATAAAAGTTCTTGTTTTTCATTCACTGCTAAATGCCACATTGAAATGATTGGTTTGTATTGCTTTAAGTAACTTCAAATCTTGCTGATTCCACCACAATCTTGTAGAAACAAAATACACACCAAATAAATAAAAAGTCAATGTTATTTACAAGAGGTAAGGCCTTTAGTATGTTCAAAAGGAATATATAGGCATGTGTATATATGTTTTATACACACACATATTATTAAATTATCTCTATGTGTGTATGCACACATGCATAACTACATGTATACATATATGTGTATGCATATACACATATGTACATATCTCCATTTTCCTGCTTATACACATATATGCATATACCTCCTTGTATATTTGTATTTATATGGATACTTACATTTGTGATCAAAATGGGGATTTTAATAGTAAACCTTATATGGAGATCTAGAAAATTCTAACCCCAGGTAAAGATAATTTGTTTTTCTAAGTGTTATTTTAGTATTTCTATAAATATTTCTGTAGCCCTTTTCCTGAAAGTCTTTGCTTCTCTGTCTGTCTCTGTTTCTGTCTGTCTGTCTCTCTTCATCTCAGTCTCTCTCTCTTTCCCTGTCTCTTTTTATTTCTGTCTCTCTGTTTCTTTCTGTCTCTATCTTTCTCTCCCTCTCTCCTGTCACTCTTCATATTCATAGGGTCTCAACACTTTTCCTTGAGGGTGACCATTCCTACTTTCTTTGTAGTTCTTAAGCCCCCACTGATGTACTTCCCATTAATAAATCATGCACTAGTAGTTAATTAACATTAATTAAAAGTTTCTTCAAATATAAAACAAGCAAATACTATTTATTTAACATCCCACCCACAAATCTAAGTCATATACTCTCATCAGTGAGCATAGTATCTATGGGGAAAGTAAGTACTCACTTCAAGTGACAACTAGTAAGACACATATGTAGGGAGCAGATGTGGCCGGGGTACTCTAGACCCCTCTACCCTCTTTTTGTCACAGAAATTGTCCATAAATGTTCCTTGATGATCTTAATATTTTAAATAAATATTTCCACTGCTGAGATGAGCTGATTCCCTCTGTGCCAGGCTAACATTAGGCATAATGTCTCAGCCAAACAAGTTATTGGGTGGGCTGTTTCTTTGACATTCCATTTGTGTGCTGTTCTAACATTCACACGCATTAGTCTTGGATAACAACTGTAAGTTCCATGATTGTCAAATTAAGCCTAATGCCTTCAGCAGATGTGGTAAGTATTTCTTTTAGGTGGATGTAGGGATACTTTCCCTAATATTGGAAGACTTTCACTCCAGTTCAAATTTAGCACCTCTTACAGGATTATTTTTCTGCTTTTCTACCTTTTAGGAGCAACAGGTTCAATGCAAAGAAGTATCTTTTGCCTTCTCTTCTTTTTCATCACCTCTTCTTCCATTTTCTTCTCCTTCATCTTTTTTTCCTCTTTAATCTCTTTCTTCTCAACTTTCTTTTATGTTATCATACAATGAAGAATGTGATAGGTGTGAGGGAGATGTTTACAGGCAAGTTCTGTGAGAAATAAGAGAAGGGAGAGATTATTTTTACATGGGGATATCAAAGAAGGCATCAGGCAGGGGGAACCTGTGTTGGGCCTTGGAATAAGAAATAAATACATTCAATAAATGTAGCAAAGGGAGGCAGAAGATAATGATGTCTATAGACATAGACATGAAAAGGCAGGATAAGAATGGGAAATTGAAGGTAATATATTTTATTTGAAGCACATATTTTGTGAAAGAAATTTGTGATTGAATCTTGAATTACAGAAAATTAGAGTTCACACATATTGGTAACCAATGGTAGACAGACTGTAGTGGAGTTGAGAAGTAAGGTAAAATAATAGGTTAGATTAAGAGAAAAAATGGAGGTTAGAAGAATTTATCAAAAAAAATTACAGTAGACTAGGGAATGAGGGTGGTTACATTGTCAATACAAAAGAAAAAAAAATATTTAGAACTGCAAAGAGGTAATTGATTAAACTTGACAATTGATTAAATGTAGGAGATGAAAAAGGAGTTAACAAGGAATAACTGAAGGAATAGTTGTACCATCCAAGTCATTTAATACTGTTTGCCTCAGTGTCTTCATCTGTAAAATGATGGAAAAGGAAATGGCAAACCACTCTAGTATCTTTACCAAGAAAACCCCCAGTAGGGCCACAAAAAGTCAGAAACAACTGAAACAAATGAACAACAATCATCTATAGAAATAGTGAAATTAGGAGGAGGTTTGAGGAAAAACAAAATATAAGATAATAAAACAAGCCAACTGAGTTCAGTTTTGTTTTCTTATTAACTCAGTAGCCCTGCACAAGTTATTTAACCTCTCTTCATCTCAATATCCCCAACTATAAATGAGGGAATTGAATGACAGGATCTCTAGACTCTTTTGTAAGTCCTGAAATCTGTTTCCTGGTTTAATGCTTACTATCTGTGTTATTGAACAAACAACTTTGCCACTCTGATCCTCATTTGTAAAAGAACTATCTGGGGACTGTTTTGGAGAAACTTCTTTGCAGACTTTAGAGCACTCTATCTGGCCAGACAGTCAGCCATCTAGTTATATGTCAAAGCTGTTCTTTTGTTATTATCATTGTCATCAAGTTTTAGGCTTCAATACCCAAATTGTTGTAAATAAGAGGCCAGCTCTGCATGGGTGAGAATTGATTATATGAAGCTGAAGGATATCTTTATAGGATTCCCATGTTTAAGAGCTAAGACAAGGATGAGGATTCAGTAAGTGAGATGAAGTAAATAAACAATGATCTGATGTATATAATAAAGATGAAACTAATTTCTAATTAGGGTAAAGATAGACACAATGACAAATCAGAATTAAGATATTGAGAACTATCCATATTACTATATCAATATCATTGTAATGACAGGGGGAAAATTGATATGTGTTTATACACCCATACATATATAAATCACAACATATATACAAAGGCAGCTAAGTGCTACAATAGAAAAAGCATTGGACCCGGAGTTAAAAAGACCTGAATTCAAATCCAATATTAGTTATTTACTGGCTGTATAACACCAGGCAAGTCACTTAACCTCTGATTACTTCAGTTATGCCATTTGTAAAAATGAGAACAATACATAACAAGTTAGCTCCTGGGCTTGTTATAAGGATAAATGAGATAGTTTTTGTTAAAATGGTTTGTGATACTTCGAATGCTATGTAAATGCTTGCTAATTTTACAGATAAGTAAACTGAGGCAAACAGTTACGTGATAGGTCACACATCTACTAAGTGTCTGAGGCCAGATTTGAACTCAAGAAGATGAGTCTTCTTGACCCCAGGGCTAGCACTCTATCCACTGTGCCACCTAGCTGCCCCAGCTATAATTAGCTATTATTGTTAAAGGACAACTGTAGAAAATGCTTAATTTTTTTTTGTGTGTGATCTCAGCAACATAGGTGTTTCAGTGATACAGATTACTACCTACCTATGCCAGCCCATCCTGAAGTTCTCATCCATGTTCTTCGCAAAATTCTCTAACAAGGGTATACTCAGTGTGCTCCAGATCTTCCTGGAGTTCTCTAATGCAAGAGGATACAAATGGAATAGGCAGGCTACTCTTTATTACTTAATCCTCTCTCTTGCCACATGTGCAGCCCATCTTCTATTGAAAAGAATTTTTAAAAATGAAGAAATTCTTTTATATGGTAAACTAATTACTAATTCAACCAATTTACTAATGTGTTTATTCAGAACTCTCATAAAGAATAACCAACTCCAGCACACATTATGCTTATTTCTTGGCTCTTTTTTTTCTCTCTCTCTATTCCTTTGGAAAAATAAAAAAGTTTCCGTGCTCAGAATATTCTGTATTCTTTGAACAAAACCCAGTATTTAAAGTCACTAGACATCTATCTATTTATTTCTCAGTAAAATAATATCAAATATACTCACAGGTAATTTGATTTACAGCAAATTAAGTTAAAAGCATCACAAATAATGAGCTGTTCCAAATCATAATTACTGATATATGTAAGCATATTATCTAAGCCGGTGTACATTATTGAGCCAATTAGACCTCAGGACATTAAAATAAGACTGTGCTTTGAGAAAAAAAAAAAAAAAGACTATTCCCTCAAGACTTATCAGCTATATTGCATTCATTCCCTTATCTCTGTTATATTCAATTTCTATAATTTCTTAAATGTTGGTAACACTTTAGTACCACATTTTTGTTAAGAGTAACTATGGGGGGGGGGGGCGGAGCCAAGATGGCAGAGTAGAAGCAAGACCTTCCCGCTGCTCCAGCTTCCACCCTCCCCAATCCATGTAAAAAGGGGACTCTAAACAAACTTTGGAGCTGCAGAACCCACAAAATGACACAGAGAAGCTAACCTCCCGCTGAGGACAGCCCAGCAGGCCGGCAGGAATAGGCCAGTGCAGCGCTCTGGGAGCCGAGCCCAGCACCATGCTGAGGCTTTAGCCCCAGGGTGGGCCTGACCAGCCGCCAGCCAGAGGGACTCCTGATCAGCAGCAGCTGTGGCCGTTTCCAGATTTATCAATACATACATGCGAAGGACAAGGTGAGAGGCCAGGGCAGTCTGGACTTTGGGACCCAGGAAGTGGGAGTGCGTGGCTTTTACCCCCGGAGCGAGAAACCACTGAGACGCCAGCACAGCCTTCCAGTGCCACATGGCGGCTTCAGCTCCTGGTCTGCAGAGTGTAGGGGGACCAAGCACCAGTCTGAGGGGTAATGGCTCTTGCTTTAACCTGCTTGGATCTGGATTGCAGTCTAGGGTGGAGGTCCTGGGGTGTGTGTCCAGCTTGCCAGAGCATGTGGAGACCTCAGAGAGGGCACCCATCTAATACCTCTGGCAGCTGAGAAAACCCCAGCGTTTGGGACGAAAACTCCCCTGTCTGGTGGCAGAGTCCTACTGTGGCAAAAAGCCCAAAAGTCAAATCATTGAGTGGCAAAATGAGCAGGCAAAGGAAACAAAGCAGACAGAAGATTCCAACATTACACTCCTATTTTGGGGATAAGAAGGAGCAAGGCATGGAACAGGAGGAAAACAGTGAAGTCAGAACTCCTGCACCAAAAGCTTCAAAGGAAAATACAAGCTGGTTACAGGCCATAGAGGACCTTAAGAAGCAGATAAGAGAAGTGGAGGAAAAATTGGGAAGAGAAATGAGAACAATGCAAGAAAATTATGAAATGAGAGTCAATAGCCTGACTGAAGAAAAAAATACCTTAAAAAACAGACTGATTCAAATGGCAAAGGAGGCTCAAAAAAGGCAATGAGGAGAAGAATGCCTTAAAAAGTCGAATTTGCCAGATGGAAAAAGAATCTCAAAAGCTCACTGAGGAGAATCATTGCTTCAGAATTAGATTGGAGCAAATGGAAGCTAATGACTTTATGAGAAATCAAGATGCTGTTAAACAGATCCAAACAAATGAAAGAATAGAAGGCAATGTGAAATATCTCATGGGAAAAACCACTGACCTGGAAAATAGATCCAGGAGAGATAATTTAAAAATTATTGGACTGCCTGAGAGCCATGACCAAAGTAAGAGCCTGGAAAGCATCCTCCAGGAAGTTCTCAAAGAAAACTGCCCTGATGTTTTAGAACGAGAGGGCAAAATAGAGGTTGAAAGAATCCACCGATCACCTCCTGAAAAAGATCCCAAAAAGAAAACTCCTAGGAATATTATAGCCAGGTTCTGGAATTCCCAGATTAAGGAGAGAATATTACAAGCAGCCAGGAAGAAACAATTTGAATATTGTGGAAACACAATCAGGATAACCCAGGATCTGGCAGCTTCTACACTGAGGGATCGAAGGGCCTGGAATGTGATATTCCGGAGGTCAAGGGAGCTGGGATTAAAACCAAGAGTCACCTACCCAGCAAAACTGAGTATCATGTTTCAGGGGAAAATATGGTCATTCAGTGGAATACAGGACTTTCAAGCATTCTTGCTGAAAAAACCAGAGTTGAATAGAAAATTTGACATTCAGATACAAGAAGCAAGAGAAGCATGAGAAGGTAAAGAGGGAAAAGAAATCATAAGGAACTTATCAAAGTTTAACTATTATTTTTTTTTAAACAATCGGGGTTGAGTGGCTTGTTTGGGGTTGCATGGCCGGTTGTTGTTTCTGGGTGTGGTGCTGAGTGTCTGGGCCCGGATTTGATCCGGGTCATCCTGGCACTGGAGCCGGTGCTCTTGCTCGCTGAGCCACCTGGCCAAAGTTGAACTATTAACATTCCTACATGGAAAAACAATAATTGTAACCTATGAAACTTTTCTCAGTAGTTGAAGGGATTAGAAATATATATACATATATGTCTTTATATGAGGGTACGGGCATATGAATACATATGTGAATGTGTGTATATACGTTTACAGGTATACATAGATAGAGGGCACGGGACCAATTTAACAGGAACGGATGATACTTAAAAGGTGAAATTAAGAGGTGAGAGGAATATAATGAAAGGAGATGGGGAGAGACAGTGGGGCAAACTATCTCATACAGAAGAGGCAAGGGAAAATGGTTACAATGGAGGGGAAGAATTGGAAGGCAAAAGGGAATAGGTCAACCTTATTCCTATTGAATCTGGCTTGAGAAGGGAGGGAAATACACACTAAATAGGGGATCTCACCCTCCAGGAGAATAGGGGGGGAAGGGGATCTGAGGGGGGATGATGGAAGGGAGGGCATGCTGGGGAGGAGGGAAGTTGGAAGCACCCACTTTTGAAAAGGGACAGGATCAAAGTAGAGAATAAAACTAGTGTGAGGTGGGATAGGAGGGAGAGAAATATAGTCAGCTTTTTACAATACATCTACTATGTTATTGTTTTGCATTAGCCACACATGTACAACCTATACTGAACTGCTTGTCCCCCCAGTGGGGGTGGGTGGCAGGGGGGGGAAGGGAATGATTCTGGAATTGAAAGTTTTAAAATCAAATATTCAAATATATGTATATATATATATACATATATATATATATATATAAATTTAAAAAAAAAGAGTAACTATCGGGGCAGCCAGGTACCGTGTTTCCCCAATAATAAGACACTGTCTTATTATTTTTTTTGGAAAGAAAAATACCAGAGGGATTATTTTCAGGGGAGGGCTTATGTTGTCCTGCCTCAGCTCTCCTCCGCGGCACTGCTCTCAATGGCGCCAGCAAGCAAATCACTGGGGAAGAACAGGATGACGCTCTCACTGCTGCAGCTCTGATTGGATGCAGCTCGGAGTGCGGTGTGCATTTCACGGGGCGGGGGGAGGGACGGTGCATACAGAGGGTACCGTAATGTAGCATGTAGCGCAGGGGATCACCTTCACTACAGTAGCAATCTCAATAGGGCTTATTTTCGGGGGAGGGCTTATTTTAGAGGAATCTTACACAGTAAGGGGAGGGCTTATTTTCGGGATAGGTCTTATTATCGGGGAACACGGTAGCACAGCGAGTAAGAGCATCGGCTCCAGTGTTGAGAAGACCTGGAGATTGAATCCTGGGCTCAGACACTTAGCACCCACCCAGAAACACCTGGCCATGTAACCTTGAGCAAGTTACTTAACCCCAATTGCTTAGGGGCGGCCAGGTGGCTCAGTGAGTAAGAGCACCAGCTCCAGTGTCGGGATGACCTGGATCAGAATCCAGGCTCAGATACTCAGCACCACACCCAGAAATAACTGGCCGTGTAACATTGAGCAAGTTACTTAACCTTGATTGCTTTAAAAAAAAAAAAAGAGAGTAACTATCAATGAGCTATTAGTTGAACTTTCAACATCTAAGGAAATATTTTTGCATAAAAATTCTTGTATCCACGGACTAAAGATATAATTGTTGTGGTTGAGGACTTCACTAAAACTGTATCTATGTAGCAGTTCCAAAGAAGTTTGAGAGATAACAAAAATAAATAAATAAATAAAGTGAAATTTTAAAAAGAGACACAAAGACATGCATTTCAGACTGTACGTATCAGATTGTCTAATTTTCTTTTACCCATTAAAAAGAGCATTAAGTGACATTAAGAAAGTGAAAATGGCTTGGCCATTTCCCCCCACTGTTCTGTGATTCCTTGATTACTACCTGATGCAGCAAGGCCTGCACTGACTGACAGCTGTGGCAATGCTAATGCAGACCCTACAGGGACAGCTCTTCCTAAATGGGATGGGTGACTATGTAAATACCACTCTTACTAAAATAGTAAGCATGGTATTTACTTAGGTACCTCTTAAACACTTAGATCTCCATATGTCAACCCACTCTCCTAGGCTTCACAACTTACTCCAGAGCCCAAGAAAGCAAGACCATGCAGTCAACAATTTTCTAGCTGTAAAAATTCCTGAGATTTTCTGGGAAGATGGTTATTTTAGAGAGTCATTTCCTTAGAAGTTGTTCTGGGGACATGTAGGTGATCCTACTTGAAATCCACACAGAAAAGCAAAATATTGGCCCTAGTGTCTTGTAGGCTTCATTAGTAGAGAGGTATGAATGAATATATTTATGAACAGAAGCATTTATTAAAATATTATCATGTGTCAAGTGAATTTGCCAAGTCCTAAGGATACAAATAAAAAGGTAAGTTGGTAACTATGCTGAAGGAATTTATAAACTAATAAAGAGAGAAAAACAAAGAGGAATGTGGGAAATGGAATAACATTATGATCTAGAAAACTGCAAGAATGGAGAGTGATACAATAGGGAAATTAAATTACATACCCTTTTGAGTGCTGGTGGGGATTTCATAAGAATTACCAATAAAAGGGAAAGAATCTGAAACCTCTGTCAGGGATCATATGCTTTCAGAGAGGTTCTTATTGGCAAGCAACTGAAGTTGCTTTAAAGCTATTGTCCCTCTAAGATCTTAGATTGTGTGATTACGTAGTGAGACTATTAGGAGATTAGAGTAAGGTTAAGATGAAAACATGTACTGTGGGGTTGTTATAAAAAACCCTGAAATTCTTTTTGATCATTAGTGCCAAGCTGTCTATATGGAGAAGAAAACTGTATGAAAAAATAAGGTGAGCTCAGGATGGAGAGAAGTACCTAAAATCTGTAAGCAGAATATTACAACTAAATATGTCAAAATAATCCTCATGACTGGGACAACCAAAAAAAAAAGAGTTATTTGAAACGTCATCCAAGAAGATTTATTGCCAAAGACAGGCCCTTCTGGTTTGGCTGTGTAAGTAGAGCCTACTCTGACCCTTTCTAAATTAACAGAGCTCCAGAGTTTGAGTTGCACTTTGACTCATGGTAATGAAAGCCTTTCTTCTAGACTTTTGTTTAGAAGAACAGTTGTTTCAGTTGTAACCAGCCCTTTGTGACTCCATTTGGGGTTTTCATGACAAAGATACTAGTGTGGTTTGCCATTTCCTTCTCCAGCTCATTTTACAGATGAGGACCAAAAGCAAACAGGGCTTAGTGACTTGCCCAGGATTACACAGCTAGTAAGTATGTAAGGCCTGATTTGAACTCAGGAAGATGAGTCTTCCTAATTCCAGGCCCAGCACTCTATTCACTGCACCTCAAAGCTGCCCCTTTTCTATGCTACCTATGTTTCCACCTTTCCTTGGAAATTTAGTAAGTACATCCTGTCCATCCAGGCTTCAGGAGTAGAGTGATGTGCTGTGAACACATCATGAACACTGCAGAAAAATAGTCCCAGTCATCAGACTAACCAGACCACTACTGCATTATGAAAGGAAGGAAAGGGCCATGGGGTAGGAAGAATAGAAATACACACTGAAGCTGTCAGATTCAGGTCACCTCACTTGAATAAAAGACTCCCCATACTTACCATGATCAATCAACAAATAATAAGCATATATTTATTAAATGTTTGTTGTGTTCCAGGCCCTATGCTAAGCACTAAGTATACACAAAGGGGCAAAAGATAATCCCTACCCTCAAGGAGCTTTCAATCCAACCATTCACTTCTGCTTGAAAGACCTGTAAGAGTCCTAACAAGGCTTCAAAGCCTCTTAGAAAAGCAGATGACCATATATTACATCAAGAGAATACTCATTTACCCCTCTTAGGTTTAGCTACATCAAGAACATCACAGTGTGGGAAAGAGAAAGGAGCCCTGAATCTGGAGACTGAACACCTGCATTCAAAATTTTAACTTTGCTATTTGCTTGGGCCTCAGGTTTCTTAACTATAAAATGGTAGGATGATACTAAATAAACCTCAATGAGTCTGCCAGCTCCAGGATCAGACATAAATTCCCACTTGGCTTTTAAAGTCCTTCACAACTACACTCTTACTATCTTTTCATTTTTCTTATACTTCATTCCTCTTCATGTACTCTATGACTCAATGACACTGACCTCCTTGCATTTCCTCATACACAAACTTATGTCTCAACTCCATGCGCTTTCACTGGCTATCCCACAGGCTTACAGTTCTTTCCCTCTTCGTCTCCACCTTCTGGCTTCCTTTGGGTCTTAGCTAAAATCCCACCTTCTGTAAGATGCCTTTCCTAATCATCCTTAATGTTAGTGCCTTTCTCTGGGATTAACCTACCATTTACCCTATATATTTCTATATGTGTACCCTGTATGTATAGAGTTATTTGTATATTGTCTCTCTAATTAGAACATCATCTGTTTAAGAGCAGAGACTATTTTTTGCTTTGTTTGTGTTCCTAGAACTTAACACAGCAACTGACACATAGTAGGTCCTGAATAAATGCTTATTGACTAAGTACCAGTCCTAGATGATTCTGTTGTCCATTCTTCCAACTGTTGTACCCCTTACTTCCCTCTGAACTAACCTTACTTGTTTCCTGCCTCCTTGATGATCTGAACCTTTCCACAGATTGATAATTTCCCTAACAAGTGAAGGTTTTTAGGCTCACTTCCTGAATATCACCAAGCTGGGAATTTTTGATCCCCTCTATGGGGATTCCTAGATGAAGTTCTTCACTGAGATATCAACTACCTGGATGTTTCTACTTCTTAGCCTCCATTATACTCAGTGAACTCTCTGAGTCATAGGTTCCTTTCATATTAGCTCAGTTTGTCAGAAAGACCAGATGGCAAAAACTAAGATTGATTAAAAATGGAAAGGAACAGGCTAGATTGTGAAATACATCCCCCATACATGCAGTTCCATGCATGATCTATCAGCATAGGTCCTTGGTCTTTCAGGGTCAGTTTTAAGTATACTCTACTAAGTGATTACCTTTGTCAAACAGTTACTTCAAGAAAGTAGGCTTAGAATAGATATAATCTACTCTATGGTATATAGAAGAAATAACAGAATGCTATGCCTGATGTGTCTGGCAGCTCCTAATACTGTTGATGCCATCATTCCAAGCAATAAAAGGTCAGAAAAATTTCCATGAGGAAAAAACACAACTCCTTTGTTCTTCCTGTTTATGTGGAATCCATGGCATCCTTATTACCTCATTTCCCGACTTTTGATATTCATTCCATTTTCAATGCAAAAATCAGATCTCCAAGGTTTAAGCAAGTTTTTGATCTGTGGATTGTGATTAGGAAGAGAAAGTGTCTGACTCTCCATAACCCCATTTGGGTTTTCTTGGTAAGGATATCAGAGTGGTTTGCCATTTCATTTTCTAGCTCATTTTACAGAAGAACAAACTGAGGCAAGCAGGGTTAAGTGACTTATTCAAGGTCACACAGCACTAGTAAGTGTCTGAGGCCAAATTTGAACTCAGGAAGATGAGTCTTCCTGACTCTGGCATTCTATGTCTGGTATTCTATCCACTGGGCTACCTAGCCATGGCATATGCTTTACCAAGCCCTAATGTTTATTAATGTTGGCCAAGTCATGTTACCTGTTTAGCCTTCAGTTTCTTCCTTGGTAAAGTAAGAAAGCTATACTACAATTCATCTAGCCTAATATTCTTAAATTCTATGAGTTTTCAGGTTAGAAATATAGTACCAATTTCTCTATTTGATCTTTCTTCTTTGTTCCCATGTATCTTAATAATGTTTACTTCTTCATGTCAATAGAAACATAATATAATCTCAAGAAAGCTTATACATGGATGTCTCTATCTCTAGCATCAAATCTCCCTGTTACCATCCTTTCTAGCATTTGGAGGGAGTAGCACTCAAATGACAAGGATCTTAAGGACATATACCAATACTGTCATCATCTATCTGACATTCTGGAAAGAGGGATAAAAATATAGGATGATACTTGAAATGAATAGATTTGCTTTTATGATTTGCATATACATCCTCCTTCTTGAGGAAGGTAAGTGGCACAGTGGATAGAGTGCTGGGCAGGGAATCAGGAAGACTTCAGTTTAAATCTAGCCTTAGGTACTTCCTAGCTACTGTGTAAGCCATTTAACATAGGTCTGCTTCAGTTTCTTCAACTGTAAAATGGGGATGTTAACAGCACCTATCTCCCAGGATTGTTGTAATGATCAAATGAGATAATATTCATAAATGTTAAGCATAATGCCTGGTACATAGGAAGAACTACATAAATGCTACTTATTACTGTTGTTGTTTTATTGTTACTATTGTTATTGTGATTAAACAATGCATTGTCCTTAGCCAAGTTTGTAAACTGAAAACATTTACAGAAATACTAGAAAAATAGAGGGAAAGGTGGCTTTATTGAATTGTTGAGTCATAATAAGATCAAAACAACAATGGAAATAAAAAAGTATTAGAAGGAATAATGCCTCAAAATGACAATGACAAAAGCCCGAAAGGACTAGAATAAAGCACTGAAGTGGCCAGTGGAGAAATAGACCACATAGTATTCAATACACAATAGCATATAGAAAGTCTCACAAAAGTTATATAAAGGTTACTGGAAAAATAGCCATCACTCCAGAAAGCAAAATCCTATCTAGCCTCAGCAGGTACTCTAACTCATCATATAGTTGTTTGTTTTTTCATTTTCTGTCAAAGATGCAAACCACTCCAAAATCTATGCTTTTGGAAGCAGGAAGTTGTCTTTCTTTAGATACTGAGATGAATCTCTGATATCATCAGCGAGGGTTCTCCTTGATGGCTACAGATAAAAACCCCTCAACACTTTCCTCTCATGTTCAAATCTTGTCAAAGAATTTTCATAAATTCTCCACAGAAAATACAACCAATATATGAGAAATTATCATTGATTGTTTTGCTATCCCCAAGTATCAAAGTAGTGTCACTTTTTTTGAGTCATACCTGTCCTTGATTTGCTTTTGAGAAGTCACTGTGTTTATCCAAAATATGTAATAGGAAAAAAGGAGAAAATCCCTCCAAATAAAACAAAATAGATCCCCTTGGATTTCCCTAGCCCCACCAAACCCCCGAATGCATTGTAAAGGAGAAAACATTTTCCATGCATTTATCAGTTCAAATAGCTTTCATCTTCATTCACTTATTCAACTCTTTTTTTTTGCATTGGAGTAGTTCAGAACCCTCTGTGGTTCTGAGGCTCTCAAGGATGCAGAGTTATACAAGACAAAGTCACTGCACTCTAGGAGCTTTTAGGAATATTTAGAGTTCTCGGGCAAGAGTTCTATCAAATTGTAGTCTATTGTTTCATTCCTATATATATTAAGAAAAATTCTAGGGATTATATCACAGACCTCAAAATGCTAACAAGTTTAAACTACAGAGAAACTCACAATTTGGTTTCAGCACATGAAAAATGATTTTGACTATTGATATTTCACATTTATATTTTCTCTACTGATTTTAATTCTTTGACAAAGAAACCTGCTCAATTAGAATTTAATTAAGCTATATTATCAGGGAAAACTAGTATATTTTAAAAATGCTTTCCCTAGATCAAAAGTTCTTAAGATAGATAGATAGATAGATAGATAGATAGACATACACACATGTATGTACATATAGCATGTGTATATGTATCTACATGTATATATATACATGTATCAGGTATGTGGTACATATATGTGCTTGATATTTTTGTATATATACATATAAATATATGTAATCTTCAGTAAGTGAAGGATGGATCAGTGTGTTCAACATGGGTATTTTCCGCATTTGTAAAGATGATAATCTATCTGTGCCTTCTATCCTCTGTGCTCCTTAGCAGTTAAGTAGCACAATGAATAGAGTGCTGAATGGACTCAAAGTCAGGAAAGTCTAAGTTCAAATCCTATTTCACCAGCTAGATGATCCTGGGCAAGCTAATAAACTCCTCATAGCCTCAGTTTCCTCATTTGTAAAACAGCGATAATAATAGTAGCTACTTCCCAGAGCTGTTTTAAGAACTTAATGTGATTAACATATGTAAAATGCTATGCAGAGCTTAAAGTGCTACATAAATGCTAGTGGTTATTATAGCTGCTGTAAAGCCAAGCATGAGCAGCTTTCCAGAGGACTGCTTCTGTGAACAGCTTTAAGGTTCTTATCACATAGTATAGTGAACTCTCTATTCAGCAGCAAACTAAAGCAAAACATTCACAGTAACCAAAGTACAGCATTCACAATGTTATAAAATAACAACTTATTACTAAAGTGCTCACATAGTTTTCACCAAAGTGGCCACATAGGTTTAAACAAAAGATATAATTCAGTAAGTCCTTAACTTGATCATCCTTAAGGAGCAAGCCTCTTAAGGAACACAAAGTAAAAAGGTCAAAATTCTCCACCCCTAGGTCACATTGTCTTAATCTATCAGTCAAAAAGCCTTATTTCTTCTTGATTGGAGATGTTTCCAATCATCCTTAACTCAATCATCCTTAAGGGGTACAAGGTACAGAGTACAAAGTTCTTCCACCCCCAAGGCCACAGTAAATCATGATCTTCTCAGTCAGCCTTAAGTACCCAAGGAGAGGTCTTTTCATCTTAACTGGAGACTGGCTTCCAAATTCCATGGTTTCTCTTTCATGGGTCCAGCTTCTACCTGAATTTACCCAATCATCCCCTAGATTCACAGGTAGGCAGCTCTCAGCTCCTCATCTAACTCCTTGTCCAGTTACTTGTCCAGTACCACATTGAAGCTCACAGTGTCCAGTACACCTTAAGTCCTTCTCAGTTTCTGTGAAGACAAAGCTTAACAGAGCCAAAAAAAACCATTCATCCACATTGCCAGCACCATAATCAATTCACTATCTGCCTGTGAAATCAACACAGACCCATAAACAACATCCAAGAGGTCAATGCAAATCATCAGTAAAGTCCTAGAACCTCTGAAAACCTCCTCCAGGACTTCTGTAAACAGAAAAGTTTAGGGGCTTCCAGTAAGGTCCCATGGCTTCTTTACAAAGTATCATAAACACAAATCAACACAGACAGAACAGACAAACAGAGTGCCAGGATACCACAAGTTTTCTCTTCTCAACTCTGCCACCACAAATATTTTCTTCTCAGTTCTGATCTTTCCCAGCTTAGGCTTCTCCTTATATTTGGTCATTATCTCCTCCTTGTTCCACCCCTTCCAGTTGTATCAGCAAGTTCCTCCCACTGTGGGTTTCACAAGTTATATTTCTTACCAAAGACTTGATATAATCATGAGCAAGCCTCAAGAGAAACTGGAACTGAAACAAGGTGCTAAATAATTAAATAGCTGAAACAAGGTACTAAGTACTTCCTTGCTTGTCATTACAGCTGCTTCTCCTAATATCCTTCCATTGTAATACAGGCTTTCATTAGTGTCCTGGTGATATTCCTCATGTATCTTGTCCATGAGATATAGCTGGGAATATCCTGTAGTCTGCTAACCATATTATAAGCTTTTGGAAGGCAGACAATGTTTCACTTTAGTCCTTGTATCCCCAGTACCTATCTGAATGCATATATTCAATGCTTATTAATTGCTTATAGGAACAAGGTTTCTAATTGGAACTTTACAGAAATGGAATGCTATAATACATCAGGTAAGGATTTACCTGTCACAAAGCTATTCAAACAGAATCTGGATGACCATTTTTGAGTATTTTTTAAAGAAAGACTTATTTTGCCAAGGGGGAAACTAGACAAAATGATCCAACTAAATATTTATGAATTGTAAGCCATAGCAAATCATATATTCAAGCTCCCTTCCAACTAAAATTCTCTGTTGGGAACATCAGCATTAGCCATATTTATTCCTGATGATGTTTGCTTTGTTACCCATTAGAGTAACATTTGTATTTGGACAGTACAATACAATGCCTTAGTCTAGATGATTCATATATGTTGGGAAGTTAATACACTATGAAAGAAGATATTCGGGGAAATGGAGCCTTTGACACCTAAAATGCCATCAGGGGGTTATTTCTATTCACTTGGCATGCTCACTAAAACATGAATGATTGATTAACTAATTTCTTATAGGTATTTCCACACTAACCACTTAGTACATACTTGCTTTTGTAGTCTGACGTAGGTGCTGAAAAATAGCTAGCTCATATAGTGTTGCTATTCTGGTGAACATTTGATAAACTGTTCCTGTTATGCCTCACAAAAGGAAACCTCAGAAAGTATTATTAGGAGAGGCCATATTAAAAGAGAAAGAAGACAAAAAAGATTTACTCTAAATGAGTCGTTTTGCTTAGTATTTTACTAAATGAGAAGACAGTTTTAATTAGATTAATATAAAGGGGCGGCCAGGTGGCTCAGCGAGTAAAAGCACCAGCTTCAGTGTCGGGATGACCTGGGGATCAAATCCAGGCTCAGATACTTAGCACCACACCCAGAAATAACTGGCCGTGTAACCTTGAGCAAGTTACTTAACCCCGATTGCTTAGAAAAAAAATAAAAAATAAATAAAAGATTAATATAAAATACCAGGTAGTTAATCTGGTGGAAAAAAAAACAAGTAATTTAATATGTAATGCATTTCCCTTATCTGTCAAAAGATTTAAAATATCCTCCAAAATGCATATCTCAAAACAAAATATTTGACTGTGTTTTTCCATACTTGTAAAGGTCATTTATTCTATTATATGCACTCTAAAATAAGATTTTTGCTTCAATTATTTTATATCTGTCTTAAGCATTAGGAATTGATTTTCTTGTTTCTGCTTTTCAAAATAATTTATTGAATTCAGTAATTTATTGAGCTTCAGGCAGTTGTAGCACTCAATTGTGATAACATATGTTACCATTGTCTTTGAAACCCATGTGATGATTAAAGATCTATATTGTTGACTCTTTAAAAAAAAGGCACAAAGAGATCTCATCTGCTACCAATACTTCTGTTATTGCTTTTATAAAAATTGGCCCCTGCACTGAAATGAGTCTTCCAGATGAGAGGAGGGTAAGGCATAGAAAGATGCCGGTAGTTAAAGACACATACCCTGTGAAATCATCTCCAAGAGATGATACCCAAGGAAGGCCAGTGATTTAGGATCTGGAGTAGAAAAATATTCTTTTTCCAGGTTGAAAGTGGAACCAATTTCTATTGCTCCATGGGCATGTCTATCAGGTTAGCTCAGCCAAAAGTGGGCTACTAAGGGCATTACCATAAAGTAGCAAAGGTTCTAAACTAGAAAATTTGATGGAAGGCTATACAAAGTAACATAATATAATAAAGTAAACCCAAAATAGTTTTTGAGGCAAAATTGTCAGTTCTATGATACCACAACCATCGCAAAGGAAAAGAGTCATTTTTTTTTTTATCAAGGCCTGAAGCTTGTTAAAGATTGACCATGTAGACTATGCCTCAGGGGTATAGCCAGAATAGAAAGTGTAATAACTTTAAAGGGGACAAAAGCCTCTAGACAGCATAACAGAGACACAAAGGCCTTTAAACCATCAAGGGCAGTTGCTTTGGGCCCTAGATAGGAAAGAGTTCTATTTAAGTTAGATGTGAGAAGGAAAGTTTTCCATAGGCCCTGGCCTATGAATCAAAGTGCAAAATCTTGAGTTGCCCAGGCTGGGGAGTAGGGGAAAAGGTGGGCAGTAGGAAGTAAGTTCCTTCTTAGACCTAGAATCTAGTAAGTCATATAGAGGACTAATGAAACAGGTACCACAGGGGTGATACTGGTAGCTTTGGCCATACAATTATAAGGTATGTAACAAAAACTAAGTTCATATCAAGGTTCAGACTTAGGAGAAAAAATGCCAGATAAGAGACAACTAGAAAGAACAGTCAGATATTCTGAATCTGGTAGAAAATCAGAATTAAATCCTAACTACCTTGTTTGTAAGCTATGCATTTTGACCCTTGTTACATGCTACTTTTTTACCCTATCCCCATTCACCACTGTGTATTCCCATGTAGTGCTTGATTACAAACAACCTCTATGTCTCCTAACCTGAGGCTGATATGCTGCTAATAGGCTACAGAGAAAACGATTGGTCAAATATACCCAATTTGTCTTCCACTCCACAGGTCCTGGATTGGAAAGTACTAGGGGCCATGGAAATAGCTTTAAATATGAGAAGGACTCATTTCATACGAAGTACACATTATTAGTGAGATGAGCCCTGGGCTTCTTGTTTAGGAAGAACAACAAATGGGATTACGGAGTGCAGGAAGTCAGTTTTATTAGAGGGCACAGCACCTCTCTAATGTATATCTCCAGTCCCTCCTGTGAAACTCCATGCCACATTTCTAATGCCAAAACAATATCATCAACTGCCAGTAACAGACTTAAAACACCAAAACTGAACTCAATATCTTTCTCCTGCTAACATCACTATCTTTTTTATGGCATCATCATCCATCTAGTAGGAACTCAAAACATGTGCAGTCTGTAACTCTTCTCTTTCTCTTAATTCCCCCTCCCCTGACCCTACTTCCATTAGTTATCAATCTCTGTCAATTACCACCCCTGAAAACTCTCTCACATTCACGGTTCTATTCTATTCTCACTAGTCTAGACCCACATAACACCTTACCTGGATTATTCTCTTGCCTTCAGAACCTCCCCTTTACAGTGTCTACTTCATAGTGTTGACTGAATAATCTTCTTGAGACAGATCTCTAGACATATCATTTTCTAAATCAAAAATGATCAGTACATCACCATAACTTGCTGACAAAGCCCATGGCCAGCAGCTCCTCTCATATAGAATAAATCTGATCTTGAGAGCTGACACAAGGAACAGATCCGTTCTCAGGGATTGATCACTATATTTTCTTGACTCATATCTCCCCAGTCAGGGTTTATTCTGGGAAGTCTCAGAATATAGGATCATATTCATAGATTTTTGAGCTGGGAAGAACTTAAAGGTCACCTCTTTCAATCCCTTCAATTTACATATGATGAAAGTGAGGTCACAAAAGTCAAATGTTCAAAATCAGAAACAAGATATTTTACCAGTGGAAATTATATTAAAGATGCCTTCCTAGATGCTTTGATGCTTTACTGTAAATGCCATGGGATTTTTCCTCTGACTTGTGGCTGAAACTTCATATATATGTTGTATGTCCCTGTAAAATATGAATTCCTATTCCCAGCACTTAGCACCATGCTTTCCATATGCTAAGAACTTAATAGTTGGTTGTTCATCATTCATCTATGCATTATGGACAGGACAGTGAAAATATTGGGAGACATACCAAATTTAGATAAGACATGATCCACACACTCCCCAGCTTATGTTCTGGTAAGGGAATAAGGCACAGAAATAAAACTAAAATGCTATATGAGTTAGGGGATAGGGAAGTCATTAGAGGCTGGGGAATTAGTGAAATTATATTTGATAAAAGCAAATCCATGGGTTAGGGACCTTTAGTCACTTACATAGGTTTGACTTTTTTTAATGGCCTTACATACTCATTTTTATTTGACTTTTGAAAGAATATATAGATGACTATTCTGCTACATCAAAATTCATGTATAAAAGTAAGTCTCAAAACTTTAATATGGCTCTGAGGTATTGCAAACTCTCCATAGTCTTACAGCTATTTACAAATTTAATATGCAGCTTGCAATCTTTCACTCATTTATTTCAACTTGATTTCCCTGCCTTTAAAAGTGATTAATACTCCAAGCCTAAAATCATTGATTAAATGGATAGTTGAGGGGGGGAGGGGAAGCAAACCTGAAGCCACACTTAGTTGAAAACATTGCCTCAGTAAATAAAAAATATCTGAAGATAAAATTATATCAAAGTATGCCTTTGAGCATAAAATTCAATCTGTACAATTTTTATTGAGTCAGGCTATACATTTGCAGAGCTTTCAGAATTATTGGTTCTAAGATAAAAAAGTAATTTAGCAATAAATGAGTAAAAATAAATTATAAGTAAATAAATAGTACAGAGTGAACTTGGGTTATGTAAAGTATAGAGACTGTTTGTTCTCCCTACAATGGGATTCCAGATTGACCTGAAGTACACTTTAGAGCTACTAGAGGTGATAATGATACCCAGGCTTCTAGTCTTTAATTAAGTTTGGATCTACAGCTGTCTATGATGGATAGGAGACACTTGACAGTAGATTAAAATTAAACAAAACATCCTCACCCTTTAATTTTGTTCAGGGCTGATTAGAGAAGATATTTATCTTTACAAGATAAAATTGAAAGAGAAGGATTCTGCAGTTTTGAATTTGAAAACATTTAAGCTGCAATATCAATTAAATAGTCAGTGACAATTTTATTATTATTGGAAACATTTAAAATGTCTGAAATTATTTTTGCATTTCAGAATGTCACATGTGGTCACTTGTAGGAACCAAATTTTAAAAGTTAGGACTGCCCCCATCTATAAATTTATCAAGTTCTCATTAATGAATTATTAAAGCATGATGAAACAGAACCAATCAATAATTTAATTAAATGATTTAAATTAATACTTTATCTTATAATTTTGCATTATCACAGATTTTTAGATTTCATTTAAGAGATTTCACCTCATTTCAAAATTATTCTGTTCTTAATATCCTATGTCTTTGAGCCATAGTAGAATACTTGTTGCACATGAAGATGAGCACATATAAAGGCTTTTTATTACCTACCTGGTTTTGATTATTATTGTTAACAATGATATATTATGTATTAATAAAGCAAATAAATAACATTATAATTTATGCAAAGTGCATATATTATGTGATCTGTTCTATTTATTTTTTGTTATTCTATTTAGTGTGTGAAGGATCTGAACTTACACAAGGGCAGTGTGATGGCACATTGTTTTCCTTGGACACTTGGCATTTCTCTAGCAACATATTTCCTATATTTCAGTATAGCATCATATAGCCTGTTGATGTTCTGGATATGCTACTCAATGGGAAATATATAAATTCATGACATTGAAACAGCAAAATATTGTGCAATTGTGGTTAAGGTACTGTGGCTAATAAGTTCAAGCTTGAAGTAGAGGGCATCTAGTCCAACTCCTCATTTTACAGATAAGAAAATTGAGGCTTATATAGGTTAAGAGTCTTCCTAAAGGTCACATGGGTAGCAAGTGTCAGATATGGAATTTAAACCCAGGTCCTTTTATTCTAGAGCCAATATTCTTTCTTCTTGATCCCAAGAGCTAACTTAATCTGATCTGGCCAATCCTAAAAAGGAACCAGAGCATCTTCTGTCTGGGCAGATAAGGTCAAGCTGACAGATGTTATGAACAGATCTTCAAAATGGAAGCTGGTCCAATGGGTCAAGGGAAAAACTGTACAGAGCAGGGGACTAATGTAATTTCACACTGCATTCTGTGCTCATTTTCAGTTGTCAAGCCAGCCTATCTCCTATGAGGTTCATGAGGTAGTGTGTGGGATATGTTAGAAGGAAGATCCAGCTAGGGCTTTCTGAAGTGTGGTAATATCTATCTCAGCCCTTTTTTATTTCTGTCTCTTTTTCATGTCTGTCTGTTGACCTTCTGAGGAACAAGAGTTGGTGAGGTTTGTCTGAATTCTCAGGTGCCTCCATGTCTTCTAGAGCCGTGTTCTTTGTTATTCTGTAGTAGGGACAGAAAACCTCCAAGGGGGGAATCTTAAGGATGAATAAATATTTTGACTATTCAACCTAATATCTGTATAGTTGATTCTTTGAGAAAGAGCTTAATCTACCATGACTTGGAAAGAATTTCCAAGATGGGCACCATATTTGACTCATACATGATAGGTAATTGCTTATTAAATCCAGCTTCATTTTAATAGAGGACTTCAGAGCTATCTGGGCAGCCTCAAGTTGGTGGAAGACAATTTTACTTTCAAAAGATCTTATGGAGTTTTTGTTCGTTTGTTTGTTTGGGGGTGGGATTTTTTTTTTTTTTTGGAAATATTTTGAGCTTCACTGAGGTAGCTCATTTTCTTTGATTCAAGTCCTCTGAGCCTGATTCTTCAGCCAATATTATTTCATTGGACAAAGAGATCTTAATTTGACATCGATGAACTTCAGTGTATGTTTATTATTTTGATAACTGTATTTCAGTATAAATTATTTCCTTTGTAATTCGATGTATTTTATATTATACATTTTAAAGAAATTCCAGCAAAGACCGCATAGGTATTCACTCAGGGTTTGTGACAGCAGAAAAAGTTAGTAGCCCCTGCTTTGGGGGCGAATGAATGAAAAATGAGGAAAAGAGGGCAACAAGAACCCAAACAAGAATGAAGAGAAAATTAAGACATGATTCCGCTACTAGAAAATGAACTTTGTAAAGATGGATCATTTTTCCTTCTGCTTCCTCTTACACAATACATAACATTTAATGGCTTATAAATGTTGACTGTCTGAAATAATGCAGAATTGTGGAAAAATACATTCCAAAGCATTTATCCCATCATGTTGTTACATTCCATACACATTTGGATACATGTGCACACACACACATACACATATAATTCCTGTACAATTTTCATTTCTGATTTCTTGAAATACAGCTCTGAAAAACAGACTTTAAAAGGCCCACTGTGTTTTAAATGGAGCTGCTTGACTATGTCTTTAAACTCAAATCATTCTGGCTTTCACTGAATGTCCAATAATTGTCCTAGAAAAAGCCTCTGTTACTCATTGTTTAGATTTTGATAACCTAGAATGAGTCTGTTCCGGCCAGAAACTTAAGGGTCTTCCCATCTCAGATTGATACCTTTGGGATGGTAAATTGGGACATCTTTATCTCAATTCTGACCTAACCCTTAATCATTAAATGTGTGTGGCTTCAGACAAAGTGATACCTGGAAAAGATATTAACTTAGAAAGACCAGGATCATCCACTGCATCCAGGACTATCTCCAGTCTTCTTGACCTTTGTCATGCCACTAAACTCTGATGACCCTGGAGGAGAGAGGGAGTCTGACAACTTCACACAGCTCTACGTCATTCAAATCCAACTCATGTGCAAGTTAAAACATCATCCTAATGAAATCATTGGTCTTCTTCAAGAATGAAGGACTAACAACAATTGGCTATATGTCCAATTACAGTAATTTAATGACAAGTAATTAATAAACCCACTCACTTTTTTCATAGTGCCAATTCTTTTCTCCTAATATCATCATGAGGCAAGTAGTACAAATATGACCACTATCCGCTATCACAATGTATACATTTAGAAAAAAAGTTTCTAATTAGTCTCTCTGCTAACACTGTTGCTGTTGCTGTCCTTGGCTGCTGCTTTTATTTATTCCTTCTCCATTTCTGTTGCTTGGGGTATTCAAGAAGCAAATAATCTCTTTGGGTCTTATTTTCTTTCTAAAAAATGTTTCAAATTTCTATTACTGAACAGCCATCATTTTCATGTATGGTTAAAATCAGATTTGCAGGCTAGGTTGCCCTCGACTCTATCCTAAGCTCTATTTTTTCTTAGAACATCTTATTCCATTCCTTCTTACATTATCTAGTGGGTGCAGAATAATTTTGCATTGTTCAAATTTCCTTTTCTTTGTATTTAAAGGTCTTTCTCCTGACCACTTGTAGAATTAATTGTTGAATTTTATTGTTCAATAAAAGTGTTATATGCTTGGAATTTGCTGCCTTGTTTTTTTTTCCCCTACAGGTGATCTCTGAATACGTCCAAATGGTATTCCATCTTCTATCTTCAGAAGTTCTGGACAGTTGTCTTCTATTATTTCCTTAATTATGTCAAAGTATTTTTGTCCTGCTGTGTTTTTCTGGGAAATCCATGATCCTTATAATATCTCTACTCATCCTATCTTCAAGATCAGTATGTTTTGCTCATATAGTGAAAATATTTTTAATAATATTTTATTTTTTTCCAATTACAGGTAAAGACAAATTTTAACATTCTTTATTTTTATTTTGAGTTCTGAATTTTCTCCTTCCATCCCTCACTTCCCACTTCCCTAAAATGTTAAGCAATTTGATATAGGTTACATATGTGAAATCATGTAAAACACATTGGTCATATTCCATATTGCTCACATTGTAAAAGAAGAAACAGAACAAAAGGAAAAAATGAATAAAAGAAAGTGAAAATAGTATGTTTCAGTCTCTACTCAGACTCAACCAATTTTTTCTCTGGATGTGAATAGCATTTTTCATCTTGAGTCCTTTAAAATTGTTTTGGATCATTGTATTGCTGAGAGTAGCTAAGTCCTTCATTGTTTATCCTCGTACAATGTTGCTATTACTAAGTATAATGTTCTTCTGGTTCAGTGAACATACTTTCTTTAAATGTTACTGTTTTTCTCTTCTTCCAGATTGTCCTTCATTTCGAATTATTTGCTTTTTCAATTAACTACTGTCTCTTTGGTTCCTTTTTTGAGACTTGCCATTACATGTTCCAGTTTTTCTATTCTGCTTGTCATTTTTACTGTGCAGGCTAGGCACTGGGTTCTCATAACTCTTATTTCTTTTTTGAACAACTCAGAAATAGCATGTTATAGTTCCATGCTCTCAAATTGCACAGGGTCCTCTGTGTCATCAATTGTTGAATCATTTTCCTTTGTTTTATGGTATATATTCGTAGATGCTTGAACTCATTACTATATACTACGATCATATTTCCTTCTATTTTTGTCTTCTCTGTTGATTTATTTGCTTATGGGTAATTTCAGTCCTTTTGTTTTCCTGATTTTCCTATATTCACTTTCTGACTCTGTTTCTTCTGAAGGTGATTTCCTTGGGGACTAGATCTCAAAGCATCTCAGTCTCCTCCTACACGAGACAATTCACAGTTCACCAGTCTGGGTCTCTGACTAAAATGGGTTTTGGGTAGTTACAGCTGGTCTTAGCTGGATGCTATGGTCTTTCCTTCTTGCCTAGTGGAGTGCTGTACCCCAACAACACAAATACACATGGTGTCCTATCCTGGTGTCTTGTCCTACTCCCACACTGGTGACACAAGGTAATCCACCCCAACACTGGTAGTTCAGAGTTTTCAATGCTTATGTTATAGGATTATGACTGCTACATGTCTGTCACTGCCCTGGCAAACTTCTGCAACCTAGAGCCGGTATCTCTGCAGATAGAAAGAGAGAGGAGGACCTAAGGTGTGATAGTGGTTTTCATTCTAAGACATTCCTGAGTCTGCTAGTGTAACCTTACTGGGAGAAGTGATAGTATGGGAAGTAGCTGAGGAGTGCTGGGTGAGTTTGGGATCAGTATCAGTTCTTGTGTGTGTGTGTGTGTGTGTGTTTTTCAATTTCTTTTTGGATACTGGATGTCCTACCTAGACTATGGAGACAACTTCCATGTGACCCAAAAGTCCAAGGAGCCTACTTTTTACTGGGGGAAAACAGTGGACTAATGAATGGTTTTAATGTCCACCCTGACTTCAGCTACTGAAATGGCTTCCTTGATAGTGTGGGGAGATCCATTTTCCTCTTATCCAGACTTCTAGCTAAGTCACCAGATGAGCTGATAAACAAGTATACTAGATCAGATAAAGAAATACACCCAGGGTGAGTTTCTTGAGTCCTTCAAGTCTAGCTATGACCATAAAGTTTTTAAAGACCTTGCTATGTGTATTCTCTGATTTTTTTTTATTCTACTATTCAAAATGCAAGTAAATGTCTAGAAACCTTAAATGAAATGTTGACTGAGCTCTTGGCTGTATACAAGTTTTTACCTATCAGCATAAATCATGACATTTCTTAAAAATGCAAAATAGATGAAAGTGAACGTTTACATATAATCCTATATTGACATGAGGATATCGTCATGGTCATCATAGTATCATCATAACCAGAAATTATGGCCCCATTGTAAAGGGATCTGGGTTAGATGTTGTATTAAAAGAATGTGCATCTGATCTATTTTAAATCACAATACAAAGATTGTCTTTAAAATTTAATGAAATCTGTTTCAGTTGCTGACTTTAAAGCTCATTTACTGAAAGCATATGTTCATCAATTACTTAAAAGCTGTGTTTGGCACCAGCAATATGAAGCATATGGATTCAAATTCTGATATTGTGCTCTGCAAAGCACTTCACACAACAAAAGCATGAATCAATATGTTCTGAATTTTTAATTTCATTTCAGTAATACTTTCCTCACTGAGGGTTTATTACTTGGGGTTTTTTTTTTCCTTAATACTACTCTGGGCACTGGTGGTAATTTATTGACTCCATGCATTCTCACTGATGAAAAAGCATTCAAATTGTCAATACAACTATTCTGTTGAGACCTGGAAAATCAAATTATAAAGAAAACATCCTCATTTAAAGTTTGAACCAAAGAAAAAACTGTCACATTTTCTTGCTTTAAAAAACAGGTGAGATGTGTATCACATGGTCTTTCTTCTGTAGTGTCTTTGAGTAGTGTTTATTCACATAAATAACTTAGAGGGGTTTATTGTTTCAGTCTCTTGACATCCTGACTTTTAAGAGAACTGTAAATTTTTCTCCAATAAAGAAATACAATAAAATCATGTCATTCATACAAAAGATGTATATTTTATGAAAGTAAGAAGAGGTCTGAAAAAAGAAAATAACTTTTTGACATCTATTTTCCTGTTTTAGCTATCTCTTATCACCTTAGAACTTTGAATTATGTTGTTTACTTTCTAATCATTGAAGTGATACTGAATGAAGAAGAAAGTGATTAGACTTAGCTCCAACAGTAACCCATGCTAAAAATTTTCTCTCTTTGTCACTGGGACATTCTTTAAGATCCCACTGGATCAGCGCTGGTGGTGGAGTCAGGAGGACCTGAGTTCAATCCCGCCTGACACTTAACACAAAAAAACTAGCCATGTGACCTTGGGCAAGTTACATAACCCCAACTGCCTCCAAAAAAAAAAAAGATCCCACTGGATCCCAAAATTCTTTCTATATTGTATATAGAAGGATCACAATTTGTCAGTATCTAGAGATTAAAATTAAATCTTACTTCTAGCATCTAGTTTCCCCGCACAGGAGATTTTCTACCACTTTTTTTTTGCCTTTTTGAGGGTAATTGGGGTTAAGTAACTTGCCCAAGGTTACACAGCTAGTTTTTGTGTATTTGTGTGTGTTTGTGGGGGGGAGGGTGTAAGGGTTATGGGATTTAAAGATCTCCCATGCCCCATGGACGTGCTGACATAGCAGAGCAAGAAAGAGCGGAAAGCGAAAAAAAAAAAAAAAAAGCAGAGCTAACGGTCCTGTGGTTGGCGGCGGTTGTGGTTGTGGTTGCGGTTGCGGTTTCGGCAGTAGCAGGGGCGGCGGCAGCGCAAAGCTTTTTTTTTTTTTTTTGAGTTAGGACTCCTGCTGAGCACTGCCAGGGGCCGGAGCTGCTGGGAGCAGGACTTTTCTGCTAAGGACCCCTGCTGAGCACTGCCAGGGGCCGGAGCTGCTGGGAGCACGCTGGGTGGTTGCTGTGAGTGGGGAGAGGAGGACCTTTGCCTGAGGTAGCCTGTTCTGTTTTAAAGTCTTGAGAATGTGGGTGCTTTCTACTTTATCTACCTGTGCCAATGTCATAACTACTCTGATGGCTTTCACTTTCTGGTTTTGGGACTCAGTCTTTTGGTATCAATAAATTTTCTAGTTTATTTCCCCAAGTGGCGAACCTGAGGTATTTTGTGATGGATAATTATATCAGCATATTTGTAATCTCTATAGGCATTGTGAATATGGCATTGCTGATACAGAGGGGGGTTGTTAAGTGTCTGAGGCCAGAACCGAATTTAGGTCCTCCTAACTCCGGGGCAGGCACTTTACTCACTGTGCCACCTAGCTGCCCCTACCACTTTCAATAAAGCTCAGAGAAATAACCTCAAAAATCACACATTGTGACTTGGGTTTGTCTCTCTCAAGAATCTAGGCATCTCTTGGAACAAAAGAAGACAAGGAACTCTCATTGATGACAAAGAACAGAAGTATCAAACATGGGTCCTGTGTGCTGCCTGGGACCCATGACACAACAGCGTATAGAAACTATAATTGGAAAACAATTAACAAAACAAAAATATGATAAAACATAAAGTTAACATGATTTTCTGAGTCAATATGCTATGCATAAGGATCTTTAGGTATAGTTGTATGGCCCTGTCTCTATCTGAGCTTGATATTACTGACATAGTTGAAATTTTCACAAAGGAATATGCCTTTTTCTGAAACATATATTAAAATTTGCTGTTAATTACATTGTAAGATTGTGACATTGTTCTTCATTACAGAATCACTGGATATCTGAACTGGTAAGGACTTAAAATCTTATCTGATCCAATCTCTTTACTTTTACAAAAGTGAAAACTGAGCTTCAAGATGGCTAAATGAATTAACCAGAGGTCATGTGGCTTACTGGTGGTAATTCAACAACTGAACCCTTGCTTTCTATAGGAAGCAGTGTGATGTGGAAAGCATGTAGGATTTTTAAGAGGTCCTTAGTTCATATCCTGGTTCTTCTACTTATTACATTTTATTAAACATGTTATTTAACCTCTCTAAATCTTAATTGCTCATCAAATTTTGGAGTGGCAGAGCCAACAAAAGGTAAGAGGGAGGCATTTTTCCAGTCTAAGCCAACTTACGATGTCTGTAAAAGAGGTCTTATCACTGTGGTGGATTCAGGCCCAGAGTGTGGGAGCAACAGAAGCAGTTGACCTTGCAGCAACAGCAAGTTCAGGGACTCTCAGCCCAGAGACAGTAAAGGGATTGGTCAATTGGTCAAAAAGAGATTACAGGGGACACTGAATACTTTGGTGCTGATTGGCAATTTTATTGCCCATAAGCACTTCCAGGGTGAAGAGCACTTGTGATCAGTCACAAAGGTATAGGGACCCTGGTCACAGTGCCACAGTCAAGAGAAGCACTAATATTTACAGGTGCAGGGGAGCAGGAGTCCTTCCTGAATAAAGACCAGAGCACGGACAACGAAAGTAGTAACTATACCTCTTTCAGGGTAACAGCACTTTGGAAGCACCAAAAACTTGCTGACCCCCAGAACCAATTCTGAAAAGAGCAGCATGAAAAAGTCTGAAGCTTAGCACAATGCCTCCTCACATCTAACTGAGCAGAGTCCAAATTTAACATAAAATTCAAAGTGAAGAAATAGGCCAGGAAAATAAGCAAAAACAAAAAAGAACACTCACGCACAAATAAAGAACATGATCATAAAACCTACTATGGCAGGAAGATGACACATGTAACTCTTAAGAACTTTATAATTATTAGAACAGTTAAAAGGAGTTTGCATATATAGAGGGCATGGGTGTGAGTCAATTATGGTACAATGATCTCCAAAAAGAAAAGAAAATATATGGGTAAGAAAAATGGATGCGCTGGGAGAAGTGGGAAAGGAGAAGTAGAAGGGGAAAATTTTTCTCACACAAAAGAGACAAGCAAGGAAAAGCTTTTACAATGGAAGAGGCAATGCTTAAACTTTACTCTCATCACAGAATTGGTTCAAAGAGGGAGGATATCCAACACATTCTCTTAGGTATAGAAATACATCTTACCCAATAGAAAACAGAAGATTAAAAAAAACATGGGAGGGGAATTAGAAAAGGGAGAGTGGGTTAAGGGAGGTAGTGATCAGAAGCAAAATTTTAAGAGAGAGAAAAAGATAAGAATAAACAAAAGGATATAAGATGGAGTGATATATGCAGCAATTATAACAGTGAATGTGAATGTGATGAGCTAACCTATTAGATGGAAATATAGCAAAATGGATTAGAAACCAGAATCCAATGATATGTTGTGTAAAAGAGGAACACCTGAAAGAGGAGACACACAGATTTAACCTAAATTAATCTCAGAGCATGTTCTATTATGACGTTTTTAAAAAAGGCAGTGGTAGTAATCATCATCTCAAACAAAGCAAAAACCAAAAAAAATAGTCCTAATTAAAAGATAATTAGGAAAACTACACATTGTTAAAATGAACCACAGACATTGAAATATTACCAAAAATTTGTACAGTTTCTCTGATAAAAAGTCCTCATTTCTCAAATATATAGACAACTGAGTCAAATTTATAAAAATAAGATCCATTCCCCAAGTGATAAATGGTCAAAGGATATGAAATTATCAGGTGGATTCCACATCTATTTTTAGTCGATTCTATTTACAATTAATTGTGCTGTAATCACCTAAGTCATGATTCTTTGTTTCTGAACTTAGTCCACAAATTCAGCTAGCCTGTAATAAGTAGATTAGAAATTCAGTTTTCCTGCTAATCACTGTTCTATTCCTGCCCCCCAAGGATCTCTGTTGTCCTTGAGGGATGCAGGTGGACACCAAGGAGTCTGATCTGGTATCTTTACACCACCAAGCTATCCTTTAAGGATATCTGATTTGCTATCTAAAGAAGTCTGGTCCACTATCTACCCTACAGGTGGACTCAAACAATGAACATTTCTTAGTCACAGTGGGGAAGAAAGAGGCACTTACTAGCCCCTCATTGACAGTTTCCAATCTTACTGTCCCTCACACCTCAAGTCTGTAACCAATCATACTGATTTTGCCATTCATGATGTGGATCTCTTTTAACCACTCATAACTTGTTCCCTGCCTACAAAGTCATGAATTTTCTTCTGTATTCCCCAAAACGATAAGAGAGCTCTCCTCCTTATTCAGGGTCTTTCCTTTGGTGAAGAAGCTGACATTCCATTTATTGATAAATTCTCATTTTGCTGGTAAATTGATCATGCTCAGAACTTTGTGCCTCAGGTTTTCTTAATTTTAACTATTACAGATTTGATTGGGCAGTTTTCAAAGAAAAAATCAAACTATCTATAGCCATATGAAAAAATACTCTAAATCACTATGGATTAGAGAAAGTCAAATTAAAACAACTCAAAGGTAACACATCAAACCTATGAGAAATAAAAATAATAGAGGGAATGAGGGAAAATAGTTACATTAATGAATTGTTGGTGGGCTAGTAAACTAATCCAACAATTCTAGAGAACAATACGAAACTATGCCCAAAGGGCTATAAAACTGTGTATACCCTTAGATCCAGCAATGTTACTACTAGGTCTATGTCCCAAACATCTCAAGGAAAAAGGAAAAGGATACATTTGTACATATACACACACAAACATATATGTATACACACACACACACACACACACACACACACACATATATATATATATACATTTAATGGCAGCTTTTTTGTGGTGTCAACTGAATTGAGGAGATTCCCATCAATTGGGGAATAACTAAACAAGTTGTAATATATAATTAAAATGTAATAATATTTCACTATAAGAAATTACAACAAGGATAGTTTCAGAAAAACCTGAAGACAGATGAATTAATGCAAAGTGACGTGAGCAGAACCAGGAGACTGGTACAGAGTAATATCAATATTGTACAGTGATCAACTGTGAATGACTTAGCTATTCTGATCAATCCAATAATCCAAGAGATTTCCAAAGGACTCATGATAAAAAAAATACTATCCATCTCCAAAGAGAGAACTGATGAAAATTGAGTGTAAATTGAAGTATAATTTCTCTCTTTCTTTCCATTTTTTTGCTTTTTTGCAAAATGACTAATATAGAAATATTTTGCATGATTTCACATATATATGATATAATGTTGTTTGCCTTTTCAATGGGTGGGGCAGGAGGGAGGTAGAGAATGTGGAATGCAAAATTTTAAAATAGAGGAATGTTTTTTTTCTGGTATTTTTTTATTTTTTAGATGCTGCATTATCAAATTTCAAATTAGAAAGGGACTTTAATATTTCTTCCAATCATTCCTGAAACATGAATCCTCTTTTACAATAATCATATATTAATTAATGAATGAACAAATGACAAATGGTCATTCAACCTCCTTTTAAGGACCTAGTGAGAGAGAATCACTACCTCCTAAAGAAGCCAATTCCACTTTTCATTAAGAAGTTCTACCCAGCATCTATCCAAAATCTATCTCCCTACAACTTTTACTCAGGGCATCTAGTTTTGCCTTAAAGTTGAAGACTAAATAAGGGTACAGTTTCTCTTTGCCAAGTTCAATCACAGGAATGGGAATTTCATGACCCAGTTAACAAACTTTGGTTTTGAAAGTATAGGTTTTGAACTATAGATAATCAATGAAGAATGTCTATGAGCCCCAATTAGCTCCAATGCAGATCTTTCAAAGAATAATACCTGTTTGGTTGGAGTAAACATTTTGAGACCTAGAAGAAAAAAGAGCTAACCACTTTCCTCTGCTTATCTCTCTCTCACCATCACCATCTCTACACCACCAGAAATCCTCCAATCATTCAGAATATTCCCTCAAATTTTACCCAGATTTTTTAGGGGATGATCTAGGTCTGTGACTTTAGTAATGTATGGGGACATCCAATGTGGAAATTCCTTAAAACAGTTTTCATTTGGCAATTCAACTATAACACAATGATTAAAGCTGGTAAGAACTAAGAGATTAAGTGACTTGATCACTCAATCAATATGTGTCAGAGACAGGTCTTGAACCCAGGTGATCCTGACTCTAAGAATGGCCTTTTATCTATGGTGCCAAATCCTGATTATTGTCTTGATAATCATAAAAATTCAATGGAAATATGACATTACGTCCAACTACTTATGTTCTTTACAGTTGTTCTACTTCTATATAACTAGGTAATTAAATTTTAGCTATTTTTAAAATGGAAGTCTTAAATAATTTCAAAGGGAGAAGATACTGTGTCTTATCTATTCTGACATTTACCCTAGATAAATTTTCTTTCACAACATGAATGAATGATTGAATGAAAGCAAGAAAAAATCTTTTGAAGACCTATAGTGATGGGGAACTCACTACTTCCCAAGGAAACCCATTCCATCTTCATTCAGAAGTTTTTCCTTGAATCTACCCAAAATTTCTCTGCAACCATTCAGAAGCTGGTCTTCTCATGCTTCTCTTGCTTCTTGGATCTGAATGTTAAATTTTCTATTCAACGCTGGTTTTTTTCAGCAAGAATGTTTGAAAGTCCTCTATTCCACTGAATGACCATATTTTCCCCTGAAACATAATACTCAGTTTTGCTGGGTAGGTGATTCTTGGTTTTAATCCCAGCTCCTTGGACCTCTGGAATATTATATTCCAATCACTTAGATCCCTCAGTGTAGAAGCTGCCAGATCCTGGGTTTGTGTTTCCACAAAATTCAAATTGTTTCTTCCTGGCTGCTTTTAATATTCTCTCCTTAAGGTGGGAATTCTGGAACCTGGCTATAACATTCCTAGGAGTTTTTTGGGGGGGATCTTTTTCAGGAGGTGATCGGTGGATTCTTTCAATCTCTATTTTGCCCTCTGGTACTAAAACATCAGGGCACTTTTCTTTGAGAACCTCCTGGAGAATGATTCCTAGGTTCTTACTTTGATCATGGCTTTCAGGTAGACCAATAATTTTTAAATTCTCTCTCCTGGATCTATTTTCCAAGTCAGTGGTTTTTCCCATGAGATATTTCACATTGTCTTCTATTCTTTCATTTGTTTGGATCTGTTTAGCAGCATCTTGATTTCTCATAAAGTCATTAGCTTCCATTTGGTCCAATTTAATTCTGAAGCAATGATTCTCCTTAGAGAGATTTTGATATTCTTTTTCCATCTGGCAAATTCAGCTTTTTAAGGCATTCTTCTCCTCATTGCCTTTTTGAGCCTATTTTGCCATTTGAGCCAGAATGTTTCTTAAGGTATTATTTTCCACAGTCAGGCGGTTGACTCTCATTTCATAATTTTCTTGCATTGTTTTCATTTCTCTTCCCAATTTTTCCTCCACTTCTCTTATCTGCTTCTTAAAGACCTCTATGGCCTATAACCAGCTCATATTTTCCTTTGAAGCTTTTGGTGCAGAAGTTCTGACTTTACTGTTTTTATCCTGTTCCATACTTTGCTCCTTTTTGTCCCCCAAATAGGAGTGTAATGTTGGAATCTTCTGTCTGCTTTGTTTCCTTTGCCTGGTCATGTCGCCCCTCAGTCACTTGACCCCTGGGCTTTTTGCCACAGGAGAACTCTACCACCAGACAGGGGAACTTTCTTCCCAAATGTTGGAGTTTTTTCAGCTGCCGGAGTTATTAGTTGGGTGCTCTCTCTGAGGTCTCCACATGCTCTGGCAAGCTGGACACACACCCCAGGACCTCCATCCTAGACGGCAATCCATATCCAAGAAGGTTAAAGCAGGAGCGATTACCCCTCAGACTGGTGCTTGGTCCCCCTACAGTCTGCAGGCCAGGAACTGAAGCTGCCACGTGGGGCTGGCTGGCTGTGCTGGCATCTGAGGGGCTTCTCACCCTGTGGGAAAAGCCAATGCACTCCCACTTACTGTGTCCCAAAGTCCAGACTGCACTGATACTTTGGTATTGTGAGAATTTATTCCAACATATGAACAGTCAATGTCGGATTACCTGCCTTGCACATATGGGTGTTTGGATGGTATGTTCACTCTCCCTGTAGACCTAGAACAAGAAAATCAGACTCAATAACTATTATGGCTATTTGTAAAATAACAATACCAAAATGAAGTGAAGCACTGAAAATAATTTGGTAAACTGATTCAATTTCCCAATTAGTTCAGCCCAGCAATACCAATCTTATCTTTTAGTCATCATCAGTCCATGTCATTGTCATTAATCCAAATAAAGAATTTTCAAATTTTAAGGGGTCATAGAGGCTATTTTTTAAGTCCTGTTATTTTACAAATAAGTTAACTAAAACTTAGAAAAGTTAAGTGAACTGCTTAAGCTATCATAACTAGTTAAGATCTGAATCACTATTAGAAACTGAGGAGAGAGCTGCCAGCAGCTCACTCTCTTTTTAAAGGTTCGCTAAGCACTTGACTCTTCCTGCTTAGTGGCTAATAATAAAAGGGTTTCATCATCATGAAGCAACCAAACACTAAACTAGCACACATGGTCAGTTTGAAAAGGGCAGAGAAGCATTCACACTTAAACTAGAAACAGGCAGAGAAGTTATGGGAATTCTTTTGTAGCCTTTGGTTACTTACAGAATTAAATGTTTCTCAAGTACAACACAACTCACTCTGCTTTAGTTAAAAGATTCCTATCTCCATACTCTATAAATAGAATATTTGTATATGTATATATGCATATATAGTACAATATGAATGTATATGCTCATAGGTTTACATCACTTTCAGAGATTATTAATGCTATTCATATATGTATATATTTATATATATGCACATGCACATGTATTAACTTTTCATTTGAGTTTCCAACTATGCATTTAAAATAATTATTGATTAAAGGGCATTTAGGGCTTTTAAAACATCTTTCCAAAGAACACATATTTTTTATTCCATAATGGTTACAAGCCAAATTGCTTCCATCATTGAATTGGGTGGATAATAGGAGGCTTTCTTTTTCATCATATAAAGATACATTCCTCCTAAAAATAAAGTTATGGGTTACATTATTTTTCAGCTTTTAGGTTTCTTTGGAATGGAGCCAACTATGACTAAGAGAATTTCCATTAGGATACTTTGAAATCATGTCAGTTCTCCTTAAAATTTATTTAAAATAGGGCTGCCTTATAAAAAAAAAGTCATTTCCCAGACCTACTCCCCACTATATCTTTATGCTGTGAACTTTATTGACAAATTTTTAATAAAGATGAAATATTGTGAATCTGGCAATAAATTTCCATGAAGATATATTCTCTATCAATATCCTTCTGACCTTATTAATCTGAATGTAGAGTTATCTCCACTGTAGATTTTGCTTACTAACTTTTGGAAGCACCCTGGAAAAAAAGACACATGAAACTATCCTAGGCCCCTTGATACCCCGTTAGTGGCTATGATCCTTAGGGAATAACTCAGAAGTATGAGAGGTTATTCATGCGGGACTATGTGGTAGAGAGGTGAGGGAGACCAAATAAGGGTGGAAGAGAAAATGACTGAAGTCTAGCTGCTGATTTTACCTAAGTACTTTTGCTGATGCGTAATTGAGCTCTTTGTTTGCTTTTGCTGAAATTGTTTAGCTATTTCTGTATACTGAAGTTGTTACTTTGGGACAAAATCCTAATTCTTCTATCCCAATTTTGCTCTGATCACCAAGAAATACATGATCATAAGAGATGGTGATCTTGGATTATCAGAGACCTATATAAATACAGAATAGAAGAAATGTTGGTGTCAACAGGCCTTAAGTATGTTATAGCAATGACCATTTATTTTATACCATGCTTCTAAGTTTGCAATAATATCCAGGATGGATAAAGAAGAAAATCCCTTGAATAATATTGTTTCTTCTTTAATACTGAAAGGAAGGTACTATTTATTTTTTTTAATTAAATTTAACAAACATTATTAAGTGCCTATTGTTTCCAGAACACTATGTTGAGCATTGACCATGATGCAACACATATTTTTATGATATGTAGTCCCTGACCTTCAGGAATTTATAGTTTTGAAAGGGGGCATGAGATACAAGAGATTAGTATATCATAAAATAGTACATGATATTTGCACAAGAAAGGTGTAAATTCCTATGTGTGTCCTTTGACAAGGGAAGGATAATAAATTAGTAGTACGATCAAGGAAGAATTTGTGGTGCAAGTGACATTTGAATTGGGCTTTTGAGAATTAATAGAAATTTAAAAGTCTTTGAGAGAGCATTTCCAACATGGCAAACATTGTAAACAAAGCATGAAAGCAGACAATTCATGGAGAATTGGTAATTTTCCCAATTGTATGTATGTTGGAAGAATTAAAAGGGACATAGGGATAAAAAAATTCCATGGTGCATGATTCTGGAGACCTTGAATGATAATTAAAGATACTGAACTTTACTCAAGGCACAGGAAATCATGGGTTTTAGCAATATAGGGGTATGAAGGGAGAATTAGAAAGGGGAAAGAGTAGTATCAAGAAAACTTGCTATGAAGTTAATGAAATTGTCTAAGTGGGTGTTAATGAGTTCCTGATCTATGGGTAGTGGCCACAGGAATTAAACAGAAAGTATTAATGTGAGATTCCTGAGACATAATTCACAAGACTTGGAGACTAATTGGATGCACAAGATCAGGAGGAGGGAAGAGTAGAATATAACACAAAGGTTTTGAAAATTAAAAACTAAGTGAATGAAAGAATCACTAACAAAAAAGGCTAAGTCAAGAGGAACAGGATTAAAGGGTGAGTGGGATAAAGGGGGGTGTAGCTAACTCTTTTAGACTTGGTGAATTTGAGGTGCCAATAGTATATGTAGTCAATTATATTCCATAAGAAAGTAGAGATGGAAGTCTGAAACTTGGGACAGAAAATCAGTATTTGAGAAAAAAAAAAGATATAGAAGTCATTGACTCAAAAGGTAGATTTAAAATAACCAGGATCTTAGATGTCATCTCACACAACTAACTCATTCTGTAGATGAAGAGCTTCCTAGAGTTGAAATGGCTTTACCAATGTTATGAAGGCAGTAATTAGTAGAGCGGAAACCTGAAACTAGCCCCTCTGACTCTAGATATAGTGTTTCCCCACTTCCCCTCATGAGAACTAATAACTGAAGCAGCAAGAATGAATGAGATTGCCAAGGGAGAAGCCATTTTATATTTAATATTTGATTATGTGAAAGGTAATTATCTAAGAATTAATTAATAAATATTTTCTTTGCTTCATTCCATTCACTAAATTCTAGAGTGGCCCTATTAGCTCCAAGATCAAATACAAAATCCTCTGTTTGGTTTTCAAAACCCTGTATAACTTGCTTCTATCCTATCTTTCTAGTCTTCTCACATCATACTTGACACTGGACCCCTTTGCTATTCCTCATTCAAATTATTCCATCTCCTGATTCCAGGTCTTTTTACTCGCTGACTCATACCTAGAATTCTTTCCCTCTTCATCTCCAATTCCTGGCTTCCTACAAGTCCCAGCTAAAATCTTATCTGCTTTGGTAAGCCTTTCCTGATTCCCTTTAATTCTAGTGCCTTCCCTCTATTTCATCCATTTATCCCACATATACCTTTTTTGTACTTAGTTGTTTGTATATTATCTCCCCCATTATGCTCTATAAGCTCTTTGAGAGCTTCCTTGGTTTGTACTGCCAATGCTTAGCGCTGGGCCTGGTAGCTTGTAAATTAGTACAGTGCCTGACCCAAAAATGAATGCTTATTCATTGACTAACTGCCATTTTTTATCATTAAATATAGATAACACACCTAACATATCCAGGGTAGTCAAAAAGATCTACAAAGTTAATGGATATTTCCCTTGACTGAACTATTCTCCTTCCTCATCTCTTATCTCCTACTTTCCTTGGATTCCTTCATGATTCAGCTCAAACCTCACCTTCTGGACATACTTTTTCTAACTTCTCCTTATAACTACTTCTTCCCTTGCACCAAAATTATTTTCTTCTCCAAGATATTCCTTTCTATATACTCTGTATGTATTATCTTTTTATGTTCATTGTTAATTAAATATTTTCTCTTAGAAAATCCCCTTAGGTGGCAGCCAGGAGGCTCAGTGAGTAAGAGCACCAGCCCCAGAGTAGGGATGACCTGGGGATCGAATCCGGGCTCAGACACTTAGCACCACACCCAGAAATAACTGACTGTGTAACCTTGAGCAAGTTACTTAACCCCAATTGCTTTAAAAAAAATCCCCTTAGAACGTGAGCTCCCTTAGTGTAAGACCCATGCTTTTGCCTTTCCTTGTATCCCTAGCATTTATCACAATGCCTGACAAATAGCTAAGCTTAATAGATGCTTATTGGCTAAAATAAAGAAAAAAAAAACCTAAAGGAAGCCTTGTTCCCGCTAAATATTGACAAAAACATTGAAATAAATAAAAATGTTTGCAGGGAATAAGCGAGTACTACATCTAGCAACATCCGTCTCCAAGAGGAGGATTACTAGATGCCCTAGGTAAATCACTTAACCCTGTTTGCCTCAGTTTCCTCATCTGAATGGATGAAGGAAATGGCAAACCACTCCTGTGTCATTGCCAAGAAAACCTCAGATGGGGTCAAGGTAAATAGGAAACAACTAAAATCACTCAACAACAACAGTTCTAGTAACAGGAAGCTGGTCAATGCATCTTCCCTGAATACACATACAGCTGCTTACAGTTGATATAATCACAGAAAGAGTCAGATAACAGCAGACAATAAGGTATTAAATGGTATGCAAAAATCTTTTAACTTGGTTCCCCTTCATGAGGTGTGAAAATATCCTTCTCAGTGGAAATATAAGGTAGTTTGCCATTGCCTGGTTGAAGATTGTAGCCCTCAAAAATCAAGGCTGCAGTCTCAGGTGTCTGAGGACTTCAGTTCTTGAGTCAGTCAACCCAAGAGAGCCATCTATAGGGGAAGAAAGTTGTTCTTGAGATGAAATCATTCCTTGCCTTTACACTTGGGCCTCTACCATTATTCTTGCAGGAAAACTATTCTCCTGCTAAGAGCCGCCAGACCTAGCATAGAGTTTTGAGGGTTTTTTTTTTCTTTTAAAAGGACAAAAAGGTAACTCACAGAAGAGAAGACAGTAGGCAAGATAGAGTCAATTATTAATTCAAAAAAAAGAATTAATCTGGACAATCAGAGAAGAACAGGCCCAGGGAGTCCAGTTGAGTGACCTACCAGTAGACAAGCAGCATTGAAATAAAGGGTGGGTTAGTAGAAAGATACCATAAAAAGAGAAAGGCATCAGGTCCCTGTATTCGCAGAAGGAAGGTACCTTGGGTACACATCTTCCTGAAGTTCATGCCTCACTACCAGTATAGTCTCTGTAAGTGTCCACTACTATTTGTGAGAGATTTGCAATCCAGATGCATGAGAGGGATGTTTTGTTTTACAATGTCCTTACTTTGAGGTAACAGTGTTTGCTGGCTGACTATGAAAGTTAGAAATTCCTGTGGAATCTCAATAGCTCTGCTTTTTAGGGGTGTGAATCCTGAGTATACCTTGTGCTCAGGGAGAACAGCCCCAATTTCCATCCCCCAGGACTCAACCTGTAAATATATGCTGGAGGAGTGTATCTTCAGAGAGAAGATTCCCCATCTAAATTCTATTTTCAGTAAGTAACAATGCATTCCTCATAACAATAAAAATGGAGGATACAAAAGAATACAAACAGAACAAAACAGATGAATCAACAGAGACAACTTAAACTGTGTTGTAAGGTGTGGGAGGGTGAGCTTGCCACCCACAGGCTAAAGAAGATGAATTCAGGTTTCAGCAGTGACAAAATAGTTTATAGACGGGAAACGATGGTTCCACCTTCTATAAACTATTTTGTCACTGCTGAAGTGAGAAGTGTTTTCCCTGCTCAATTTAAAAAGTAGTTGGAAATGGTTGCCTTCTTCCTCTGCCCAATATATAGCTCTGGAATTGAGCTAAGACTACCTGAAGTGACCAAGCCAGTTAACTCCTGGAGAGCAGAAGGCACCAAAATAGATCTTGAATATACAGAGGAGAAATGACTGTCTTCATCAAGTTTTGAAGTAGGATGGGGGTGATAGTCAAGGAGCCACTGACTAACTATGTTGCAATGATGGAGTCTTCTGCAGAGGCAGATGGGTGGAATTGCCTGAGTGCCCATTCCTATAGTAAAGAATTGTTGTTGTTGTATAGTCATGATAAACTTTTCATGACCCCATGGACCATAGAATGCCAGACCCTTCTATCCCCCAGTATCTCTTAAAGACTCTTCAAGTTCATGTTCATTGTTTCCATGACACCATCTATCCATCTCATTTTCTACTGTCCTCTCTTCCTCTTGCCTTTGATCTTTCCTAACATCAGGGTCTTTTCCAATGAGTCCCATCTTCCTTTTATGTGGCCAAAGTATTTAAGCTTCAGCTTCAGTATTTGACCTTTCAGGGAATAGCCTGAATTAATTTCTTTAAGCATTGACTGATTTGATCTCCTTGCTGTTCAAAGGACTCTCCCAATTCTTCTTCAGTACCACAATTTGAAAGCATCAATTCTGCAATGTTCAGCTTTCTGTATAGTCTGCCTCTCACAACCATACATCGCTATACTCTCCTGGTAGGTTTAGATTGCTACTGGAAAAACCATAGCCTTGACTATACAGACCTTCGTTGGCAAGAGGATGGCTCTCCTTTTTGGTATGCTGGCTGTCCAGATTTTCCATCACTTTCCATCCAAGGAGCCATATCTTTCAATTTCATGGCTGCAATTGTCATTGCAGTGATCTTTGAGCCCAAAAGTATAAGATCTGACACTGCTTCCACTTTTTCTCCCTCTATTTATCAGGAAGAAATGGGAGCAGTTGCCAAGATCTTAGCTTGCTTTTTTGTTTGTTTGTTCCTTTCATTTAAAGCTTCGAGTCAGCTTTTACACTCTCCTCTTTCATCCTCCTCAAGAGGCTTCTTAATTCTTTTCACTCTCTGCCATCAGAGTGGTATCATCCGAATATCTGAAATTATTAATATTTCTCCCAGCAATCTTAATTTCAGCTTTTGATTCATCCAGACTGGCATTTCACATGATGTACTCTGCATAATAAGTTAAAATAAATAAGGTGATAAGATATAGCCTGGTTGTATTCCTTTTCCAATCTTAAACCAATCACGTGGTCTTTGTTGAGTTCTAACTATTGCTTCTTAGCGTATATACAGATTCCTCAGAAGACAAGATGATGTGGTCTTTGAGGATTTGCCACATTTTGTTGTGATCCACACAGTCAAAGGGTTTAGTATAGTAAAGCAGAAGTAGATTGTTTTCTGCAAAGTCCTTGCTTTCTCCATAATCCAGCAAATTTTAATGGTTTGGTTACTAGTTCCTCTGCATCTTAGAAAACCAGTCTGGTCTTCTGGTAATTCTCATTTCACATATTCCTGAAGGCAGAGGCCCTTCCTCCCCATCAAATGCCTTATAGTCAGAAATATCAGTTCTTAGTTTTTAAGTTCTTAGCTCTCAACATAACAGAGAATTAATTCTCATCATTTGTAATACTTATATCCTCAAAAGTCACTGCTAACACTGAATTAGTGAGTACTGAAACTTTGTTCTGAGGGGAAATACAGGGTTAGCTTCCTGTAAGGCTGTGGTTGTTCCAACATTTATTTTAGCACTTTCTGGAATGATTTCACATGCAAATCAACAAATTTCCTCTTCCTTTTTCTGGATATACCTTATTATTGATTCATTAACATTGAACTCACAGCCAACAGCTCTGTAACTTATTACTGAAAAGCTTGTTGAACACATGTATTTTCTTTCTAAGGAACATCATAGACTTCTTGTTCTAAGAAACACTAGACAGTACTTCAGCACTTGTTTGGGGGAAATTTTAAACAGTAAAAGCACACACAAAAAGCACAAAAATTTGAAAAACGTGGCACTAAATAGACCATGAAAAGGACAATTGTTTGCAGTATGAGAATCAAAACAAGAAGGCTACTCATCACCTCATTTGACCTCAGCTGAAAATGTGCTTTCAGTGACAACTTTTTTTTTTGCCACTGTATGTTTGTCTGGGAATGATGGAATGACTGTAAAAGCACCACAAGTATTGATTTTAGTCTTAGAGAGTGGGCAAATTCACAAATACAGAATCCATAAATAATGCAGATCAAATGTAATTCCCTTTTACAATTTGGCAAGTATTTCAGGGCTCCATTGCCTCAAATGAAGAGGGGGGAAAAGGAGGAAGTGAGGATATAGGGGAGTAATTATCTAGCTACAAAAATGGAGCATGTTGGGAGTTGGGGGGTAGGATGAACTGGAGAAGACTCAAAAGGCTAGTAATAAGTGTTCCACTCCCTCAACCCCCAGCAAGAAATTGGTCTCTCTACTGTGTTCCTTGTGAATCTTCTATGTTAAATTCTATCTCACTGCTCACCTTTTTGAGATTCTTAAAATATGATTTCTAGATTCTTAAAATATAATTTCTAGATTCCTAAAATATCATCTCTTAATTTTAAGTATAGATGTAGTGTTTTCATTTTTTATTTATTTATTTTTAGTATGTGTATATTAAGGACCACAAAAATTAAAATACTTGCCCATGATCACAGTTAATAACTTGTCAGTGGGAGGATCTGAACCCAATTCTTCTGATTCCAAGCCTTTCCACTATACTACAATACCTCTTGTGACATTGTAATTTCTTTGAAATCCTGGTTTACCCACAGACTGGCACATTGGAAAAAGCACAGTCTCATTTGTCAGAGGACTTCAGTTCATACCCTGACCCTGATACTTCCTTTGTTTATGACTTGAAACAAGTTAATTAACCTTCTTGGACTTAAATTCCTCATCTATAAAGTGAGAGCATTGGATTAGATGACCATTGACCTTTCAGCTTTAGAGTTATGATCCGATAGTCCTATGTTTTTCTAAAAATGTAATAATTCAAATGTTAATGTACATCTCAAACCAATAGCATTCTTGTTGTCAAAATGATATTTCCAAATTTGGCATGGTATAACAGAAAAATCTTGGATTTTGAGCTCGTAGACATTGATTCAGAGACTTTAAAGGACCTCTTAATGGCCACATTCCTTTTTCCTCCTCCATTTCGTATTCTCCTTGATTTCTCTACAGTATTTCACAGTATTGATTATGCTAACAGTCTTTATATTCTGCTTTCCCTAGGCTTCAAAAGCATCATACTAATTCCAGTTCTTGCTTCACCTTTTAAAATTCTTGTGTCTCATTCTTCTCCCCATTCCTACCCAGAAAAAGTAAGAATACCTTAAAGTAGAAGCATAGCAATATAAAGTCAGTCTAAGAAAGGAGTTCAAGGACACCATTACTGAACCCCAAATCCCTAAAGTAAAAGAGGTGATTTTTTTTTTTGCTTTTTGGAGGGCAATTGGGGTTAAGTGACTTGTCCAAGGTCACACGGCTACTTTTTGTATTAAGTGTCTGAGGTCAGATTTGAACTCAGGTCCTCCTGACTCCAGGGCTGGTGCTCTATTCACTGCACCACCTAGCTGCACCAAAGGGGGTGATTTTTAATCCCCTAGGCAATGTACTCCAGGAATCTGCCTTTCTAGTTAGAGAACAGTATTCTTCAAGAGTAGTAACCAAGAGTTTGAAAGTTTCAGGGTTTAGGAACCAGACTTCTTAGAGAATGAGGAGAATTAACTTTTATAGTAAGTTTCCTGAGAAAAAAAGAGGATAGTCCATATAGTCTACCTAGTATCCTTCTCCTTGGAAAACAAATCCAGTGAGTGACTCAGTCACTGCAGCTTGAGTAGGAAAGGGACTGCTTATCCAGCAACGCTTTAAGAATATTTATGTTTCTGGAGACGTCTAAATGATAGAATAGCACTAGGGAGTATAGGAAGACTTGGTAAAACTGAGCAAAAGGATTGACAAGTGGTTGCCTCAATGAGAACCTAAATTTTATTTTCCTACTGGGGGGAGCTGATAGGCTAATAGTGCTTTTTATTCATTTCTAGGCTCTAATAAGTTCTTTTTTTTTGTCATTCATTTCATGTAAGGGATATCATAAAGTCTTTCTCTGATATGATATCCATATTTTGTAGTGATTGACTCTTTGAGAATTAGGGACTTAAATTAAGGGAAACCTAGACATGAGTTTAACCTTAACTTAACCTTTATTTTAGAGATTTTGGTGAAAAATTCCATGTAGGGGAAATGAGTTAAAGAGAGAAACTGTTCCTTTGGACTCAATCACTAGAGCCACACCTTGTATGTATGACTACAGGATTGGGGGGAAGAAGAATGGTCCTTTGGTCACTACATTCTCAAAAATCTTATTTTTCTAACTATGCATATTTCTATTCTACACACAATGCTTGCTGTTTTACTAAAACAGGAACATCGTCTCTCTACATATTTTCCCAGACAACAACATATTCTCTGGATTTGTCTGGGCACCTATCAGGTTTTTTTCTTTCCCTTTCAAAAAATATGTCATGTAGATTCCCCTTTCATCTGAAGCCACCTGTTTAGAAGAAGTATGCTGAGAAAAAACACCTGTAGCTTGATCTGAGAATGATTTGTTTTGAAAACTAAATTTTGAGAAGGAACCTGCTTCTCTATTAACACTGTTTATACCTTAGCAATGCTGCCAACCAATACTTTATTTAATCTTTTATTTTTCAATGCAATATGAGGAGTTTCACTATCCCCATTCTACAAAAACTATGACTATGTTAAAGATATTGAGTGAGAAGGGAAATAAATGAAGAAAAAGAAAAGCCAAAGACGACATGTGCTTCTTCCAAGTTTCTCAGAATTTTCTCTTCTAAGGCAATACATTTTTAATTCCCTCTATTGACTCATGATGTCCAGGTATCTCACTCTCTTTATTAGTGGAATTTTACATAATGTGTGTGAGGAGAAAAATAAGCATTTATATAGACCCTACTATGTGGCAGGCATTGTATTAAACACTTTCCAAATGTTATTGCATTTGATCCTTACAGCAACTTTTCAAGGTAAGTATTGTTATTATTCCCATTTTGCATTTGAGGAAACTGAGGTAAGCAGAAGTTTACTGACTTGCCCAGGGTTGCAAGCTAGTAAATTTCTGAGGCTGAATTTTAAGTAAGATCTTTCTGACTTCAGGCCCAGCACCATATCTACTGTGTCACACCATTTCTGAAATATGGTACTCAGAATTAACCATGGCAGCTTTGATATGATTTGCCAAGGGAAGAGTACCACCTCTTGTGTTTTAGATATTTATGCCATTTAATTAATTAATGCCATTTAAGACTACTTTGGACTTCAGGGGTAGAATTCACCATTTGATAAAAATTGTTGGGAAAACTGGAAAGCAGTTTGGCAGAATCTAGGCACAGAGCAACATCTTGCATCATATTCTAAGACAAAGTCAAAATGGATAAAAGATTTAGTTATAAAGATAAATTTGGGGAGTATAGAAAAAAATTACTTGTTAGGTCTATGGATAAGAAAAGAGTTTATGACAAAACAAGAGATAAAAAAAAGGATCACAGGCAGCAAAATTGCTCATTTTGATTACATTAATGTTTAAAATACACAAACAAAACCAATGCAGCCAGAATTAGAAGCTAAATAGCAATGAGGTGGGGAGGAAGGGATAGACCATCCCCAAGTTTCTCAGATAAAGGCCTCACTTTTCAAATATACAGAGTAATGAGTCAAATTTCTAAAAAAAATAAATGTCATTCCCCAATTGATAAATGCTCAAAGGATATGAAGAGGTAATTTTTAGAAGAAATCAAAGCTATCAATAGTCACATGAAAAAACTGCTCTAAATTACTATTGATTAGATTAAAGCAACTCTGAGGTACTACCTCATACCTCTCAGATTTGCTTATATGACAGAAAGTGAAAAAGATAAATGCTGGAGAAAAACTCAGAACCTAATGCACTGCTGGTAGAGTTGTGAACTGATCCAACATTCTTGAGAATAATTTAGAACTATATCTAAAGAGCTATGAAACTGTGCATACCGTTTGACTCAGCAATATCACTACTAGGTCTGTGTTCCAAAGAGATTAAAGAAAGTGAAAAGGACCTATCTGTACAAAAATATTTCTAGCAGCTCTTTTTGTGGTGAAAAGGATTTGGAAATCAAAATGATACCCACCAAATGGGGAATGACTGAAAAAGTTGGGGTATTTGACTGTGTTGCAATGTTACTGTGCTATAAGAAATGATGAACCGAATGATTTCAGAAAAACCTGGAAAGATTTATATGAACTAATGCAAGGTGAAATGAGCAGAACCAGATAAACAATGTATATAGTAACAGCAATATTATAAGGATGACCAACAATGAATGATGTAGCTTCTCTGATCAAGAGAATGATCCAAGACAATTCTAAAGGATCTATGATGAAAAATACTATTCACTTCCAGATAGAAATAACTGATAAAATCTGAATGTAGATTGAATCATACTTTTTTATGGGGTGGAGGGTTGTTTTCATTTGCAATGTGACTAATATGGAAATATGTTTTTCATGACTTCACATGTATAAGTGATATCAGAGAGCTAACCTTATCAAGGGATAGGGGAGAAGCAAGATATTATTTTCACATTTTCTTCTATTTGTTTCATTGTTTTGACAACTTTTTCTTAAAATCTCATGGAGTTATCAGTTTCCATTTGATTGATTCTAATTTTTAAGGAATTATCTTCTTCAGTCAGTTTTTATACGTCTTTTTCCATTTGGACAATTTTTTGAATGTTATTCTTTTCCTCAACATTTTTGTGCCTTTTTAAGTCAATCTGTTAATTATTTTTTTCACAAATATCTTCTTTAACTCTCATTTCTTTGATGAATTTTTCCTCTGTCACTCTGATTTTAACAATCATGTTTAGCTCTTCCAGGAATTCTTGTTAAGCTTATGTTCAATTAACATTTGTTAATTTTGTAATGTAATTACAAATTACATTACATTAGAAATTTAAATTAAATTACAAATTAAAAAATGTAAATTTTGCTTGTAACTGTTTTAATTTCATTGCCTTCTTCTGAATTTCTGTCATTGTCTTCTCTGTCACTGTAGTAGTTTTGGTTGTTGTTGTTTTAATTTTTATGGGCAGGTTATTTTGTTGTTGTTTTTGCATGTTTCCACCCTATTTCTTGATTTTGATTTTTATGCTAAAGTTGGACTCTATTACAAATATAGGAAGTTGTTTTTGTTTTGTTTTGGGGGGAGGGTGTACTGTCCCAAGCTTTAGAATTCTTTGCGCTTCTATTTTCAGAGTGAGATTCTTAGTGCTTCCAAAGTGGTATGATCTGGAAAGAGGTGTGCTCTCTACTTTCCTGGTCTGTGCTCTTATCCTACCAATGAAGTGCCACTAACTCCTTGCAATTACAATCAATATGACACCTCCTACAATCAATATTCAATACTGCTCCTGGGGTTCCTGTTCCTTCTCCACTGAAAGTGCTCTTCTCCACCTTCAAACTGTGATCCAGAAGCAAGTCTGGTCAAAAAAGTTGGCTAACAGTGCCCTGTCCTGCAGCCAGTGTTAGTATAGGCTTCCCCTGTAATCTCTTCCTTCCAGGTTTCCAGGGGCCATTACTCTCTCTAGCCTGAGAGTTCCTGAAGTTGCTGCTCCTTCTGTTTCCACCACTTTGTCCCACCGTGATATTGTATTCACAAGGGTTCTAGGCCAGCCTCCACCATCATTTTATAGATCTCTCCTTCCATCCTTCTAAGCTGCCTTGGGCTGACTGACCATTAGGTGGCTCTTCCACTCCAGGATTCAATTTGAAACATTATTCTAAAGTTGTTGAAGGAGAATGTTAAAAAAAGCTCAACTGAGGGCTTGCTCTACCCTACAATCTTGGATCCACTCCCCAAAGTAATTATTTTCATTCTAACTGGGGGCATTTTTTAAAAGAATAAATAAAATGCACTGAAGGATGCCAAAGGTCAAGATTATTTTCTGAGTCTGATAGGAATATGGCAGCATGACTATTTTTTGCCCTTCCCTCAGAGAATATTATGTTTAACATAGCAATTCTTTTTTCTTGGAACTTTCTTATTTTTAAATTTTCAATTATTTTTCATTACTTGCTCTTCTCATCTCAGCGTTAAAGTAACTCATTCTATTTACAAACTATTTTCTTTTGTTTTCATTTTTCAAATGCTTTATTAACTTCTGATTTACATCATTCATTTCTGCCAGCTTTAGAGTTACAAATTTTCTCCTCATTTTTCCCCTACCCACCGCCCCAAAATAGCAGTCCCACAGGATGTCCCCTCCTCCAATCTGCTGTCTCCAATATCTTCTCCCATACCCCCTTTGACTTTTCCAGTAGGGAATGGTGGATCTCTATGCTCCTGTGCCTGTATATCTTATTTCCCAATTACATGTAAAATAGTATTAATAATAGTATATATTTTAAACATTTGATATTAAATGTTTGAATTCCAGATTCATTGCCTTCCTCCCTTGTCACCCACCCTCACTGGGAAGATAAGCAGTTCAGTACAGGTTGTACATACATAGCTAATGCAAAACATTAACATAGTAGATATATTGTAAAAGACTGACTTTATTTCCCTACCTCCTATCCCACCTCCCATTATTCTATTCTCTAATTTGATCCCATCCCTTTTCAAAAGTGGGTGCTTCCAACTTCCCTCCCCTCCAGCCTGCCCTGCCTTCCATCATCTCCCCCTCTCATCCCCTTCCCCCCTATTCTCCTGTAGGGTGAGATACGCTATTTAGTGTGTATTTCATTCCCTCCCCAAGACGAATTCAATGAGAATAAGGTTGACCCTTTCCCTTTTTCCTTCCTTTTCTTCTCCTCCATTGTAACCATTTTCTCTTGCCTCTTCTATATGAGATAGTTTACCCCATTCTGTCTCTCCCCTTCTCCTATCACTATATTCCTCTCTCACCTCTTAATTTCACCTTTTAAGTATCATCCCTTTGTATTAAATTGGGCCTGTGCCTTCTATCTATGTATAACTGTAAACATATATACACACATTCACATATGTATTCATACGCCAGTATGCCCTCTGATATAGACATAGATAGATAGACAGACAGACAGACAGACAGACAGACAGACAGACAGATAGATAGATAGATAGATAGATAGATAGATAGATAGATAGATAGATAGATAGATAGATTCCCTTCAACTATTTTCATACTGAGAAAAGTTCCATCAGTTACAATTATCGTTTTTCCATGTAGGCATGTTAATAGTTCAATTTTGTTAAGTTCCTTATGATTTCTTTTCACTGTTTACCTTCTCATGTTTCTCTTGCTTCTTGTATCTGAATGTCAAATTTTCTATTCAACTCTGGTTTTTTCATCAAGAATGCTTGAAAGTCCTCTATTCCACTGAATGAGCATATTTTCCCTGAAACATGATACTTTTGCTGGGCAGGTGATTCTTGGTTTTAATCTCAGCTCCTTTGCTCTCCCAAATATCATATTCCAAGCCCTTCAATCCCTCATTGTAGAAGCTGCCAGATCCTGTGTTATCCAGATTGTGTTTCCACAATATTCAAATTGTTGCTTCCTGGCTGCTTGTAATATTCTCTCCTTGACCTGGGAATGTCAGAACCTGGCTATAGGGCAGTATTCCTTGAGAATTTATTGAAGGATGATTTCTAGGTTCTTTCTTTGATCATGGTTTTTAGGTAGTCCAATAATTTTTAAATTATCTCTCCTGAATCTATTTTCCAGGTCAGTGGTTTTTCCAATGAGATATTTCACATTTCCTTCTATTCTTTCATTTGTTTGGATCTGTTTAACAGCATCTTGATTCCTCATAACATTATTTTAAAAGCTTCCATTTACGCCAATCTAATTCTGAAGGAATGATTCTCCTCAGTGAGCTTTTGAAATTCTTTTTCCATCTGGCAAATTCGGTTTTTTAAGGCATTCTTCTCCTCATTGCCTTTTTTGAGCCTCTTTTGCCATTTGAGTTAGTTGATTTTTTAAGGTAGTATTTTCCTCAGTCAGGCTGTGGACTCTCATTTTGTAATATTCTTGCATTTTTCTCATTTCTCTTCCCAATTTTTCCTCCACTTCTCTTACCTGCTTCTTAAGGTCCTCTATGGCCTGTTACCAGCTGGTATTTTCCTTTGAAGCTTTTGGTCCAGAGTTCTGCCTTCACTCTCTTCCTCCTGTTCCATGCTTTGATCCTTTTTGTCCCCAAAATATAGGAGTCTAATGTTGGATTCTTCTGTTTGCTTTGCTTCCTTTGCCTGGCCATGTTGCCACTCAATTACTTGACTTTTGGTCTTTTTGCCACAGTAGGACTATGCTACCAGACAGGGGAGCTTTGAACCAAATCCTGGGTTTTTTTCAGCTGCCAGAGGTATTAGTTGGGTGCCCTCTCTGAAGCCTCCACACACTCTGGCAAGCTGGTCACACATTGGACCTCTACCCTAGACCACAATCCAGATCCACGCAGGTTAAAGCAAAAGTGATTACCCCTCAGACTGGTTGTTGGTCCCCCTACACTCTGCAGACCAAGCGCTGAAGCTGCCACATGGCGGTGGCTGTGCCACAGCCTTCAGCGGTTTCTTGCCCTGTGGGCAAAAGCTTCACACTCCCAACTACTAGGTCCCAAAGTTCACACTGCACTGACCTCTCACTTTGTTCTTAGCATATATGTGTTGATAATTCTGGACTGCCACAGCTGCTGGTGATCTGGGGTCCCTTCAGCCGGCAGCTGGTCAAGCCCACCCAGGGGCTAAATCCTTGTAGTGCTACACTGGCCACTTGCTGCCAGCCTGACTGTCTGTCTTCCATGGGAGGTTAGCTTATCTGTGTCATTTTATGGGTTCTGTAGCTCCAAAATTTGTTCAGAGTCCCCTTTTACATGGATTGGAGGTGGAGAGAGCCAGAGCCATGGAGAGTTCCTGTTTCTACTCCACCATCTTCTTGAGGAAAAATCTCCAAACTATTTTCTAAACCATAAATTTTACTATACTCTTAAATAGACCCTCTTCTCCAAACCCACAAATACACTTGCTCTTCTCTAAATACACCATGTACCATCTATAATGGTATGCTTACTAGAAAGCTTGTCCTCTTTTGGTAGGGAAGCTTACTTTAAGTCTCATCTTTTCAAAGACATGTTTTCCTGATAACTCCAAGTATACAAAGACATTTCCCTCCTCTCAACTGTCTTATTGTCTATCTCTTTTATTTGACCCACCATGTGCTACTTTGTGTTAGCTATCTTGTTATAGCTATGTCCTGACTTCCCCTGTTAACATGTAAGCTTCTTGAGGACAGGAACAATATATTATACCTAGTTTGATAGTTCAGAGTAAGCATAGTCCCCTGCATGTGGTTGACATGCAGCAAATGCTTATTGATTGAAAATACAGATGGTGATAGCATCTGGCATATTATAATTTTTGAGAATGGCTAATTAACCATCTGTGGCCAATAAGTTCAATTGATTATAATATTGTACTTATACAAGGCAAGAACATGAAATTACGTGAAGTGTAAAGCAGTTAACTTTTCCGTGATCAAATGGATTGCAGGATCATAGGCTTAAAAGTGGAAGGGAACTAAAAGTCAACATTTCCATCTCTAATTTCACAGATAAGGAAACTGAGGCCCAAAGAGATTAACTGATTACATGTCACATAACTTGTTAATTGCTTATGTAAGAACTTGAACCCAAATCTTGGAATTTGAAATTTAGTCTTTTTCAACACTGACCCATTGAATTACTAACATGGAACTTAACTTCATCAGTAGGTGTCCTTAGTCCTATGGGGAACTGTACAAGAGTATCAAACAATAAAAGAAAATCCCTCTTAGAGCAAATGTGCTACTGGATTCTAGGATATGTGTATTTTGTATAAGTCTGCAATTTGTATAAGTCTTCAATTTGTTGAATGCACTATACTTTCTACAGTTATTACCTTCAATTTCTAAATAAGGAAAATGAAGCACAGAATGGGACTTGCTTAATATCATTCTGCTTGACTGGATGGCATAGTCAAACATACACACACCCCCACAGATCTAGGTAGCCAAATGAATCTAATATCCAGGTCAACTGACTTATCTACTGCTCATTCCATTAAATATCTTCCATCATTAATTCTAAAACACCAATTCACTGAATTAAGCCATCAGTTTGCAACCTAACATAATATCCTCTTAAATAACCCTGTTTCCTTTAAATATTAAGTTATTCTAAAATTGAGGTGGTCTATCATCTTAACATAAATTTGAGACTGTATCTTACATAAAACATTTAGTCTGAATAACTGAAGACATAGTAAAAATGTTGGCCCAGGTTCCAAATAAATATTTTATTATGTTTCTCATTGAGTACATCTGAAAAAGTGAAAAAAAAATGTTCCCTTTCCCATTGGTTTATTAGGGTATGATGTGAAAAGAGATCAGCTCTTGTTTCCAGTTGCAGAATTAGCAGAAAGAAGCAACAAGTGATACAACTTATTAGTCAAACCCTACTCCCAGCAATGGGGTAGAAAAATACTGGAGGAAACGTACAGAAACTTGCTAGGTATTACCAATGTATAAACCACTCAGAGTAGCAAATTGTTTAATGATAAAATACAAGGTATACAAAGCAACAAACAGAATTTTCTGTAACTGTTAACGGTGGTAGAAAAAAAGGGGCTGACCTAGTCTGGTCTCTACAAGGTCAAATAGGGAGGAAGTGTGCCCTGGGATACTCAAAGTTTCTAAGTTATTAAAGAAGGAAGAAAAGACCTCTGCTGTGCTTTACAGCAATGTGAAAGAGGCAGGAACCTTCATTCCATATTTTCATTGTGTTATTACTGATCTCTAGATTACTTATCCTGAGGCAAAGCCCCCTTCACCCTACTCTAATTAATTGTCTACTTAAACATAATTTCCTCTCACACCACTGAGATTGCTGTGGGTTGAATAAGCATAAGTGAGCTATCCACATTCTTAACTAACTCTGTCTCTGTCTGTCTCTACATATATATGCATATATACCTCTCTCCCTAAATCTTTATCTATCTCCATCTGTCATCTATCTATATCATATGTGTATATATGTATATGTATATATACACATATGTACACATACATAGAGAGGGACAGAGAAATATAGTTAGATATAGATATCTATATACATATATTTATACATACATATACATAACACATATACATAATAAATATATAGCATCATATTGTCAAAAAGTTCTGTAATCTATGTTCTATATCTTGTGCTTCCTAAAGCATAAGGTTCTCTGTTTAAAAAAAGAAAAATTACCCGGAAGCTTTGAGTTGCCACTCAAAACGGCAAGTCCTGAAGTAAAAGCTGTAGCAATCCAAAACTGGTTGTTTTTGTTTTTTATTTAGTATCCCTTCACACACACACACACACACACACACACACCCTACAAGACATACATATATGCACACATTATATTTTAATGTATATAAAATCAATATATTCATATATATTTGTTTCTGGCTTGTATGCATGATATGCATGAGCTGACAAAAAAATCTGCTAAAAAACATCTTCATGTTGTAAGACATTTTGCAAAGCATTGCATGGGGAATGATATTAATAAGAGTAAAAGCTATAAGTATAATGGACTCGTGAACATGATTCCCTACACACCTCTTCAAAACAGACTCCAGTGAGTTGCCTTCAGATTTGGCAGTGCATTGGGCTAGTCACTAATGACACCCCTAAACTGGCAGGTAGAATCTTTGCTAGCAACAGAAATTACTTGGGGATGATGTGTCACTGGAGACTCCCAAAGATCATGGTGAAGGGAGGAGCGAGTCGACATGGCCTTTTAATCTTAAAATTCATTTGTGAGCCCCTGAGAGAAATTCATGTTGACAGTCACATCTGCCTCAAGTCTCTGGGCCCATGGAAACTAGATAGAGGTTGTTAAAAACCATAATTAAAGTCTGAAAATTGGGAAAATGATAATAATCACCTCATTTCCAAAGAGATTGAATTCCCTTTGCATTGCCCAGAAAAAGTTTTCCTTTATTTTTTAAGGACAGCCCTTATGCAGATATAAATGGATATCAACTTAGAAAATTTTTATTTTATTTTGTTGAGTATTTAAAAATACATGAAGTCATTGTGTCAAAAAAGTTACTAATGGGAAACAACTAAGACTTTTTATAACTGAGAAATTTTGGTAGATTTCAAAGGAAATCAGTCTTGCCTTTTTATATTCAAAATATAAATACAAACCTAGAAAAATGAAGAATGAGAAATGTCACATATCTTGCTCTCAGTAAATACATGTTGGCAATCTAGATCCTTATAAATCTAAAATTGTTTTTTTTCCCTGATTACCCAAATATATATGCATACTTTTTAAGTAAGTCAAAAGTTTTCCTAGTATTTCAGTAGGTGATTTTTTTTCTGCCATACAGATATAAAGTTAGACTTTCAACATCCTAATCAATCCATCAAACAGTCACAGACCTAGAAATACAGTTACCGTTAAAACATCTCTGCATTTTACATTCTACAAGTAGTAGTTATAGCCTCAGCTCATCCAGACAAGGGTTTCAAAATATGGATAACTGACTGAATGCATGGAGAAAAGCTAAACTACAATTTTTACTTATAACTGAGAAAAAAAGGATATGAGTCAAACCTACAAAATCATAGTGGCCTGGTCCATTTATTACAGAGGCTGGACAATTATTTATTCCCTGCGGTCAGCCCTATATCATAACTCTATATGATTCCAGAACTGACATTTGGCCTTGAATACAAAAACTTTGGTTACAAGCTGGTTCTGGGCTCACTTCTGCCATTTTATTAGCTGTGTGATTTTGGTCAAGCTATTAAAGTTTTCTAAACTTATATCTTCATCTATAAAATGGGGAAGAGGAAGTATAATAAAAACCTCATATAACTCAAAGCATTTTTCTCAGGATTAATTAAGACAAAGCATATAAAATACTCTGTAAATGACCCAGGTGGCTCTGGAGGAGAAAGTGAGGCTGGTGACTCTACACAGCCCCCCCTTGCTCAAATCCAATTCAATTGCATGTCATGGCATCATCTTCCTGAAGTCATGGTCCTCTTTGAGGAGGAAGGACAAGCCACAACCTGTGAGTAGTCTGAGCTGCCCCAATGGGGACCCAAATGGCCAGTGCAGTCAGGCCCTCTGCCCCCTCCCTTCTCCTTCCTCTCCTCTCCATCATGCCTTTACTTGAGGGTGTCCTGCCCAAAGTTAGATTGATAGCTAAAACCTACCTAGGTATCTTGAGGTTTACTGACTAGATTTCTTTCTTAAAGACCATGCCTTAAACCCAATTCACTGGCCAGCAATAGGTCCCTGCCCAAGCACCACTTAATAATTTTTGGGGTCCTGATGGTTTAGAGTGAATGCAAATAGTGTTTCTCTTCCAGCTAACAACCCTGAGGGTCCTCTCCTCCCAGTTTGATTTATTTTTTTATTAAAGGGGCCATCCTTTGACTTACTTCTTAAATAGGCATAATCACTGAATAGTTGTTGCCTCAGTCAAAGAGAAAATTCGAAAAGACCTTAGCTTAAAAAGGTCAAGATCTCCCACTGCATCCTGTGCCATCTCCAGTTGTTCTGATCTCTATCTGGCCACTATATGCAGATGGCTCTGGAGGAGAAAGTGAGGCACAGATTTTACACAGCCCTCCCTTACTTCAATTCAATTCAATTGAAAGTCATGACATCATCTTCCTGATGTCAACATCTGCTTCAAGAATGAAGGTCAAAGCATACACAACACAAGATAGATAGACAGAAAAAAATGGTGCTCAAATTTTTAACTGAATTGTAGAAAAATACTTTAATGGGTCAAAGTTTTTTTTTGTTTGTTTTAGAAAGCATAGTTTGCAGTATCACACTAGGTGTACAACATATGACGGCTACCATTTCACTTTTCACATGACTGTAGGCTTCCTGTATGTTTTTTTTTTAAAGAAAATGAGGGAGGAATATGATTTCTATAGTATTTAGAAAGTGACTTTTAAAAAGAATTTGTTGAAACTAGTACTCTCCCAATCTCTTTTAGACTGGAAGGAGAGCAGCCACTCATGGGCCCAGCCATAGTACTGATCAGCTTGGATGGGGCCGTGAAAAGTCAGACATGAATGAACAATAAAAAGCTTGCAAGAAAGAGAAATCAAGAAGCTATTTTGCTTATTAAAACTTCCATAGGAGCAACCAAATATAAGAGTGAGTTAACACATGTTATTGCAACTGATGTCCCCTTAATCCCCTCTCTAGGCAGGTTAAATGTGCTAGTGACCACAAATTGTGCTTGAATTTCTTTTTTCTTTGGTTCCTTCTTTCTCTGAGAATCTACCACTGTAGCCCTTCCAGAATCTGGTTCACATTTCTAATCCTTAACAGCCTAAGAAAGAGGAATATTTTGCCTATTGCTACTATATTTCTGAGTCTCTTTCTCTCACCTTCATGATCTGAACAATGAATGATGCGAATGGGCCTTATGAATGGTCTTTTGCTTTTCATATTTCATTCACAATCCACTCGACCCTAGCCAGACTGATTGCTAATACAATTATAAATTGTTCCATATTGGTATTTCAATAAAAACACTATGCCCAGGCATACAATGCAAAGAGGTTCAAGAAAGAGGATACCTATATGCAAAAAGGTACAAAACAACACTTTTTGGTGGTGTTTCCAAGACTCAGAAACAATGTATGTGTCCATTAATTTGGAAATATCTAAATGAATTATGGTATATAAATGTATTATTTTACCATAAGAAAATATGAATATGAAGAATTTAGAGAAGCTTGGAAAGTTTTGTATAAACTGATCCAGAATGAAATAGGCAGAGCAAAGAGAACAATCTACGTGATGATTACAATAATGTTAATGAAAACAACTCTGAAACTCTTTAGATCCCTGATCACTACAGTGAAAAATCATTATTTCAGAAGACTGATGATACCTTCTGAATCCCAACAGAGAGGTAACAAATGAGAGATGCAGACAGCGCCAGGATTTTCCATATATACTATACTTGCTTGAGGGCAGGAACTATATATCTAGTACCTAGCACATAAGTGCATTTCAAATGCTTTCTAACTGACTCTTCCATGGGGTGTGTGTTTACATTTTAGGCAAGTTTATGACTATACTTGTTATGAAGAAAGCTTCAGTGAGTACCTGGAGGAGGTTTAGAGGCTAGCTTAGAAGGCTAGGGATTTGGGGAGGAAAAGCATCAACAAACAAACAAACAAAAAATACACAGAAAATAAAGTTCAGAAGAAAGGGACACAAACACAGCCATTTGTTACTTTCTTGTTGAATTTTCTATGCTTTATTTTTTAAAAAACTGCTGAAGTTCATAATTTCATATACAATCCTCTTTTATTCTTTATGTATTTATAGTTTCTATGTTCATTAATAATATATTTTAATTTTCAATTAAACCCATAATTAAAGAAAAAGAAATACTACATGCAGTGGATATATCCCCTATACCTTAAAATACCACATTTACATTTCACATTATGCTTTACCAGGTACATTGTTCACAATCAACTTGTATTGTCACTTCCATCTTACAAAAGAAGGAACTGAAAATATTTATCAAGTGCTTACTATAGTCCAGGCACTGTGCTGAGTACTAGGGAAACAAAGAGAGAAAAAAGCCCATAGATATAAAGTGACTTATTTAATGTTCATCAGTTAAGAATGAAACTTGGACACCGACCTGCCCCCCCTCCTTAAATTATATTGTCTATATAGGATAACAGATTTAGAAATGGATGGGATCTTCTGAATATCACAGATCTCTTAAAAGCACCAAGCAAATTTAATGCTTAAAAGTCTACTTTTGTTTTCAGTTATGGAAGGACAAAATGGTGAAATGGTACTTACTGGTAATATCATAAAAGTACACAAGATGGTGATGTTTCCACACAGAATTAGATATTTTGTACTTCACAATGGGGTACCATGCTCCCCACATTTTTAGAAAGTTAGCTTTTAAAGAGGCTAAGAATGTTGTCCTTTGAAAAAGAAACCTACATTTCATAAATGCCTAGTCTTGCAACTTAAGGATAAGATTTTAAGTATTTTATATAACCTATTCTGTCAATGTTTATCCATTTTATTTCATAAATCTAGGGAGTTCTGTGTTCCTTTATTTATTTATTTTTTAAAATAGGATCAGAAAATAAGCTATATTTTTTCCTCTTGGGCATTTAGCAAACAGCTAGGTTTGCATTTTCACAGCTATACAGGAAAGGTGTTATTTTACATGAGCATGGAAAATTGAGTTTGCTGAGAGTTAAATGATAGTTTTTAAAGATGTTTTCCCCTGAATTCCCATGACTTCAACTTGTGTCAGCATATAAGGAATTAACATAATGGGGTCCAGGTTTCAATAGTTTTCTTTAATTTGGTATATTCACTTACCTATTTGAATAGATTAGAAGGCAGGCTCTCAGAACAGTTCTAAATTAATTTAGTATACATAATTTTTTTTGTAAATAATACTTTTACCATATTTTTCCTCTTTTATCAGATTTCACAAAAGAGGTCACTTGGCAATCCAAACAGGAAAAAGAAATGGATGAAGTAAATCTATTATTTAGAAAAGGATATAAAGTTGTATGTACAGACAACTGATCTGTTTTATCACTAGATATATGATGGAAGGCACTATAAATGATGATGATGATGATGATGACCAAGACCACTCCAGTACATGGAATATAGATCTACTTTTGAGTACTTTTTGGAAGACATTTTAAATAAGAGTCAACCTGGATGAGAAGGCATGTATAAATTGTGACCTTTACTATTTGAGCAAGTACAGGTACTGTTGAGGTCATAAAGATATCAAACCACTTAAAGCCTTTCATGTGAATACTTTAAATGCTAAAGTTTTAAAGGGAAGACTTTAGACACTTCAAGAGGGTAATATGTGAGTGCAGAACAATTAGTTCTCTGATATATTTCAAACTTCTCATCTATTTAAATGGTGGTTTTATTATCTAAGAAGACTCAAACCACCTGCCTAGGGCCATATACTGGGCTCTTTTTCATCAGATGTGACACTGCTCATTCTCTCTGCTAATTGTCATTATCAAAACTTCATACTTGGTTTAGGAATCCACATCCACAGCATATTTAAGGGCCAGAAATTCTTCTGGAGAAAGTAATGAAACAATCCTTTCATTTGACTCTCTCCACTCCAAGAATTCAATTTTTTAAAAAGGTCCAAAAGAACTTTCCAAAAAAAAAGACCACCTGAGGCAAGTATTTCAAAGTATCATCATTCCAAATTCCATTTTAGCTTTGAAATAGATTAGTTATGCTTACTAAATTTTACTAATAGAACATGCCATACTGTCTTCTGTATCATACTGAAGATATATAACCCAATGGATACTATATTCAATAGATATATTTCCTACATTTTAATATTGATATGTGTGTATGTATGTAAGTATGTGTATGTATATACACATACACACATATCACATTATGCATTAAAAGGTAAAGTCCAGATATCCTAAGCATATAGTCTCATTGCTCTTCAGGTGAAATCTTCCTGAAACTTATTGCAAAAAATTTCTATTTCCTCACACTCCACTCCATCCACAATCCCTAGCAAAAGGATTTGGGGCCCTACCAGTCTATTTTTGACTTCATTATTTCTACTTGTGCTATATCCGCATACCCTCTCACCTATGTTTTAACTTGTAGACATTTTTGACTTGCCTTCTATATTTCTAATATTCATGTAGTAGATAAATGTTCTATCTCTGGAGTAAATTGATTATATTATATTACTGTGGTACTTAAGAAGATAAAAAGATGAAACTACATACCTTTCTTCATTAATAATTCTCTATTATATTGTCCCTTTTCCTGTTTTTTTTTGGCTCCTTTGTTGGTAATATTTACTTTGCTACTCTATCTATTTTCGAATTCATCCATTATATAGATTTCTATATCCCAGTATTATCTTTTTCTCTCATTTTTTCACTATTATTCGATTAGTGGTTTTGTGCTACAAGATATCTGGATCAATGAACTATTTAATTCCATATGGTATACAATAAAGATGTACTTGTATAGTAGGCATTAGTCAATGGACAAGACAAGTTTTACTTACAAACTGACAGATTCTCATGGTCACTTAGAATAATTAATCCACAGTCACAAAAGGGCAAGAGTAAAAAGTGTATACATATATGCACATATACACATATATGTGTATGTTTGAATAGATAGACAGACAGACAGATATATGGATGTTCCCATAAAGCTGTTCTAACTTTTTAAAATCTGTATTTGAACTTATTTGAACTTTAACCTTTAAATGTTCTAGAGATAAACTAGCTTAATTAGGTATTCCTCCAAGCTCTTTACAGACTCTTTTTTTTCTCCTCCATGATGTCTTAATCCTTTATGAGAAAATACTAGCATACTTTTTTCTAGCATACACCCATCACAAGTTTTTTTTTTTTGCAAGTGAGTTTATATTGTAAGTTACTGTTTCCCTTCACTATCATATCAAGTGTTTGCTTCAAATCAAATACCTGATTCTTCTGCTCTCCTTCTTGTAGTGATTATATTTCATCTGTTAAACCTGATAGAAAAGGTGAACATCTATAGAGCAATATTATTTTCTTTTTCTCCTTCTATTTTTCCATATCAATAAACACTTTGATTAGGTCAAATCAGAGATGCTGTCAATGCATATCATATCTTCTTCTCAGAGAGTGAGAATGGCATATGGGTAGTAAGCCTGCTTCAGAACCAGGAATATTTTGGTTTATGTCCTGACTGTGGCATATAATTCTGTGCCTCAGGACAAATTATTTAACCTATCTGTGATCTAGGCAACTTTCTTAAGACTATAAATTGCAGAAAAGATGAAGACTTGCACTGGTAGAAAACTTTCCTTATCAGCAGCTACTTATAACAAGATCACAAGTCCAATTTCTTTTTCCTTTAACTTCTCTTTCTTTTCATTCCTTCTAATTTGGAACTGACTTTGATCTTTGATTTACCAAGTTAATGGTTTGATTGTACACAAATACGTGATCTGGAAATAACTCACAAATCAGTAACTTTGTTTCCCCATTTAAGACATAATCAGTTTCATTTTCTATGATACAGATTAGTGTTCAGCATTCTAACATTCCATCTAGATCTCACCATAAAGAAAATATCTCTTGCATATAGTTATTAGAGTTTCGTGGAGGCAACAAGTCTTTTTCATCCCCTAAACCTGAAATGAGAAGCTGAGTAGATTGAGAGGTCACTTTGGAGCCAGAATTATCTGAGTTCAAATTCTGAGACACAAACTGGCTATGAGGTCCTGAACAAATCAAACAGCCTCTCAGTGGTTTAGGCAAGTCTTTACAACTCCAAGTTGCAGAGAAGGTAGAGGGACTTTTTATCATCTGAGAATTCCCCATACAAAGAAAACCATACATGTAATCCTTAAACCTAATACTGAATAAATTTCTCACAGTCTCCCTGATATGCATCTTTATGTTAATGTATCCTAATATTATTGTATGTTAAATTAATTTTAAATATTACATCAAATTCACAATATAATTTTTCTACTTGTGCAACAGTTGACTCACAAGAGGCAGTTACTTTAATGATGATCTTTGTGCTTACAATGATCACACCCACTATAATGCAAGATGATGAGGTATCCAATTAAATGATTTTTCTTGTCTTTTGCACACCCAATGAAACCAACTACTTTATTTAATTCTGTGTTTTGCATCTCTCAGAAAAACATGGAAGCTATCCTTCCATTTATCTCAGATTTTCTTATATCTTCTGATAACATTTATATTTTATTCATCGCTCGTATTCATTAGTGAGACTTGGTCTCACACTGAGTGTATCAACATAAAAAGAAATAACACTTCACAAATTGTATGATTCTGAATCTCTTCTTCCCCTTTTCTACTATTCAATCACTATTATGCAGAAACAATAAGGAGCTGTGATGTGCTAAAAGTTATTTTATAGCTTTCTTTCTTACATGAGTCACTATAATAAAAGAAATTATTATTTATTGGTTAGCCCACTGTCAATGAGTTTCTCTACACTGAGGTAGCATGATTCTTAAATAGCAAGAGAGACTATGACTAAGACTGCATTCAAACCCTTTTCAGGGTTGTTTATTTAGGGATAGCTGGTGCTTGGCTGGCATTATCTTGAAGAACTCAAGGTCACTTCTACATTTTGATGAAAGGACCTTGGTGTTGAATATGAGGAGAACTCTGTTCTGCCTCTTTAGCTACTTTCTATTACAGTCTTTTTGAAATATTCCTACAATCCTTTCAGTATTTTGCCTGACTTTGTAATTAGCATCAAAGATTTCCTTATATTGCTACCTTATTGAACATCTTGCTCAACATTAAAAAGAAATTAAACATTACTGGAGGGTTTTGTCTCACTAACCCTACCATTGTAATTGACACTAAGTTGTTGGTAAAGAAGTTCACATGGATGGTTTATTCTGGAAAAAGCAAAAGAACAAAGTTTATTTTAGGCTTCATGTTCTTCATAGGAACAATATTTAATAAAGTGAATAAATTAAAAGCTTTCAGTTTAGAAGTATGAAGTACATTAAGCTGTTTAGAAGGGTCCACAGATAAATGCTAAGAGGTTATCCCACAGTGAAAATAATTGGATGCCCCTGAGGTTAGTTTCTGATTTTGAGCTTCTATTTACTTATCTCATCCTAAAGTTTTCTATCTCTCAAAATCCTCTTAGAAAGTGACAATATAAGTATAGCAAATCGAAGAAAAATTTCACATTAAAAGACAGAGATGTTCGAACTGAGTAGAAAACTTCACATAGTGATTAAAATATGTACTATCATATTGAAGCAACCTTCCCTGCTTCTATAGGAAACCAATGAAGCAAACTTATTTTAAGACAGAGGAAAAAATCCACAGAGGGACAAAAAAATAATATTATATGTTTATATCTTATCTAGGTGCTATTAAGGATAATCGCAAAAGATATTTTATCATAAGCTTAAGTGGAAAGAAAAGCAGTGGAAGAGAGAAATAGAGACAATGACATAGAGAATTCTTCACCATTGTACCTGAAACACTTAATTGACTAGAGTTTTTAGTTGAACCTAAGGCAGATAGCCTCTAAAATAAATAATTTTGTAAATTTTGTGGAATAGGAAAAGGTTTAGATCTTGTGTTTTGGTAGCACAGCTCCACATGTATCATGGGGCTATCTCCCCACCTGTAGTATGAGGATTTCATAGTGTGGCTCAAGGGGAGGCAGAAGGGACCTCTCTTGTCTCTTCTCCCTGCACCCTTCTTCAAGGAGACTTTTATTCCTTCCCTGAGGGAAGCAAGAAGTTGGAGTTACAGGTCACTTTGCTTTCCTCAGAGAGAGAGGATACTGGGCTAAAATTTCTATCTATCTGCTCCCTTAAATATTAGTCTAGAGAATATGATCAATTTCAGTCTAACTTCTGATCAATTTATCATTATTGGGAGAAGGTGGATCCCGATACTTGACTCATTTCCTACTTATTACGTACTTACTACCAGTTCTGCAATGAACAAAGTGAATAGCAAAGAACACCCATTTATTCAAATCAGGAATTAAAGAGATATCAGACAAGGTATACCCGGGAGAATACATTCCAGGCAGTAGAGAAAAACAGAGCCCTCCCACTGTAGGTGAGATAACTCATCTCAACCAAGGGAGTTCTAGATCAGAGAAGAAACTCCCCAAAATCTCTCTTGCAGCTAGCTGGGAACAGGGACATGATGGAAATTTCTGGCACATCTCTTGTATTTTCATAACCACAATAAAAGACTAGAAGTTTGAGAAGTCCTAAAGAGGTCTCCCAAACATTGCAGCTCTCTATCTCTCACCAACTCCTCCCTGACCTCATGCAGGGCAAGGAAAGGCATTCAGCTCCATCAATGAGGAGAAAGTTTCATATGAATGGACTTTGAAAGAAGGGTTATAATCCCATTCAAACCTTTCGACTGGAAGAGATCAACTAGCCTCAAACCCTTAGATACCCCCATAGGTCCCAAGCTCTTAGAACCCTCAAGTCAGATCAAGTAGGCAGTATTCTTGCTCAATTTCCTCATTCACTCACTCAATCAGCAAGCACTATATAAAATTATACAAAATTATGACCAGGTGCTATGAATATGAAGTAAAAATTGAAACCATTCTCATCCTCAAGGAACTTACATTCTATAGGAAGTGATAAGATGTACATATATAATTTTTTTAAGTGATTGGGGTTAAGTAAGTTGCTTAAGGTTACATGGCCAGTTATTTCTGGGTGTGGTGCTAAGTATCTGAGCCCAGATTTGATCCCCAGGTCATCCCGACACTGGAGCTGGTGCTCTTACTTGCTGTGCTACCTGGCTGCCCCATATATAATTATATACACACATATTGCCATATGTAAGCATATGCGTGTGCATATGTACCTATATACACAAATTTGCATGTGTATGTATATTTATGTGGGTATGTATGTATCTTAAAATGTAAATCACTGTGTGGTAATTCAGAAGGAAGCATAAGTAATTGGTAGTCAGAACAAGAAAAGGCTTCACATACCAGAAAGCATAGCTTCAAGAAAGCTAAGGATTATAAGAAGTAGAAATGAGGATGGAGTAAATTCCAGGTCTTGGGGACAGCCTGCACAAAGACATGAAAACTAGAAGTGAATGTTGTCTATGCTACCTGCATGAAGCAACAAAACTAGCTGTCTTGAACTGAGGAATGTGTGGAGCCACGTAATGTATTCACCCCTGGAAAGCAAAGTTGTTTTCCACTTCTTCACTAAAACAAAATGTATATTGTCCTTTAACTGTTTCCTTTTACCTCCTTAAAGGCATATGCCTGATGGTAGTATTGCCGGATAAAACATAAACAAGAAAAAAAAAAGTACAGAGATGAACACATATAAACAGAGCAGTTTTATTGCTATATCATTAAATTGAACTCTTTTTTTGGAGGTAATCAATGTTAAGTGACTTCCATAGGGTCACATAACTGGTAAGTGTCTGAGGCTAGTAAGGTCACAAGGCTAGTAAGTGAACTCAGGTCCTCCTGACTCCAGGGCCGGTGCTTTATCCACTGAGCCACCTAGCTGCCCAATTGAATGTATGTTATTAAAAGAAAAAAATTGCAACATAAATTCATAGTTTCTTATGCAATTTTCTTTCACGTTTTCTTCATAGTGAATTTTTTTCATAATTGTATTTAAAATTTTTTTTAAAAAAAGTTGGATTTAACCTGCTGAGGATTTTAAATGTCAAGTAAAGGAGGAGGAGTTTTAATCTGTTTGATCATTTTTAACCAAGAAATAATAGTGAGAAACCAGATTTTATCAAGCAGAAAAATAACATAGTTTGATGTGTGCTTTAACAATAGCCCTTTGAAAGGAGGGTAAAGGATAGGTTAAAAAGGCTGAGTTAAAAGATTAATTAGGAAGATATTACAATGAATCTGAATGAAAGGATCCAGACTACAAAATAAGATATGTAAGATGCTTTTCCTATAGAATTTTGTTGAGTGAAAAAATAACCTTGATTATTGAATTGAATTATAAATTTGAATTGTATCCTGGAAAGTACAATACCAATACATGTCATTATTTGTTAAAATGAGGAACGAACCTCACTTTATGGGTTTCTGGGGGGTGGAGGCAGGGTTTGTAATACTTAGAGTCATTTTAATAACAATCTCTTACCAATATAAAAACATTCAAAACCACCAAAATCTCCCCATACATTATGTTGAATCTATCCTAACTAAACTATCTCTACCACAACTTTTTTGTGATCTTGGACAAATCTATTCACTTCTCTATACCCGTTTCCTCATCTGAAAATTAGAGGATTAAAATAAATGTCCTCTGGTGGGAAAGAGTTAGCTAAGTGACAAAAAGGAGAGAGTGGCAGGACTGGAGTCAGGAAGACCTGAATTCAAATTTGGACTCAGGTATTTAACTAACTGTATGATGCTGAGTGTTAAGGAGGAATGTTAAGGAGGATTATTCCTTGTTATTTTCAAATGTATGTATTCCATTGCCAATGACCTATCACCATTCTCTACTTCAGGGAAGTACAATGTACAAAATTTTTTATGTATCCAAAGCTATTTTTTTTTAATCTGCCTAAAGAGCTTTTGCTGTGAATAAGTATAAACTTGCTTTGAGTTTCACGAGTTTTACATTTTTCATCAGAAATATTTATATATGTAGTTAGAGAGCCTTGATTAAATAGCTGGTGTTGACATATTGTCAAACATATAAACATTAGTGAACTTAATTGTGTTTTTAGTGATATCATCATCATCACCATAATCACTAACATTTACATAGTGCTATAAAGTTTGCAAAACACTTTTAAAATATTATCTCATTTTATCCTGATGAGGGAGATGCTAGGATCATTCCAATTTTATAGATGAGGAAACTGAATCAGAATGCCCAAAATCACATAGTTTCTATTTTGAGGGGCTGGATTTGAATTCAGCTCTTCCTGACTTCAGGTTCAGTACTGTCTCCACAGCACCACCTACCTTCCTATTAGATAAAGTATTACACTTCAAAACGGAATTCTGAAGTAGTGTCAAGCCTCAGAATTAACAGCTGTGCAAACCTGGAAAAGGTACTTAACTTTGCTCAGTCTCAGCTTATTAACCTACAAAACAGGAATAATAATAATAATTTCCTTACATGCAGGATCAAACAAGATAACATCTGTAAAGCACTTCACAAACCTTGAAGCCCTAGGTAAATTCTAGTTACTCATTATTATTGTTCTTTTTTGTTAATAATAAGTTTATAGGATGTTAAATCTATGTTTACAGATTATTTGAGTATTCATACATGCATATACTACATATTCTATTTATAAATATTTCATAGCAGTATTGCTTTTATATATATACCTTTTAGAACATAAGAATATAAATTTTTTTAATGAATTAAAGACATATCTTTTTAGTGCTATCACTTTGCTTTCTGTGCTCCTTAAAAAAAGAATAAAGGCTATAAAAGAGTGTTTAGTGTCCATGAAAAATGAATACTGAAAAATATGAGCAAAAAATAATTGGTGAACTTTAAGGACCTGCTGATCTATCAAGGAAATCAGTCATGCAGTTTACTTAGAACTCTCTGAATAGTCATGTTTAGCCCGTTCTTTTGCCCTTGTGTTTCATTATTCAGAATGTTGACTGATTATTCTTCACCTGAAGTCATAACCCATTCTTTGACATTATTATAATTTTCATAACAACTGATTATGATGCCACAAAGGATTATGGCTATAGGTGAAAAAGAAGTAGCATTTTAGGCAACAATAATATTGTTTTATAGAGTGAAATAAAAGCAGAAGAAAAAATACACAGGCAATATATTATGCATATAGTGATAAAATATATTTCTAAAATCAACACAGATGATGGTATACTAGGAACATTATAGGCATATATATGTGTATATGTGAGAAATAGAATTCATTTGGACCCCTACTTTACTCTAATCAGTATTAATCAATTTGATATGATTCCCTGGGGGTAGTGATTATAAGTTCTGTATAATATGCCCCAAATTTGTGAGCTGCAGATTTTAAGTTTACTTGCTTAATCATAGGAAGCTATCTAGAGGTCTTCTACCCTGATTTTTCTTGATATGGTGACCAAGCTCAGCATGGCAGAGATGACTCAATGACATGGAAAGTCATCCAATTTGTATTTGTACCTCTGGACCATTCTCTCTGGTCCAACATGAGTAGGTGACCATCTTATGACCATCTTATGAGTCAGTGAAGATGCACATGCTGCACCCAACCCAAGATCCCCTTGCTGACATACCATGTCTAGCTGATACATCACTTTTTGGCCTGTGAAGCAAGATCTATCAACCAATAGGATTCTGGGCTTTCATAGCCCTTTTAGAATGTTTAGGTATCAAATCTTGTATCAAACCTTATAAAGATAAAGCCCTGGAAGAAGGGGGCATCTTAGATTGTGAGGAAAATCTGAGGTCCACTTCATGGACCCTTTAATAAAGTTGATTGGCATTATTTTAATCTCCATATGTGTCTATCCATGTATACTCATACATATATGTTTATAAAACATGGAAGAATGCATCCATGCATACCTCTTCCACAAAATCTTATTGTGATGTCTTATTATATGATGAAAGTACTATCTCAAAGACTACAGCAAAATACAATCTAGGAGGTCCTACTAAGCTGGAAAAAAAAATGTGTTTTTAAGTTCTAGTGACTTTATGCAGTCTCCAGGTCAACCTTGGTAAATACAGAAAAACTCGTGATCAGAATTTTGACCACTAGGTTATATATACTCTGCCATTTCATGGCATACCGTAAAACTGATAAGTACAAAGTACCTCATTATCCTTTCTGGCCCTCTTAGATCTCCATTTTCACAATAAAGGAATGACAGAAAAAGGGACAGAGGATTGTAAAAGGCATTCAGTTTTAGGAAGACATACAAACTTTAATGTAGTTATGGCTACTCTTGATGTACAAAAAGACTGACATTTGTGGGACTTCAGAAAGCTATAAGAGTTTTAAGGCAATTTGGGGGTTAGCAGGTTCTCAAAACTCTACCTTGTAAGTCCCCATAAATCTGGTTCTTTTTCTAGGCCAAGCAAAAGGCATATTAGCTCAAAGCAAAAGATTATTATTTAATGGCAAAACAAAACAAAGGATACAAAACATTCCCTTCCCACACAAATGGGAATACTCTTACTTTCTACTATGCAGCCAGTGATGGAGGGGGATTGCTTGGGGAACAAGCACACCTAGGGAACATATGTGAAGTTGCAAACATCTAGGCAGCAAATACGGTCATGGAACAGATGTAGAAAAGTTGTACTGCCAGAAAACCCACATGGAGCAGCACACACAGAGCCAGGCTCTCTCTGCTGTGGTTCTTCACCGAGCTGATGCAGTTCTCTGCTTCTCCCAGCTGACTATCATTTCAGATGCAGCTTCTTCCTTCTAGGCCCCAGCTCTTTGGCTTATGCCCAGTGGAATGGGGGGGGGGTGGACAATCTCAACTATTTTGTGATATACATCTCATTCAATTACATTCAATATGTTACCTAGATAAGGCTTGGTTATGTGTTCAAATGGATGTTCACCAAGATTACTTTCAAAATCTGTGATTGATTCATTTTTTTTCTTTTTTTTACGAATGAGACAGATTTTACTTCATTAGAAAGAATATGAAGAGAATATAAACATTTTCAGAAGCCTATAAACATATACAGAAATACATAAAGCATTAAAATAGTTCCCCAAAAGGGAAATGATCTTGGGATTACCCCAGTGATCTTGGGGCAAGTATTTGGCATTACAGAGGGTTCCTCTTTTTCACAGTCTACTTTAAAAACTCCCCCTTCTTTGATTTCTAGTACCACTTCATCAGCAAACTTCTCTCCCTGGAAGTTAAACATCTTTTGGGGACACCTGAATAAGAATCTCCTTCTTATTGGACCTGCATTGTCCTGTTAATTCAATGTGAAGGCAGGCAGTAGCAAGGTCAAGACCTCTTGATGATTCCCTCTTTCTCATTCCACAAATATCTCATCTTGCTTTTCCTTTCTCTTTTACTTTCTTGAGGAAGAAAGTCCTCATGACATAGAGGCATGATACTCTAGAATAATCTACAAACTTTTTGTTCTTTTTAATCTCTTGGTCCTAAACTAGTCAATCAGTCAGTAAAATTCATTTATGCCTTTACAATGGGACAGAGGCTGAAAAATGCTGGTAATTAAATTTAAACAAAAAGAAAGATAGTATCTGCCCTCATGGGGTTTACATTCCAGTGGGGAAGACAACACCTAAAAAGAAGCTGAAAGGTTAAGATGAGGTGGAGAGGAAGAAGATGCATAGCCCTGTGGCATGATAGAGAAGGCCTCAGTGTATGTAGCCTGGTAAGAAATGAAGACAAGGTTCACTCACCCTGATGCCCTTCTTAAACGAATCTTCTTACTTAAGGAGTCATCTAAGCAGACAGAGGGGTTGCAAGGGACTTTTGAAGTATGAATTCCAGGGATGAAGTGATGTTTTAGGATAAAGGAACTTCTGAGGTTCTATGGAGTATAGAAAAGTACATCATATTGTCATTTCTTATGAATGCCACAAGGCAAAGATAGCCAAATATCCAATGCACCGAGATTTCATCTTGTCTTTGGAGACCAAATCCTTCATCTGCCTCTATAATGTAAATCTTTGTATTCTCCTTTACTTTAGCTGATAAGGATTTATTTGTGGCTAGAATATGAATATAAGCAGCTAAGTGGCTCAGTAGATAAAGTACCAGGTCTAGAGTCAGGAAGACCTGAGTTCAAATCCAACCTCAGATATATACTAGCTGTATGACCCTGTGCAAGTCACTTAACCCTGTTTGCCTCAGTTTCCTCATCAGTAAAATGAACTGGAGGAAGAAATGACAAATCACTCCAGTATCTTTGCCAAGAAAATCCCAAATGGGATCACAAAGAGTTAGACTTGATTGAACAAAAACAACAAATGATCGCTGGTTTTCTATGACTGATAGTTATCAAACATGAATTGACCACTGGACAAACAAACATCACATTCTTCCCCTCCCACCCCCAGTGGAATTCTTACATCCCCATGGCTTGAAAACAAAGAGGGATCAGTTGTTGGAAGCAACTCTGAATCCTTTTAAAATAGCATTTTCCTTGAGGTCACTATGAGGAATTATCTCATTTTTTTGGTTTGGCTTCAAAAGTGTCAATGGGGTTGGAGCCATTTTTGTGTATTGTAACATTCTTAGGATTGAGCTTCATCTTATCTGTGCAGTTAGTTAGCTGGGGGGGTCGGGGGAGGGGAAAGATTATGGCTTCTATATCTTTGCTGCTATTAAATGGGACTTTGGGACTTGCTAACAGAAATTGTATTTTCCTGTAAGTTCTGATTGTAAACTAAATGGGTCACACCCTGAGCAGAAGTAAAATTGGTTTGGATATTTTTAGCTTGCCTGAAATCCTGAAGATCCGGTAAAAAGAAAAATCATTAAATCAGTTGACAGAAGATAAAACCATCTAGTTGATTCAATGACACAATGTTGATAACTGTGGAAAATATAAATTTTCCCACATGACTATGGTTTAACATCATACTCAGTCCAGCCATCCAATAGTTCATTTTATCATCTACCTGCTGTTGCCTACTCCTCCCCACTAAGAACAGGTACCTCCATACAGTACTCCAGAATCCATGCCCCTATTCCCTGGAGAAGTTATTTTCTTGTTTGTAATCTTTGGATTTCTGGCCCTGGAGCAAAACTTTTTAATTGGTGAGTTAGTGCAAATTAGCCCAGTTAGGCCTACATATCTAGCTGGCCCCTGATCATATTTCACTTTCATACCTTATTATGTCTAGAAACCTTTCAAAGGCATATTGCCATTTGCCTCCTGTTATTTGTCTATATCATGCCCCCCAGTCCCCAAACCACTGCCAAGCTTTCTCTCATTTGTTATGTAGGCACAGTGATTAGATAATTAGTGCCAAATGACTGCCATATGGATCAGTACAGTACCCCTATGACTCCCTGGATCAAAACTCCCTTCCCTGGCTTATATTCTTCCTATATGCGCTGCCTCCCCTTAGGAGATTTTAAGTGCCTTGAGGGCATTAATTGTCTCTGTATTTGTTTCTCTAGTATGTAGCACAGACCCTTGTATTCAGCAAGTACCAAGTAAATGGTTTTCATTCATCCATCCATCTATGACTAACTTTCCAGTTATTCTTTTGCAGTTACATCAATGAAGGGATTACATGTGAATGCAAAGAATGATGACAAATGTTTTAAAATCACATGATGAGTTATGTCCCTGGAATTCTGGGATTCTGGGGAAGAATTATTCAATAATTTGGAGGGTAAAATGTGGTTGACCATACAAAGCATGTGCTCCAAAGGTATCAGGAAAGTGCTGATTAGCTCTAGGGAATAGAATTTGACAAACATAGTGCATTTTATTATATAGAATAAATGAATATATTCTAACATAATGGAGCATCATATTTTATTAGAAATTGCAGGGATTTTTCTTTTTTAATTCAGAATTCATTTGGAAATTGTAAATACTCCTAGTTTTTAAGAAAACTGTAATAACTTTTTATCTCCTTAAATAATGTTATAAACATATTGCATAATTTGTTATTTTGTGATGAGGCATATTTTTTCTAGAATTATTTAGAAATATTCAGGTTAGCGTCTAATTATGGGGCTTGCCTTGAAATTACAGGACCCAGAGGGCTCACTTAAGATCTGGCAATGTGTGTGCTTAACTTTATTTATCTTGGGTGACTTTTAAAAAATCTTAACTTCAGTCTCCTTGATTCATTTTATACACCTGAGTATTTTTAAAGGATTAAACCATTTTTTCCTTGCAACTATAGGTTATTTAGGCTTTTGCTTAATGTTGTGCTTGTTTTCTCTTTTTAATTTTTTTAACTTAATAGTTCAAGGATTTCTGTCTCAAAGGAGCATTTCATTATTTTAGCATATATGTGTAAACTTGCATGTGGACATGTGTGCACATTTTGTGTTACTGTACATGCTTATATACATACATGCATATTTATAAGCAAATTTAAATACATGCATATGCATGTTTTCACACACAACATTGTGTGATGATACAAAATGCTTTATCATCTTGAAAGCAAAACCAAAAAAAAAGACATTCTCTCTTTCCCTAGAGCCTCAGGACAAAAAACCTTTTTCCAGGTTCCAAATTCCCTTTTCTGGGAGCACTACAGGCTTCTAGATTACATAGAACAAAGAGATAACAGTGAATAAAGAGGCAGTTGCCTTAACACAGGTATCTTCAAAGAAAAATAAGGTGGTTAAAGGAAAATCCTGCAGGAAATCTTCCTAGCTGCCTTAAACATTTATAATGATTTTTTGCCAAGGGAGTCCTGAAATTTGACTTACTCTATCTTCCATTTCTGAAACCTTTAACTGCAAGGCCACCATATAATGAAAATATTAAAAGTTCTAGTCTATTTCCAGATTTAGTGGAGAACTATAGACTACCTTAAAAAGGCTGGGAGAAAATCTTAATTCTTTGGGCTACAGAGTTGATTCAAGAGATGGATAGCTCTTCTGCATTCCTATGATTCAGGGTAATCAGAGTCACTGAATGAGAGCCATTATCTATGGGAGCTGTATTTTTTTAAGTACACAGCTGTGAGTAGAACTATCCAAAGGTCTATTATCAAAATTATGGGAGGGGACAGAGCCAAGATGGCTGAATAGAAGCACAAACTTGGCGTGAGCTCCCATTCCAATCACTTCCAATACATGTAAAAAAAAATGACTAAACAAACTTAAGAGCTACAGAACAAAGAGACAGAGAGTAACAAATCTCCCACTGAAGACAGCACGGCAGACAGGACAGGAAGGGTCTATCACAGCATGCTGGGAGCCAAGCACAGTCCCCTGTAAGCCATAGATCTGACCCCAGGGCAGCCCAACCAGGGGCACAGACCAGTTGGAGCAGATTCAGGAGAGTGAATCACCACCAGCTGTGGAAGTTTCCAGACTTCTCACCCCATAAATGCCAAAGACAAAGTAAAAGGTCAGCAGGGAACTCTGTTGGAATGGGGGGGGGGGAGAGGAAGAGGGAGTATGGAAGTGTATGGCCCAGCCCCTGCCCAACCCCTCACCCAGCAGGGTGAGAAGAAGCAGAGGCACAGCAGCTATGCAACCAACACCATGTGGCTGCCTCAAGAGGTCCTGGCCTGCAGATCATAGTGGGATCAAGTGACCATTCAGAGTATATGTTTGCTTTAACCTGCTTGGATCTGGATCATGGTCTTGGGTGGTGGTTCGGGGGTTGGGGGGGTGGCCAGTGCGCCAGAGCTTGTGAGGGCTGGAGAGAGAGCATCCTCCTAATAGCTCAGGCAGCTGCAGAAACACCAGTGATTTGGGACAAAGCTCTCTCCATAATGGAAGCAGAGTTCTACCATGGCAAAAAGCTCAAAAGTCAAGTAATTGCCTGGCAATATCAGCAAGCAGAGGAAGCACAAACAGACCATAGAATATTTTGGGGGGACAAAAAGGATCAAGGAATGGAACAGGAGAAAGACAATGAAGTCAGAAACATCAAAAGCCACCAAGAAAAATATGAATTGGTTACAGGCCATAGAGGAAACCAAGAAGGATTTTGAAAATCAAGTAAGACAAGTGGAGGAAAAATTGGGAAGAGAAATGAGAATGATGCAAGAAAATCATGAAAAGAGAGTCAACAGCCTGCTAAAGGAGACCCAAAAATACACTGAAGAAAATAATACCTTAAAAAATAGACTAACTCAAACAGCAAAAGAGGCCCAAAAAGCCAGTGAAGAAAAGAAAGCTAAATTTGCCAGACAGAAAAGGAATTTCAGAAACTTACTGAAGAGAATAACTCCTTCAAAATTAGATTGGAGCAAATGGAAGCTAATAACTTTCTGAGAAATTAAGATACAACAGATTCAAACAAATGAAAAAAAATAGAAGGCAATGTGAAATATTGCATTGGAAAAACCACTGACCTGGAAAATAGATCCAGGAGAGATAATTTAAAAATTATTGGACTACCTGAAAGCTATGATCAAAAAAGAGCCTAGACACCATCTTTCAAGAAATTCTCAAGGAAAATTACCCTGGAATTCTAGAACCAGAGGGCAAAATATAAATTGAAAGAATTCATCAATTGCCTCTTGAAAAAGATTCCAAAAATAAAACTACTAGGAATATTATAGCCAAATTCCGGAGTTCCCAGGTCAAGGAGAAAATACTGCAAGCTGTCAGGAAGAAACAACTTGAGTATTGTGAAAACACAAATAGGATAACTCAGGACCTGGCAGCTTCTACATTAAGGGATATGAGGACTTAGAATATGATATTCCAGAGGTCAAAGGAGCTAGGACTAAAACCAAGAATCACCAACCCAACAAAACTGAGTATAATGCTACAGGGGAAAATACCGTCATTCAATGAAATAGAGGATTTTCCAGCATTCTTGATGAAAAAAAACAGAGCTGAACAGAAAATTTGGCTTTCAAATACAAGAAGCAAGAGAAGTATGAGAAGGTAAACAGGAAAAAGAAATAATAAGGAACTTATTAAAGTTGAACTATCTACATTCCTACATGGGAAAACGATAACTGTAACTCATAAGACTTTTCTCAGTATGAGAATAGTTGAAGAAAATATATGTGTGTATATAATTTACATACAAATGTATGTATGTATAAAAGGGTATATGTGTATATAAATATATATGTGAGTGTGGGCATATGCATGTTAATGTATTCATAAACAGAGGGCACAGGATGAGTTGAATATGAAGGGATAATATCTAAAAAATAACATTTAGAAGTGAGAGAGGAATTCTGATAGAAAGAGAAAGGGAAAGATAGATTCGGGTAAATTATCTCATATAAAAGAAGCAAGAGAAAACTGTTACAATGGAGGGGAAGAGCAGGAAGGTGAAAGGGAATGGGAAACCTTATTATTGAATTTGTCTTAAGGAGGGAATAGCACTGGGCATCTTATCCTACAGGAAAATAGAGGGGTAGTAGATAAGAAGGGGGATGATATAAGGGAGGGAAGGTTGGGGGAGAACATAGAAACAAACATTTTTGAAAAGGGATAGGCCCAAAGGAGAAAATAGAATAAGTGGGGGTGGGATAGGATGTACAACCTATGTACAACCTATATTGAATTGCTTATCTTCCCAATGGGAGTGAGGAGGGAAGAAGGGAAACAATTCTGGAACTCAAAGTTTTAAAAACAAATGTTTAAAAAAATTTGTTTGTTTGTTTTTTTTAACATGTAACCTGGAAATAAGATATACAGGCACTGGGGTATAGAAAACCATCTTGCCTTATTAGAAAGTTGGGGGGGGGGTAATGGGGGAGGATATAAGAGAGAACAGATTGGGGGAATGGGTATTCAGTAGGCTTGCTATTTTGGGGTGGGGTAGGGGAAAAACAGGGAGAAAAAATTGTAATAAAATCTTGTGGAAATGAATGTTGAAAACTAAAAATAAATATTTTTTTTAAAAAAAGAATTATGGGAACAAGAAAGGGTTCCCCTCTAGGGTCCCTGATTTATTCTTTCCCTCATCTGACACTGCTGGCCACATACAATTCTGCAATCAACCCAATTAATTAGAGGAACAGGACCTCTCCTTATTTTGTCAAGAGGGAAGATGATTAGAGTCTTGAGCTTCAGGGCAAGCCTTTATTTCCAGTTTGATTATTGACTGGAAAATGAGTAGTTCTTCCCATTGCAACTCATGCATAGTAAACCTTTGCTTTTTAATTGTCCCTAAGAAAATCTCCAGAAGTTACAATAACTGGGAAGTGAGCTAGGCCTTGGTAAACAGTTTGAAATCACAGAGGCATCCAGACAGAGGAAAAGTTCTAAGATGTGAAAACGAAATGGTAGTCACAGGAAAACATAACATCAACACTTTTCTATTTATCAAGGACTTATCAAGGTTTCTATTTAACTTCTTACACACAAATTTAAAAGGCAAATGATAGATTCACCATCCCTGGAAGACAAAGGATATTGTTTGAATGATGGGAGAATAATCTGGCACTAGTAATACATTGTTTTATTAATGGTGTGCTTCAGAGTTTCTTGATCTCATTGTCAGAGTTACCTGATCTGCTATGTCACTAGAAAGGTTCTAGCCATCCCAATTCTGATACCAAATTGGAAGATTTCTCAGCTTCATTTTAGGGAGGACCCATGGAAAATCTCATCCACCAACTAGATCTATGGACTGAATGACATATAACTTCAGTAGACAAACTGAAAAAAAAAATGATTCATTAGCATGGTAAGGAAGACTGCTTACTGGAAACAACTTCAGCATCTGTAGCAGCAAGCACCCCAAGCGTCCTCAGGGTTTACTGCCAATACAGGTTCTTGGATCTGCTTTGATAAAGGAAAGCAACTCAAAATGGGTTAACAAGCTTACTTTAATCAGTCAGACATATATCGTTTACCTTGTTCAGGGGAAAAAGGTCAGCACCCCGAACTTCAAAGTATACAGGCAGAATTATCAAGACAGAAACAGATCAAGTAGACAGCTTTCCAAACTGTCCAACCATTACATCCATACCAAACAACATCTGGATTTCGAAGCCTGTGGGCTCTGGACAACGGCTTTCCAGAGTTTCATCTGATCAAATCACAGAACACCTCTCAAAGTGAGCCCCAAAACAAAGCTACACATCAGGGCTTATATAGCCTTCTCCTGGCTCAGAGAATGTAACAACCTTTTGGACCCACTGGCCAATCAAAAAGTATCAACTGAAAAACAAGCCTCCCACCCCAGGCTCCAGGTGCACTTTAGCCTAGGGGCAGGGAAGATCTTTAAATTTGCATTTCCATTACAGCATCTTAGATACAGATTTGCTTTGTTTTGTTTATATTCTTTTCAGTGCTAGCTAGAGTATATAGCCAATCAGGAACGTTCTATAGCAATTTAGGATAGATAAATAATAGTTTTCAAAGAAAAGAAGGGAGTACAAGAAGAAGTTATCAATTGGGGCCCAGAAGGGATGGAATTTGATGGGAGCATTGACATGTATTTATTGTTATTAGCATCAGAAAAACAAAACAAGCAAAGAAAATATTCTATTCAAGGTAAGCAAAGAAGTAACCAAATACTTTGTCAATTGTCAAAGAAGATGATTTTATATAAGACAACACTACTGAGGCAATCACTTGTAGAAAACAACAGGTGTCTATCAAGGACACCAAATGTTTTGCTAATAATAAAATGGTATCATTTTATTATCAAATAAGATTTGTGCTATCCAACTTCTAATATACATTATATATTATAATATTAGAATATTATAATATACATTTTATATATATATATAAAAGTATAAAAGACTTTTTAAAGTCCCAGGCAGTCCCAGGATTTGAACCTAGGGTCTGGATTTAAATCCTGTCATGCAACAATTAAAAATGTACCAAAGTAGAAGGGGTTAATTTAGGTCTGATGACTCCCCTTCAAGCAGATGCTAGGTGACCAGCCACTTGTTAGGGATAACATAAACCATATTTATTCTTTTCTGGCACAAGGTTGCACTGTACCAAATATGTATGTAGATCTAGATATATATAAATTCATATCTCTATCTAGATGACTCCTGAGGTCCAATCCAACTTTGCAGTTCTGTGAAGGTTTATATGAAAGTCATAATAAGAATTAAAGGTGGTAAGGAGCTAGAAGTATATATGTTGGCTAGTCCGAAGGTTAAATTTTCTTGGATTTGACACAAGATACAAAGGGGAATAACTAACTTTCTGAGGAGAAAAGACAAGAGGTGCTGCAAGGAATTTCTGCTCCTCTCACTGAATTAACAACAGGCTAATCACGAATAAAGTGAAATTGTGTTTGTTTTTAAAGGAGGAAAAGGATGATTATTAATGTGAGATATTACCTACATGAGATATACATGATGTTTAAGTTATGTCCAGTAGGGCTTAACAATGGAGAGATTTTATATTCTCATTTTAGAAAGTATCAGAATATACCATATTATTAATATTAAGAAAACTGCCACTATAATTTTTCTTCTTGTACAACTATAAGGTTCTGTGTCCAATGAATGGCCCCATTAGGCCTGAACATGTTTTACTCTAAGTGCTGAAACTTTTTCCTATTTATTTGTCCTTTTATAAGTAGTTATTACATAGTAAATAAATGATTGCCCTTATCCTACCTCTGACTGTGTGACCCTCAGCAATTCACTTCACCCCTCAGTGCTCTGGGAAAATCTCATTGATGATATACAACAGAGAAAGTGCAGATACTAATCAGAAATGTTGGAGGAGTTCAAGTCCTTATTTAGGAATTCTCTATATCAGTGAAATCACAGATTGAAACTCAATACCGATTCAGACATTTGTACTTTATTTTCCTCCAAGAAATGTAGCAATTACTCAGTTTCCATCTAAAGGATTAAACAATTGAAAATGGAAACAATTTAAAATTGTTTAGCTCTAATTTTCATGTAAAATAAATACGATGAGTTCCCAACACCACTTCTGTTCTCTTTGCTTTAAAATGGTGGCTGCCAAAGGTATGTTTTCAAAAAGATAATTCCGGGGGTTCTTTGAAACAATATATACATAAGAGATACCAAAATAGACAACCATTAATCTTAAATTAGTTCAGGATAAAAAGCTCTCAGACCCAAGTACTTCTATTTTTCACTTATGGAAAAGACAGTCAGTTTAAAATGACAAAAGCACCATTTCTTAAAATTTTTGTTTAAAGAGTGCAGGCTAATGGTAACAGAAGATTTGGGAAGATTAAATTTGGGTACTTCCAAACTTCTAATGATTTATTTGTTTCTAGATATAGGAAATTGCTGCATAGTATTTTGCCAGAAGGGTGAAAGTTCACTGTTAAGCTTTTGTTTTCTGCAGTTATAAGCAGAGATGCTATTCTTAGTGAGGGATTTAAATGATTACTTTTAATGGCACTGAATAACTCAAATGGCAAAAGAGGCCCAAAAAGCCAATGAGGAGAAGAATGCCTTAAAAAATGAATTGCCCAGATGGAAAAGGAATTTCAAAAACTCACTAAAGAGAATAATTCCTTCAAAATTTGATTGGAACAAATGGAAGCTAATGACTTTATGAGAAATCAAGATAATATAAAACAGATCCAAACAAATGAAAAAATAGAAGTCAATGTGAAATATATCATTGGAAAAACCACTGACCTGGAAAATAGAGCCAGGAGAGATAATTTTGAAATTATTGGACTGCCTGAAAGCCATGATAGAAAAAAAGAACCTTGAAATCATCCTTCAAAAAATTCTCCAGATTAATTGCACTGATATTCTAGAACAAGAGGGCAAAATAGAAATGGAAAGAATTCACCAATCACCTACAGAAAAAGATAAAAAAAAACCTCCTCGGAATATTATAGCCAAATTCCAGAGTTCCCAGGTTAAGGAGAAAATACTACAAGCAGGCAGGAAGAAACAAGTTGAGTACTGTGGAAACACAATCAGGATAACACGAGATCTAGCAGCTTCTACATAAAGGATCAAAGGGCTTGGAATATGATATTCCAGAGGTCAAAGAAGCTGGGATTAAAACCAAGAATCACCTATCCATCAAAACTGAGTATCATGTTTCAGGGAAAAATATGGTAATTCCATGAAATAGAGGACTTTCAAGCATTCTTGATGAAAAGAGCTAGAGCTGAACAGAAAATCTGACTTTCAAATACAAGAAGCAAGAGAAGCATGAGAAGGTAAACAGGCAAAGGAAACCATAAGGAACTTATTAAATTTGAATTATCTACATTCCTACATGAATAAACAATAATTGTAACTCGTGAGACATTTCTCAGTATGAGGATAGTTGAAGGAAATATATATATGTACATATATATACATATACATATGTATACATACATATATATGTTTATATAGGGGAGTGTATGATATATATGTGTATAAATACTTATGTTAGTATATGTATATATGTGTAGATGTATACATAGAAAGAGGGCACAGGATCAGTTGAATAGGAAGGGATGATATCTAAAAAGTAAAAGTAAGAAGTAAGAGAAGAATATAATGAGAGAAGGAGAAAGGGAGAGATAGATTAGGGTAAATTATCTCATACAAAAGAGGCAAGAGAAAACTGTTACAATGGAGGGAAAGAACAGAAAGGCTAAAGGGAATGGGTCAACCTTACTCTCATTGAATTTGGCTTAAGGAGGAAATAACATACACATTCAATTGAGTATCTTACCCTAGAGGAAAGTAGGGGAGAAGGGGATAAGAGGGATGATGATAAATGGGAGGACAGATTGGGGGAGGGTAGTTAGAAGCACACACTTTTAAAAAGGGACAGAGTCAAAGTAGAAAATAGAATAAGTGGGGGATGGGATACTATGAAGGGAAAAATAGTTAAGTTTTTCACAATATATCTACTATGGAAACGTTTTGTGTAACTACACATATACAACCTATGTTGAATTGCTTATCTTCCCAGTAAGGGTGGGTGATGAGGGAAGGCAAAGAAACAGGAAATCAAAGTTTTAAAAAACAAATGTTAAAATAAATAGATAGATAGATAGATAGATAGATAGATAGATAGATAGATAGATAGATGAACAAACAAACAAATAAATAAAAGAAACTAATTAAATGAATGAATAAAAATTAAGGAAAAAATGTATGAGTCCAGGAATAAAGTGTAAGAAGGCTGGAAATACAGGAATGAGGTAGGGTATGAAGGCCTTTGAATGCCAAACAGGGCATTTTGTATTTGCCCTGGGGAGAATAGGACACAATGAGTTGGGGGGTGAGGTGGCAGAGAGAACCAGAACATGAACCACTAACTTCAGCCTATTCATTCCACTTTGGGATAGCTCTGTTTATGAGTATGTTTTTTTTTTTCCCTGTATCAAACTTAAATTTTCCTTCTTTTATTTTTTCAAACACATTGCTCCTAGTTTTTTACTTTGGGATGCAGCAAAACAAGTGTAATCCTTCTCTTCCTTCTGGTCACCTTTCAAGTTCTTAACAATTATGTCCCCCAAGTCTTCTCTAAGCAAAATATTCCCAGTTATTTTTTTTCAAAATCAATAACCACCAACTGAGTTCTGGGAATGCAAAGAAAAGCCAAATACAAAATAAAAGAAACAAGTTTAATCACTTTTCCCACATAGCTGACACCTAAATATTTAAGACAAGGATCATTCCAACACCTCCCCACCAGGCCTCAACCAGGTCTTTTCTCTCAGCTAAACATCCCTAGGTTATTCGAAAAAATTACACATGGTATAATCTCAAGACTCATTACTATCCTGGTTGGCAGTAGGAGGCCCCCAGATGCGAAACAGGAAGAAGAACTACACCTAGCCTCCCATGGATTAAAACCAAGATCATGCAGACAGACTGGGAGATTGACAAAGTTGTCACAGCTGTACCTATCATGATATCCCAGGCATCAGAGCTGTCTTTGGAATTGCTGCTAAAGAAAGCCTGTCAGTCCAGGAATACCAAGACATGACTACCTCCCACCTGAGCAGCAATTCCATTTCTGGAAGGTTCTAGTGGCCCCAGTACCCCACATGCCCGGACATGGAGAAGTCAATTAAGTGGATGGGGAGAAAGAAAGCCTAAGTGGCCAGAGGCCCATGGATAGTCAGAAAAACAGGGGTACAGGAGGATAATTCTGAAGACACGGACAGGTGAGGAGGAGGAGATACCATGGCCCCAACACAGCTGACCCACAGGGCAGTTCTAAAGCCCCGCCCCCTTCCACAGCTTTTCCTCTACCCTAGTCTGACCTGCAGCCCCACCCACAAAGCTGTTAAAGGAAGAAGAGTAAGACCCATAGGCCCTCCCCACCTCATCTTTCTC
>NW_027185698.1:5861079-5922941 GCF_028583685.1 Petaurus breviceps papuanus
GAGTAAGACCCATAGGCCCTCCCCACCTCATCTTTCTCCTCCTCCTCTCTTCACCCTCCACAATCATTTAGGCAATTTTAGTGGCTGGGGTTGAGGTGGGAAGACCTTTTTAAATTTATAAAAAAAATTTGGGGGACAGACTCAAGATGGCAGGGTAGAAACATGACTTCCATGAGTCTCTGGCTTCCACCTCCTCCAATTCATGTAAAAAAAATGACTCTAGACAAACTTTGGATCTACAATACCCACAAAATGACACAGAGAAGATAATCTCCTACTAAAAACAGTCCAACAGGATGGCAGAAAGAAGCTAGTGCAACCCTCTGGGAGCCAAGCCCAGCCCCACTGGAGCCAGAGATTTTAGCCTCAGGGCAGCCTGACTAGCCACTAGTTGGAAGGACTCAACATCACCAGCACCTGTGGCGGTTTCCAGAATAATCAACCCATAGATGCTAAAGACAAAATGAGAGGTCAGTGTAGACTTTGAAGGAACAGGGAGTTTGGGAATGCTATCTGGCCATTGCCCCTGAGGCAAAAAGCAGCTGAGGCTCCACAGCTGTACCACCACTGTCTCATGGCTGCTTCAGAGCTCCTGGTCTGCAGATTGTAGGGGAACCAAGAGACCAGTGTGAGGGGTAATCACTCTTGCTTTAACCTGCTTGCATCTGGATCACTATCTAGGGTGGAAGTCCTAGGGTGTATGAACAGTCTACCAGAGCATGTGGAGGCTTCAGAGAGTGCACCCAACTAATAGCTCTGGCAACTGCGAAAACCCCAGGATTTGAGATAAGGGTCCCCTGTCTGCTAGCAGAGTTCTACTGTGGCAAAAGGCTCAAAACTCAAGTAATTGAGTGGCAACAAGAGCAAGTAATGGAAGCGAAGCAAACAGAGCAATTCTACATTGAAGTCCTATTTAGGGGACAAAAAGGATCAAAGCATGGAACAAGAGGAAGGCATAAAAGTCAGAACTCCTGCACCAAAAGCTTCCAAGAAAAATATGAGCTAGTTACAGGCCATAGAGGAGCTTTAAATGGATGTTAAAAACTGAATAAGAGAAGTGGAGGAAAAATTGGGAAGAGAAATTAGAATGATGCAAGCAAATTATGAAATGAAAGTCAACAACCTGACTGAAGAAATAATACCTTAAAAAAATAGACTAACTCAGATGGCAAAAGCGGCACAAAAAGGCAATAAGGAGAAGAATGCCTTAAAAAGCCTAATTTGCCAGATGGAAAACGAATCTCAAAAGCTTGCTGAAGAGAATCATTCCTTCAGAATTAGATTGGAGCAAATGGAAGCTAGTGACTGTATGAGAAATCAAGATATTATTAAACAGATCCAAACAAATGACAAAATAGAAGGCAATGTGAAATATCTCACTGGGAAAACCACTAACCTGGAAAATAGATCCAGGAGAAATCATTTAAAAATTGTTGGACTACCTGAAAGGCATGATCAAAGAAAGAACCTAGAAATCATCCTTCAAGAGATTCTCAAGGAAAATTGCCCTGATGTTTTAGAACCAGAGGGCAAAATAGAGGTTGAAAAAATCCACTGATCACCTCCTGAAAAATATCCCCAAAAGAAAACTAAGAATATTGTGGCCAAGTTCCAGAGTTCCCAGATCAAGGAGAAAATATTACAATCAGCCAAGAAGAAAAATTTGAATATTGTGGAAACACAAACAGTATAACACAGGGTCTGGAAGCTTCTACACTGAGGGATCGAAGGCCTTGGAATATGATAATTCTGGAGGTCAAAGGAGCTGGGATTAAAACCAAAAGTCCCCTACCCAGCAAAACTGAGTATCATGTTTCAGGAGAAAATATGGTCATTCAGAGGAATAGAGTACTTTCAAGCACTCTTGATGAAAAAAAAAACCAGAATTGAATAGAAAATTTGACATTCAGACACAAGACCCCAGAGATGCATGAGAAGGTAAACAGGGAAAAGAAACCATAAGAATTTATCAAAGTTGAACTACTTATATTCCTACATAGAAAAATGATAATTGTAACTCATGAAACTTTTCTCACTTTGAGAATATTTGAAGGGAATAGAAAAGTGTGTGTGTATGTGTGTATATATATATGTGTGTGTGTGTGTGTGCATATGTATATGTATACATACAAATATATGTCTATATAGGAGGGTATATGGGCATATGAATACATATGCAAGTGTGTTTATATATGTGTACAGGTATACATAGAAAGAGGGCACAGAGCCAATTGAATGGGAAGGGATGATACTTAAAAGGTGAAATTGAGAGGTGAGAGAGGAATTTAATGAGAGGAAATGTGGAGAGAAAGAATGGGGTAAATTATCTCATATAGAAGAGGTAAGTGAAAACTATTACAATGGAGGGGAAGAAGAGGAAGGCAAAAGGGAATGGATCAACCTTATTCTCATTGAATTTGGTTTAGGGAGGGAATGACATACACACTAAATAGGGTATCCCACCCTACAGAAGAGTAGAGGGGAATGGGATGAGAGGGGGGTTAATGGAAGGGAGGGCAAGCTGGGGGGAGGGAAATTGGAAACACCCACTTTTGAAAAGGAATAGGATCAAAGTAGAGTAGAAAAAGTAGGGGATAGGATAGGATGGAGGGATGTATAGTCAGTCTTTCACAATATATCCACTATGGAAATGTTTTGCATAGCTATGCATGTACAACCTACATTGAATTGCTTATCTTCCAGGGAGGGTGAGTGGTGAGGGAAGAAGGGACAGAATCTGGAATTCACAGTTTTAAAATCAAATGTTTAAATATATATATAATTATTATAATTATTATTTTACATGTAACTGTGACATAAGATATGCAGGTATAATGCCATGCACAGAAACTTTCCAGAAGAATGCTTCTGTGAATAGTTATTAAGATTCTGATTACACAGTATAGTGATCACTCCATTTATCCCATAACAAATCAAAGCAAAACTTTCACAGAAAATCAAGGTACAGCATTCACAATATTACAACTTATCCAGAAAATCACAATATAATATTCACAACATAGTCTCAAAGTACAATAGTCAAAGTCTTCCACTCATGGCACAACTAAGTTAACTCAATCAGTCACTTATCAGTAACAATATCTCAAAGTACAGTAGTCAAAGTCTTCCACTCTTGGCTCAGAGTCTTTATTAACTCAATCAGTCTCTTATTCAGCAATCAGTTACTAAGTATCATACACAAAACCCTCCACTCCTTGGGTCACCAGCAAACTATAATTCTATAATTACTCAGTACACAAGGAGAGGTCTTTTCATCTTGACTTGGGCCCTGTTTTCAGATTCTCTGGATCCCCTTCCATGGTCCCAGATTCTACCTGAATTCACCAGACAGTCACCTGAGTTCATGTGATAGTAATGGCAATTAAAGATTCCCCTGTATTGGCTTGGTTTTCAAATTGATTGTGTTAAAACCCAGAGCTTGTTAATCCCACCTGTGGGATGGACTTGTTGATGGGAAAAGAAAGTCCTGAACTGGGAGGAGCTGGTGATGTAGATTTGGAGACACAAGAGAGAGGCAGAAGGACTTTTTGGAAGCAGCACCCACGTGGAGGCAGAGAGAGAGACTGAGAAGGATTGCTGGGGCCACTTTGAATCGCCCTGGACTTTTGAGACCTGCCCCCTGAGCTGCCAAGGACTGAGGAGACATGGCTGTTTTGCTGGTACTTTGTCTGTCTGTTTTGATGTTGTTTTGCCAGATTTGTCCACTGGTGAAAGACTGTCCTGTTGAAGAAGTCCTGGAACCTGGCTTTTGGTTAAGAAGCCCTGAGACTGTCCTGCAGACAGAGAGTGAATACTGTCCAGTGCTGTTGTTGCAGGGGTCTGGGAACCTTTCTGTTGGTTCAGAAGCCCTGAAGAAGGATTTTCTGGTTGTATGTTTACAGAAATCCTGGGAGAGGGTTTTGCTAATGTTTTCAGGGGTTCTAGGACTGTTCTACAGACAGAGGATGAATTGATGAAGGGACTGGCAATGTATCTTGTGGCCTTGCTGAGCCTTGTCTCCCCAGGAACTAAGATTGCTGAGAACTTGCCTAGTGTCAAGATGAAGAAAAGACCTCCATTTGGGTATTAAGTGCTGTGTTTAAACTTGATGTAACTCTGGGGTAGATTCAATTGAGATCCAGGGGTGGGGAACTTTTGACCTTTTGGTGCTCTGTGATTGACAAATGAAGGTACTTTACTTATGTTTGGAAACTAATCTCCATTTGAGAAGAGGGGCTTTGTGGTGGACTAAATGAAGGTATAGCCTAGGGGTGGAGAAGTATTTAGACCAGGAACTTTGTAATTGAATGAATGATTGGAAAATCCTGGGGTGGGGTAGTCCTTGGAGATTATTTAATCACATTTAGTAAATGCTGTATTTGGAATGATGTCATGTTTTGATCTTCTCTGATCTTGGTTGGTCACTGAATAAAATGGAGAGCACCTATGCTGGTATTTTGAACCTGGGAAGTTGCCTTTCCTTGATGTTACATTACAGTTCACTGGCAGACAGGTCCCAGTTTCTCTTCCAGCTCTCTGGGTAGGACCTGCTCCACACTGAAGTTCACAGGGTCTGGTCCATGTCAGATCCCTCACCATTTCTGCTCCAGGGAATTCAAGTCTCAACCAAGCCAAAAACAAAGTCTCAGCATTCCAGTCATGCCTCCTTAGTCACCTGGGCTCCTGTATCCCAGCTCTTGGGCTCCTGGGCTCCTGGGTTCCTGGGCTCCTGGGATTCCACTCAGAAGAACCTCTACCACCACAAGTTCTCAGGAAATTCTGGATCAGTTCTCCATTCTCTCTTCTGTAGCTGCTCTGCCACCAGATTCTGGTCCCAAGAAAATTCTGACTGTTCCTCTCTGGGTCTTATATACACACAGCATTAGCTCCCTGTTTCAGCCAACCCATTCCTGTTACATTAGTAACAGGAGACAGGAGTTCATACCTTCTGTTTCCCCAACAGAGGCTTGATCAGTTACTAAGTGCTAAGTACCTGCTACCTTTGACAACACAAAGGCATCTTCAAATTCAAATTACATTGCCATTACAACAGGCACTGGGGCATAGAGAATCAAAGGGCCCAACTGGAAAGTTGGAGAGGGGATGGGGAAGATAAGGGAGACAGCAGATTGAGGAGGGGATATTCAGTAGGATCACTGTTTGGGGGTGGTGGGTAGGGAAGAATGGGGAGAAAATTTGTAATTCAAAATCTTGTGGAAATGAAAGATGTACACTAAAAAAAAATTAAATTTTTTTGAAGTACACAAAAAACTTCTGTCTTTTCAATGTGTTTCCTAAAATTACCCCCCTGACCCCCGAACTTAAAGGATTATTCCAGATATTTTTTGGTCATAGTTGAGTTCTCAGTGATTGTCATGACCCTACTTCCAAATTAATGCTTCTTTTTTCTCTTTTAATATATTTTATTTCATTCTATATTTCCCAGTTATATATTAAAAATTCTAACATTCATCTTTTTCCATAATTTTTTACTTACTTATTTTTATATTTTGAATCCTAATGTTTTTCCCTTCCATCCACCCCATCCCCACCTTGATAAGGCAAGCATTATGATATCAACTATACATCTAAAGTTATGCAAAACATATTTCCATATTAGCCATGTTGGGAAAGAAAACACATATACACACTGAAAAAAAAAAGCAAAGTAAAAACAAAATGGTATGCTCCAATCTGCATTTAGTTCATCAGTTCTCCCTGCAGAGGTTCCCAGACTTAATTGACCTACTGCCCTTTTTCCAAAATGGAAAAAAAAAAATAATCAGTGCCTTCCTGGAAATCTACTTTCCTTAACCCTTTAACTTTTTTTGGTTGTTGTTGTTGTTGTTGTTGTTTTTTTAATTAAAGCACTAGAGGCTACCACCAGCCTCATGGATCGTTCAGGCGGAGACAGTATCACCTACTTTGGGAACCTATTAGCATTTTTCATCTTCAGCCCATTGGAATTGTTTTCATCCCCAATTACTTCACCCAATCCTCATAGAGCATAAATTTAAGAACCTTGTAAATACTCTAATATTTTGGCACAACCATCTTATCTGAGTAAAATACTTTAAATATATCCTCTCTCAAATGAGTAGGTGTAAAAAGCTTTAAGAAGAAGTATATAGCATTAATAAAACTAAAGCCATAGTTCACTCTAAGCGGTCATTTTACCTTGGCCCCTAGCATATTCCTTTACGCACAATAATATGGTATTCATCTACATTTTAATATCTTCAGAATTTAATTAATGATTGCATAGTGTTTTGCCATAACACAAAAGCTATAGTTCTTTGTATGCAAACCAGTGCCTGGAAAGTAAATAATAAAAGGAAATAAGTTTAATTAGTGTCTGAAAAAGAACTTTAAGAATATTTTCAATGACACCTCATACCATTTTGAGAAAATTTGCTTGAAAAAAAGTCCACCTATAATTTTGTAATATTATTATAGGTGAACATTATTTTCTGTACAATATGATTCATGATAAGAATGTTTCAATTAATATTCACATGTTATATTATTCTTATATCAATTGAATTATAAAATTGAAACTTTTTTCATTCATTTAAATAAAACACAAGCTAAGGAAACTTTAGTACATTGATTCATAAAAAGTAAGGGAGATATGATATTTTTTAATATATTTATTTGTGAAAACAGTAAAGTTTGCAAATTATTGCCATAAATCATATTTTGGCCTTATTTTTGCTGTGCCCAAGGCATCTTGACCTTGGAACATATGAATTACATATATGGCTATTCTACAACTAGTAAGAAGATCTCTGAGAAACTTTGCTGGGGGCAGGGCCAAAGGAGATTCATGGTGAAAAAAATGTGTAAAATGAAATGGCATCTATAATGGCACCAGAAATGATGCTTCAACAGCAGCAAATAAATACCTTTATTGCCCTTCAGCATCTCAGCCAAGAGACACCTAGTAGATATTCCAAAAAGATACTTTGTGTTTTTCTGCTAATAGGCCCCAGTGTGACTGTGCAGTGAGAGTCTACTGGGGCCTAAAGAACTAAGAGGGGTCATTTGTTTCTCTGTCCACAATACTGCCACAAAATCTAGTAGACTTTTCTTGCACTTGGAATGTTGTCAGAGAGAGTAGAGCTATTTGAGGGTTGAAAAGGGGGGGTAAAGGAAGTGGAAAAAAAAAAACCACTTCTTTATGTTTTTGAAATGAAATTATTTTTCTAAGGAAGAGTAAAGACCACATAGATTTCGGGAGAAGAGAGCGGAAGGAAAAATGGTGGTAACTTTCTATCATGTATATTTCACTTGGTACTTAGCTTGTTAGGCAAGAAACATTAAAATATATGATGTTTTGAGAGGCTACTCCAGTATACAAGATAAACAAAGAAAGAAATGAAGCATAAATAATAGAATATTATTTCTACGGTTCCCTACAGAATATCTAAATGTTTACCTAGTATTATGCATTCATGAAATAGCCACAAAAATATTCACAAGGGTTATAGGGCTATCTGTCAACTTTATATTCTATTTCCATGCTCTATAATGCCTCTCTGGTAGGTTTGGTCATTTCTGGGTCTGAATTTTCAACCTTTAAAAACTGGAAATTTCCCAGCAATTAAGTGCCTATCTCCTTTAAGGCAATTATTGGCCTATAGAAATGACCTAACCAATAGAAACTTGGATATTCACTAGATTCGTTTTTAACCTACTGTTAGTACTTTTCATTCATTCTTTAATACGAATCCTACCTCACCTTTTTAGATTCAGAAGACAGAGAAATTATCTCTTCCTTTGACCTCAACCACAGCTATCTGTTTGGAGCTGGTCGCTGACTACTTAATTAATTAATTCTTAGTCATGTTAACCTGGCTAGGCAACATTCTATCTATCTCCACTTGAAGACTGTCAAACCCAAATGCATTTTATTATTGATATGCTCTTTCTATTGTCATAGTTTCCTCTAATATCCCACATTTCTATCTAAATTTCTCCCCAAATTCTGACTTCTGGACTTTTTTCTAAAAACTTTCCTTGATTCATTTTGTGCTATTTTGAAATAAAATAAATTTTTTTATTGCTTACTACTCAGTTTGTTGAATTTACAGTCACCTTGCTTTCCTCTCCCCAGCTTTAGATAGACAGACAGACAGATATCTATCTATCGATAGATAAATGATGATAAGCAAATATACAAATAAGCAAACTACCTATATACTCTTTACATTTTCCCTATCTCAAATAATTTAAAAATAGAATTTGCCACTTCTAGCCAACTTATATTTCTCTTAATTTCTTTGTAGTTACAAATATTCATTTTAAACCAAATAAACAAATATTTTAACTGTTCTTTTTTCTACATTTTTATATCTTACCCTATGTACATTTGAAATCACTTCTGTTCTCACCCTCCAGAAATATAAATGAAAGAGTAAAAAAAAAGCAATCTTGTCTCAAAACTACAATAAATCTCACACAGAAAGTTGATTTCATGGCCCAAACCCTGGAGATTGTTGAGTACTTTTTCACAATTGTAAAAATTTATCTTAGGTTAATAAGAATGAGCAGTTATATCTTAGATGATTCAATCAAATATGTTGTTATATGGTGTCAGATGTAAAAAGTCATCTAAATCCCAATTGCCCAAAATATTTATATTCATTCTTAAAATTTTGGGGATTTTCTTATCTGTCCACTTCAGATGGTGTAAATCAATATTCTATAATGAAGAAACTCTTAGCTAAAACTAAATATTGGTGACTGCAGGACAATATATTCCTTCTTGCAAAATGGAATACGATCTATGAGTTGAAATTATTCCTAAAAGAAATGCACAACATAATTCTGATTCTATAAAACACATCATCTCCCACACCTCAAGATAGCTTCTCCAAGTTTATATAATCTGTCTGTGACCCTAATAAAACTATCTTTAAATTATTCAGTTAAAGTCAATGAGTAGGAATGAGCACATTTTAATTAACATAAGTACAGACATCAGGAAATGAGTAAAGCAGACAGTATTGAATGAGAGGGTATCAGCTTAGGAGAGAGTGGCAGCACAAGGTTGACCTTTTCTCCTGAGCAGAAGGATTGACAGGAAAGTATGGAGAAGCCTCAGGATTGGTTTATTTTGCATAAATAGCAAGAAAAACAAATGCTGTTCAAATTACTTCCCCTTGCAAATATTAATGTTGCCCTTGTTTGCTGTATAGGATTTGCTTCTGAGAAATCAAAATAACTTTCTATTACTTTGGCAAATAATGCCCTACTCCCACCCTCAGTCCCTAGTTCAAAATCTAAGAATATTTGAAAGTTATAATTGCCCATTATTTTGTTTTTAATCTATATGTCCAAACATATATACTTTGCTGTGTCATGGCAATGATGAGACATCGCATATTATAGCAATTTTGAACTTAGAATATTTGTGTTTCCATTTAAAGCAATGTTTTTAACTAAAGCATCTTATAGGAAAGAACAGTACATTAAACCAAAGTGTTTCCATCAAAGGAGATTGCAACACATTGATCTCAATTGCCTTTTTAAAAATTTATTTAAGAGAGATTTCCATGACTTTCTATCATAGACATGACTAGGACATTTGAACGTTAGATTATCTAAAACAATGTAATAAAGTTGAATACATGGTATTTATTCCTTTAAGACAATTTACTAATATTGGTGTAGTGATACAAATTATTATATCATTCCAAAATGGTAAAGAAAGGTTGAAATTTTAATGACCTCAGTGTGTAGGGTGAGGGATTTAGGTGGTAGTTATGAAGCAAGGAAGCAAATGAAGCAAACAATTATCAAGTGGGCTTAAAAGAAGCAGCAGTTCCTCTAGTAGCAGCCAGGTAGCAAAGTAGATGCTGTTGGACCTGGACTCAAGAAGACCTGAGTTCAAATGTGACTACAGAAACTTGCTAGCTGTGTGACCTTGGGCACATCTGCCTGCTTTAATTTCCTCTACTGTATCATTAGGATAATAATAGCTCCTACATCCCAGGGTACTCATGGGGATCAAATGAGATATTTGTAAAGTTCCTAACCCAGTTCTAGGTACATAATTTGTACTTTAAAATGCTTCTTCTTCTTTGCTTTCTTCCTTCTTTCCTTCCTTCCTCTAGAAACTTGGAATACATTTAAATATAATGGAGAAGCTTTGGAAAATAATGATGTGTTTCCTATGTTACAATGATAGTTTGTTATGTATAGTTAGCAAAGTTGTACTGTTTTGAAAGTAACTGTGTGTGTGATGAAAAGTGCCATTCATTCAAAAGGCAGGCAGATATTAAGTGTTTACTTTGACAAAGTATTATGCAAACACTTGGGGAAGTACAAGAAAAAGTAAAGAGCTTCAAATCTTGCAGGGAGAGGTAAAGCATATACAAATAAAATATAATTAGAGTATGATAGCTACATAAAAGGGCTATAAAGTGCTAAAAATTAGATCGAGGAGTTAACTACTAAAAAATGCAATCATTGGGGCATCTAGGTGGAGCAGTGAATAGAGCACTGGCCTTAGTCAGGAGTTGCTGAGTTCAAATCCAGCCTCAGACACTTGGCATACTTACTAGCCATGTGACTTTGGGCAAGTCACTTAACTCCAATTGCCCCCAAAAAAGCAAAAAAAAAAAAAAAAAAGCAATCATGTATATGTAATATATACACATATATGTGTGTATGTATGTTGTGAAAATGAATATTAATAACCAATATCTTCGAGATTCAGATCTTCCCCTAGCCCCTTTTCTTTCAAAGTCCTGACTTTGAAGTTCAGTTTTTCTTCAGAAGGACATTTCTGAAAATGACATTGCATTGACTCTCCTTATCCTGGTCAAACCCCAAAGCAAGCTTGCAAATAATTTAATCTAAGGTACAGAAGCCCCATAGTGTTCTGCTCAGGCTCTGTTGAACCAGATTCTTCTGTCTAGATAGTCCAAGGCTAGGAGTGGGCTGGTATGGTTTAGGGTGGTCTGATGAACGAGGTTTTCCTCTGGTGAAGGGTAAATGATGATGGGGTGATGCAATGGTAGAAATTTAAAGATCTTCCCTGCCCCTTAATAGGCTGAATGTAATCACATGGAGCCTGTGGTGGAAGGAGTTTGCTGAATGGGTGAAGCAGGAAGGGTGGAGCAGAACCCAGGGGAAGTTGGGAGTCAGAGCAGTTAGAGCTGGGGGAGAAGAAAGGATATAGGCAAAGAGACAGCTAGATTTGTGAGTGTTTGTTTGTGGCAAGACCTTGGGATGGCATTGCTCTCTGCAGTGCTATTGTGTGTAGATTTCTTTGTCACTATGATGAATTGGGTTTACTGGTGTTGATATTTGGCTTTCTGGTATCTGAATTAAGGTTTTGCTTCTGTCTTCTATATGAAGAATCTGTTATATTTTGTGATTCATAATTATGCTGGCACATTCATAGTTGCCATGAGTCCTGCTAATATTGCATTGGAGCTACAGTTGACCTCAGCCCCTGTTGGAAGGATATATTAACTATGCAGCCTAACCCCAAAATGAGGCCAGTTCCAGACTGGATCCCTTAGGGAGTTCAGTTCTGGACTGTAGCTCTCCATGCATGTTCTGCTGCTTGAGAAAAATAAATGTGCAACAGCCTAATACTGTTTGTCTTTCTTAGACCAAACTCTGAGATTGACACTTTATATGTGTTTCTGTATGTATATATGAAAGATTGTATATGTACATTTTATATATACATATATACTCTATGTATATATAATTATATGGGAAAGTGAAAAATTAAATGAAAACTAAACATCTGGATTATATAGCAGATATGAGGCTTTTCCTGGAGAGTCATTCTAGACAATCTCCTTAGAGAATTCTTATTAATATAAAGATAAATTAAAGCATAATTTTATCAAGGAAAAGATCATTCATTGTTGGCTGTGCAGTATGAAGAATTATATCCTGATGATGTAATTAATTCTCTGATGAAACTATAGATAAATATGAATTGATAAGTAAATGCAGATATAAAACTTTCATACATGTTTATGTAGGCATGTGTGTATATATGTTCATGTATATATGTATGAAAGGGGGAGGCATAAGGATGTTATATTCACCTCATAATCTGGATGTGAGCCTCTTGAGACTTTTAAAACCAGGAGACTGCTTCCTACTTTGGATTATTTATCCAAGAACAAATGCTACTTCCAAAATTAACACAGAAATTATATCCCAAGGCTAGAAATCAATCTATTGGAGACACACTAATTTTTTAGTTTTTTTTTTTTTTATTACTGTTGCTATTTGAACATAGAAAAGAATAGGCTAAAAGAGATAGCTAGCTAACTCTATCGGTTTCCTCTTTAACAAAAATGAGACACCGGACTAGGTGGCCTTCAAGTTTCCTATCTACTCTAAATCTATGAATCTATTTCACAGTATCTAGGTAGGCACAGTGGATATAAGTCATTGAACTTGCTTCAGAAACTTGTTAGTTATGTGATGCTGTGCAAGTCACTTAAACTTGCCTAGGCACAGTTTCTTTACCTATAAAATGTGTATAATTATAGCACCTAGCTTTCAGTGAGGTTATGAGAATCAAATGATTTGACTATAAGTTCTTTATAAACCTTAAAATCCCATGTCAATGCTTATTATTGTTGTTTTTTTGATATTATTATTTTTATTCCTATTTACAGGGATGCTGGTAATTTGTGTTAAATTATTTTATATCTATAATTTTGGTAAATTTATCATATAATTAATTTTAGTTGATTTTTTATGTTTCCAAGATAAATTATATTTTCTACAAAATAAATCATTTTATGTCTTGTCTATACTGATTATTTTTATTTATCTTTGTTATCATTGCTATCATTAACATTTCTAGCAGTATATTAAATAGTAATGGTGACATCCTAGGTTTGCTCCTGATCTTATTTGAAAAGTCTCTAATTTTTCTACTTTAGTTTGATCTTGGTTTTATATATGCATTATTTACTATCTTTTGGAAAAGTCAATTTATTACTATGCTTTCTTCTGTTTTTACTAGAAACATGGGTTGAAAATAATAAAAAATATTTTTGGATCCATTGATAAAATCAGTATTTTGTGGTGTTTATTAAGATATCAATATATTTGTATTATATCTATAGTCTTTATTTTTAAAAGTACTGTACATTCTTCATATAAGTCTAATTTTTCACATAGTATATATCTTTATAATATGTTATATCTTATTTGATATTTTACTTAAATTTTTTGCATGAATACTGGTTCATTAGAAATATTAATCTTTAGTATCCCTTATCTACATTATCACTCCCTGGTTTAGGTATTACATTGACTTTTAAGACAGTCCACTTCACCATTTGATGTTTTTCTTTTTATAAATATAAAATCTTTTTGTTTGCATCTTCCCCTCATTTCTCCTAGTTCTACCCTCTGCATCTGAGAAAAAAACAAATCTATTTCCTTTTCCATTTGGCAGCCATTCAAGTACTTGAAGAGAATCATCTCATCTATATTAAAGTCTCTTCCCTTTCTGAATCTTCCATTTATACTCATATGGCTTAATCTCAAGGACTTTTTTCATTCTTCTCCCCTTCCTCTGGACACTCCAACATATTAATATTGTTCTTAAATTGTGGCACACAGAAATGAAAAAAATATTCTAGATGTAGCTAAACCAGGGAAGAGTATAGAAGCAATCTTAGCTCTACATGTCTTTGACATTATATCTCTCTTAATGCAGTCTAAGTTTCTACTTACTTTGTTTAGTTGCCATATCACACTTTGGACTCATAATTGATAATCTCTTCAAAAATCCCACTTTGATAATATACCATGCTATGGAGATATGAATTCTAAAAGACTATGCCAATGGAGCTCAAGTTCAAAAAGGTTTTGACTGTCAAGCTAGAAAGGTATAGAGAGACTTATCTGCAACAATTCGACTGTTGTTTGGTAATGATACTTGGAAAATTATAAATAACATGCCACAATTGGGTTAAATACATCTGTTCAAAAAGTTCAAGAGATATAATTTCTGGGTAATTAGTCATGTTATTAATAATGCTAGCATTTTATTAATAAAGGAAGTCAATGGCTCTCTTGAATGCCAAAGGCCCCACATGGCAGTGCACTCATAGCTTATATTCCCTTTGAAGACTGGGTGCTCCTGAGCATGACAATCAACTCTGATTGGTTAACAATTAATGAAGGGATGAATATTACAATGAGAGGCAGGCTATATTACAATGAGCATCTTGAGGTATGTGATTCTGAGCTCCCAAATCTTGGTCAAAGAGACTTATTGTTGTAATGAGAAATCAGCAAGTGAGATCATTAATCATTTTAAGTGGAGTTTTAATGAATGAGCCAGCAACTGCCAGGGGTCATGTATCCAAATCAGGCAACAGCAAAACATATACACTCAGGGCTTATATAGACAAAAACCACAACATAACTGTTCCCTAGGGGAAACCACAACTTGAACAAGCAGGGAAAATACAGAAGCCAAAAGGTAGCAATCAGTTTGTTGCCTAATGACCCATTTGTTGCTCAGCTGAAAGTCTCCAAGTAACTGGGAACTGAAATGGACAAATACAATGGACATGACAGCAAAACCAATTATAATTTGATAGGAGTGTTTATTAACCACGATGACTGCCTCCCTAATAAGGAAGACAGCATTGAGTTTCTGTAAGATACACTTATATAGAGTTAGGTGTTGCTAATCAATAAAATGTGGTTCCAAGGGGGGTGTAATGCTGTAATGCCATTTCTAGTGAAGCCTTGATTACCTAGCAAAGCCCTGGATACAAACATAAACAGACCTGTATCTGGGGCATGTTTTCTAGCAACACAGGTGAAAAGTTCCCTCACTATTATGGCCTATGAGGTGGTTTCCAGGGACCCTGGTAGGGGTCTCCTTCTAGCAGGTTGCAACTGGGAGGGGGCTTTGGTGTATAATTTCTGGTGGGCACTTCAGGAACCAGGAAGGGGAGACTATGGGTCCCAGGTGGCAGGTTTGGGCAGGTCTCCTAGGCAGGCTTTGTTTGGGGTAAGTCTCCTAGGCAAACTTACCCAAGACAGGGAGGGATGGGGGATGTTCACAAAATTGTTGTTACAACATTATCAGTTTCCATATCTTCTATCTGGCTAAGGGAAAAATCCACATTTTCTCAGATCTTTCTGAAAAAACTCAATGAGCAGGAATTCACCCATTTGCCTAAACTTAGATTTCTTTTACTCTCTTTAATAAGATCTTAGTCATCATGGCTAGCTAAGTCTTTGAGAAAAAATTCCCCACTGGTTGATTTTTGGATGAGAAAGTAGAAAAGGGGAAAAACCTTGGTCTGTTCCACTGCCATTCTACCCAATAGGACACATCTGGATTACTACATCTGATTCTGGGGACCATTTCTCTGAAGTGGCATTGAGAAGTTGGAGAACACCAAGAAAACTATGACTATAATAGTGAGGAGATACAGAATTATACATTTAGAAGATTGAAAGATAGTATATTGGAAAACAAAATTCTATAGAAGCATCATTATAGCCTTCTTCAAATATCTAAAAGACTGTCATATGGAAGAGGGCTAAGATTGGTCCTGCTTGGGTTCAGGGGCAAGAGTCAAGAACAAAGTTGATATAACAGAGAGACAGATTTGAATCAATATATATAAGGACAAACTTCCAAAAGAAAAAGCTGCCCAAACATGGAAGGGAAGCCTAATAAGGTAGATTATCCAGTAAGAGAAATGTTTATTTGGATGCTAATGACTTCTTCCTTGGGATGTGGAGTGGGAATTCACACTTTGGGTTGAACTCAATTTTCTCTGAGGTCTTTCACTATAAATCTAAGTTTCTGACTTTTATTTATTACCCCCCAAAGACTTTTACTATCAGTGGCTTCTTAATGTTTTCAAGAATACATAGTTTGTCACCATCTCTTCTTTAGTACCTGTAAGTAAGGATCAGAGAAATGTAGATATCAATGTATAACCAATCCCAAATTTAGTTTAAGACCTTTCATGATTGATGGGACAGACTATTTCTCACAATGTTTTCCTTGATATAGAAGTTTCAATGTGTGTGTGTGTGTGTGTGTGTGTGTGTGTGTCCTTTCTCTTCCTTATAATGATTAGTTTCAACAGAGTCTCTGGGACTCCAAAATGTATTCCTTTCCAAGGACAGAAAGGTCTAAGAGGTATAATCCCTCATCAATCAATTAATGAGTACTTCTTGATCAGTCTCCATGTACATAGCCTTTTTGCCTGAAGGCCTCTGTTCCTTTCATTTTCCAATCCATGCTACTCCTACCTCTCCCATCATCTCTCGGAGTCACAGTTTTTGTAGTTAAAAGATTAGGATTTTGAATAAAAAACACCTGGTTTGAAGTCTCTATCCAAGTGAGCATGGGCAAACAACTTATTATCTCTGGTCTTTAGTTTTTTCATCTTTAAAATGAGGGTCACATCTTTAAGGTACCTGAATGAAACCTTAAGAACTAGGAACTCCTGCACTTTTGCCTTTTTTTCATTCTCCCCTCAGGTTCACAGCATTTCCCTTAATGTTTAGCCATCTTTACCCTCATGTCAGAAGCAACTCACTTTCTCCTTACCTTCTTGCTTATTAATATTCCTAATCTGCTTGTGAATATATCAGTTACTATATCCTATGCAAAACAATAGGTAGCAATGATTTGGTGGGAGATTCTTATGAGTAACTCAGTGATAGAATTGGAAACAGTAATGTTTTCATTTTAGAATCTCTAAAAAATCATAATATTCAAAATCTTATAAATTGCTTTCAGAATTGTAAGGAGTTTCTGCTTTCAGTAAGGCATCTAAAAGGACTGTACATATTTGTAGTATAGTAAAAAGAACATTGTCTCCATAGTAGGAAGATTTGCTTTTAAATCCCATCTTTAAAACTTATAATTTCTATGCAGAAGGTCATTAACCAAGTTGACCTGAGTTTCTGTTCTATAAATTAAGGAGGTTGAATTAAATAGGTCCCCTCTAGCAGAAGTACTATGAACCTTTGTTCAGTGTTTTTGTTATGGACAGGAGAGTCTGTATAGAAATTATTGGTCCTCAGCCTTCCCTTTATATTCCAGAAACTGTGATTAAAAGGATTACCATTGTAGCTCTCTGTGGTGGAACCTTGAGGATTGTCAGCTTTTGTTTCAAATGCTGGAAAGCAAACCACTGGCCCAGGGCAACCTTTTAATGATCTGGGATTTAAAAGGAAGTAAGTGCATTATATCTTTGAAAACCAGTTGTAAAGCTTCTACCACTGTTATTCAGGCACCCACTGCATAAAACTCCTCATCTCCATTACTTAAAAGCTTGAATGGGGTTGCAGGCAAAATTTCAATTTGTGACACTGGCAAATCAATAAAAAAAATCAGGGAACAATATTTACCCTGACTAAAAACACCCTCGGGATTATAAAAGGGAACAATTTGGCCAATGTGTCTTTCATTCTGTCTACTGCCTGTTTGCTAATAATACAAGCCCTTGTGCAGTCAGACACTCACTGACAAATCCTCCTGTCACTGTTCCACCAAAAACAACCTGAAGCCTTTTTGAAAATTGGATTTGTCAACATTATTGAATTTCATGGCTATATATATATATATGTATATATATATATATATATGTATATATATATATATATAAATATATATCAGATGAGAATGAAAGATTATAACAAGCAAAAAAAAGGGAAAAAATTTCCATATAAGAAAAGCTATTAGGACTTGTGACCTGGTTTTTTCTTCTTCCCTGAGAGCACAAGAAGTACATAATTATTGAGTTATTTCTATGTAACTTTGGGTTCAAGGCTGGCCATTTGAACAAGAATCTTCTCATTGATGAAAAGAAGGATGCCTGTGTGAGGGGCAGAGTAGATAACTTCTTTCTCCTTGCTTTAAGAGAGAACAGTTAGGGTTTCATATCCTTTTTGAGAAGAAACCCACAGAGTAAAATGACAGACATTGAAAAGACAGACAACTCAATATACCCCGTTTTCCAGCTTACCTTCCTAAAGACGTCAGGGAATTTCCCTTTGGATAAGATCAGGGACTAATTCTTGGTTGTGGCTGAACTGAAGTCTTTTCCTCCCAGTTGGAAAGCTCATTCACTCACTCTTTGTATCATCTGGCATGTTCTAATATATACAACATCTCTGATTTCTCTTTGTTATTTGCTTGGAGAAATAGTGTACTTACTTCACTTTTTGTCATGGTCTTTTGTATAACAAACATTTGGTGGGAAGTGGTGAGACCTTCCAATATGAGCTTGAGATACTCCTTCCTCTTTAAAGGATGGTAACCAGGAAAGTACCTTGAACCTAAGGAAGAAAAATCCAAATACTAGGAGTATTTAGGGGGCAAGTATTTTAGTGCTTGGCTGATACTATCTGTCTTGAGATAGCAAAGTAGTTGGCTTCCTGTTCCCTCTGCCTGTTCCTCTTTCTAAAGGAATAAAATCCTCACTTTAAAAAAAGTGGGCAAAATTTCAGAGGTACCTATTTTGACTCCCCACAGACCCCATTTATAAACTAATGTGTATATAAACATTGATGAGGTACAGGCTCTGGGAACCCCCTTGAACTCTGATTGAATCTTCCCATTTGATGAGACATTTGCCTGAAACCATAAGCCTTTCATTGTGACTGGGCCCAAATCATGGGTTACTAAGCTAGCCCTCCATTGTCCAGCTATCCCCCATCCTTGATCCTCCCAAAATATCTAACATAATATCTAATATCTCCCAAAATATCTAACATCTAATGACACCTTTAAACTAGCCTAGCCCTCCATAGTCTCATTTCCGGGTAGCCTCCAGCTATTTCCCACCCTTAATCCCTTATCACTGGAGCCTGACCTCATTTTACTCCTCCTGAAGACCCTCCCCAAACTACTCCTCTAGACCACCCCTAGATTCCTCCCACATCCTTTCTGTATGTGAGACCCCATCTTGCCTCCACAGAAGTGCGAGCATCGGAGAATTATTTAGCACAGACTACTCTGTATCATATTATTCTGGCCTGCTTGTCCAATATAAGCATTATAGATACTGAGGCCCCTTAAGTGTCTACCCAATATGGAAAATCCCTAATAAACTTTGCTTTTGTTTGACTGAGAGAAGACTTGAGTCAAATTCATTCTGCAGGACCTGGTGTGTTGGTATTTTGGGGTCTCAAGCACCCTGTACCTCAACATCTTATGGTGACCTCATCAAACATAATCCACATATGCAACAAACACACACACACAGTGCATCTTGTTCCCTCATCATTATGGTGAATTTTGAGGTAACCATGATAATTTCATATGTAGGATTGAGACTAGTATTTCGGGGAGAAGAACATACTTTAGAACATCATCATCTGCAGAGAAGATTAGAAACATATTCTGCTCAGATACTGGCAGGTGGTTAAGTGTATTGGGCAAAATCTCTGAATCATGAGTTTTGAACTGACTTTTCCAGAAATGTTGATGCATGCATCTTTAGAGCTAGAAATAATGATGACAATGATGATGATGATGTCATCTGAGGTGACTAAGTCTTTCTGACTTTAGTTCCAGCACTATATTCACTTCCCCATTGATACAGAAACTCTTGTCCAAAACTTTGATTCAGTCTTCTTGGATTATAGATACTCTAGTTCAGTCCTATAAAATTCTCCGCTTCTCTAACATCTGGCAATCTCATGAAGTCTATTAATCTTTTCTCAATAGAAAAACTTCTTTAAAATGCATAAAATAAAATTCACAGGACTACAAAGGGAACCAACTATATTGAAATATAGTTATCAAGAGTAATGGAGACTTAGGTTTAAATTTAGCTATATGATCTGGAAAAATATATGGGAAAGTACATATTTATTGAAAAGCAGAGCTTTATGAATAGAGAGTCGGTCTTAGAATCAAGAAGACCTGATTTCATATCCCACCTCAACTACCTATAGCTATGCAACCCTAGCAAATAATTTAACTTCTCTGTGCCTCATTTTTCTTATCTGTAAAATGAAAGGATTAGATTCAATGACTTCTAGGGTCCCTTATAAATCTAACATCTAGGATTATCAATCAAAACAGCACTCAAGGACTACAGAGGTGTTTTGATCTACATGTATGGAAGAATCACAATGACATAATTTTTGACCACTGAAGTATAAGGATATGGGGATAGTAGTGAGGGTAATATAGCATGTTTCCTGAGTGGAGGGCTAAATAGCATCCTCAGTTAAACTTAGGTTTTAATTTTAATTCTGTTGCTTAATAACTCAGCTCTAAACAAGTCACTTAACTTCAGAGGACTTAGTTTTCTTCCCCACAAAATGGGAGACCTGAGTTAGTGACCAGGCTTGAAGTCAGGAAGACCTGAGTTCAAATTGGTTCTCAGACATTTCCTACCTGTGTGATCCAGAACATAACATCTGTTTGCCTCAGTTTCCACTTCTGTAAAATGGAGGTAATAATAGCACCTAGCTCCCAGGGATGTCATGAGAATCAAATAAGATAATAACCATGAAGTATTTAGCACAGTACCTGGCACATAATAAACAAGTGCTGAATAAATGTTAGCTGCTATCACTACTATTATTGTTGTTGTTATTATTATTATGATGTCTCATTAATTCCTTCCTTTCTGTATTCTGGCAGGTATCAAGGAGCTATCCTCCCTAATTTAAGTAAAGTGTAATACTAAATTAGGCAAATCCTCATACGCAGTTATGGGCAAAACATCATAACATCTCTAAGGAGATAATTTCACCTTCTGACCCTCAGGAAAAAAAAATATATATAATACATGTTTTTGTCTCTTTCTTATATCCCTATTAGGTAGTAATTTCTTTAAGGACAAAGATACTGTGTTAGTCATCCTTGTATTCCTTAGTGTTATGCACAGTAGGGGATTAATAATTATGGTTAGGGTTATTGTTTATATTAGGGTTATTGAATTGAACATTGCTTTTCCAAATTTATGTGCAAAGATTGACTGTAATTGCTGTGTATTATTAAAAAATGTATTTATAAAATATTTGCCTCATGAACTTACTCTTTGAAATTCACATACAGAGGATTCAGGGAAGATGGTAGAATAGGTCAGAAAATTTCAAGCTCTTAAGATTTTCCTCCACAAAAGAGATAAAACAGGTCCTCCAAGTGAACACAAATCTGTGAAAACAAATAAGAGTAGGGCAGAACAGGGGTCTTCTTGGGACAATCAGAGAAGACCTGAAGAAAAATCCCAGATTTCCTCCCTTTGTAGAGTAAACACTCTCAGGCTAGAGTCAGCTTTAACAATCAGCAAGCTGCTTAAACCACAAGAGGCAAGCCCTGGGGGTAGCTGGGTTGGTAGGCTCCTTGGTTCCAGCCTCAGGAACTTTTATCCCCAGGACAGTGACTGGAGTTGGGAGTCTAATATGGGGAAGATCTAGGGAACCTCTGCTAACAAGGAATGCTTGTTAGCATTCTAACACATTCTAACACATCTCCAGCTGTGCTGCAGAGAGCTATGGGGTTGAGAAGGAACCAGCACATGCCCAGTGAGTGCAGAAGTAGTGGTGCAGAAAGCTTCACTGGCTGTGGGTACTTACAGGAGGCTGGCAAGTCTTGGTTTGAATTCAAGGTCACAGAGGAGAACTGAAGAGGATCAGAGGCACCATCCCCCACACCCCAGGACTAGAGGTGATTATAAAAACTAAATTATTACCAAAAAAATGCACAGGCAAAGGAGAAAGAATCCAATCATAGAGAGCTACTATGGGAATAGAGAAGGCCAGGGTTCATTTTCAGAGGATATTGAAAAAAAAAATTGTGAAGAGTGTGCTTGCTCTAGAAAGAACAATACTTGTTATTGAATCCAGGAAAGCTCTTATTTTATTTTACATTCATTGTGAAAGGATAAATCCCTAAAGGAGCTTAAACAAAGGCAAAGCTTTTTATGTGATGTACCTGATTCAAATTTACCACCTTGTTCTCCATTGGCTGAATGAAACTTCCTGAACGACGTCTTCCATGTTCTTCTCCTTGATGTGTTCTTCCTCCTTTGTCATGCATTGTATGTGCATTTAAATTAGCTTACTCAGCCCTGGGGGTGCGTTGGATAATATTAAATAGCTTGTTAAACATGCGTGAAAGTTTCTGACCTTTTACTTGATCAAAAGCCTTATTCTACCAGGTCACAGATCTAATTAGAACCAGTCACCTGTGACTTAACATCCTGTTATCACTCTTGTGGAAACAGAACTCCTTTTGTTTCTCACACTCTTCTCCCTCAGAGAGTAATGTCCAATGGTCACCTGCCCAGAAAGAATTCATTGAAGAACTTTAAAAAGATTTTAAAAATCAAATGAGACAGAGTGAGGAAAAGTTAAAAAGAAAAATAGGAATAATACGAAAAAAACAAGAAGATTATGACAAGAAAGTCAACCAATTAGAAAAGGAGATCCAGAAACTTAAGGAAGAAAATGACTCCTTGAAAATGAGAATTGGGCAAGGGGAATCCAGTGAAATTATAAGAACTGAAGAAATAAATAAAACAAAATACAAAGAGTGAAAAAATGTAAGAGAATGTGAAACATCTCATAAGAAAAACAATGGATCTACAGAACAAATCAAGAAGACAAAACATAGGAATAACTGGACTACCTGAAAGTTCTAATTAATAAAAGAATCTTGATACAATAGTACAAGAAACAATTAAAGAAAATTGTCCTGAAGCATTATAACAAGAGGGGAAAGTAGAAATAGGAAAAATCGACCAATCACCCACTGAAAGAGATCCTAAAAGGAAAACTCACAAGGATATTATAATTAAATTCAGAAAGACCTGGATTAAGGACAAAATATTACAAGCAACAAGAAAAGAACAATTTACATATCATGGTACCACAATTAGAATCACACAATGCCTAGGATGGCCATGCTAAAAGATAGCAGATCTTGAAACACTATATATTGAAGAGTAAAAGAACTGGGCCTCCTACCGAAAACATCATACCCAGCAAAGCGAAGCAAAATTGTGAATGGAAAAAAAAATGGACATTTAATCAACTGTCAGACTTTCATGGCTCTGTTAAAAAAAGAAATCCTGGACTTGCATAGAGACTGTATGAGAAAGTAAAAAGAAGTAATGAAAACTGCTATCATGGTTGGAGATGCAGATGCATATTATGATATTCCCTTAGCAGTTTCTCATGGAAATATCATGCTGAAGACAGCTCCTCATGCTTATAAGCACCTAATTCTGAGTCTACTAATTGGTGAAATAGGGCACCATCTTTCAGAGGTGCTGGATAAGATTGCACAGCTAAGTGACTTGGGAGAATGGGGAAAAGATAAATTTCCTCAAGAAAGAAGAGTAAATGGCCAGATGATTCAAAATCAGAATAGATTGACAAGAAAAGAATTGCTTACTCATATATTGAGAGAAGAGGTAGATTTTGGAAAAACTGATATTCCAACTAATGAACTATATAAATTGTACCGAGAATAGGGGCTTAACATTAGACAGAATAGAGAAGTAAGAACTGTTCCTACAAATCCTCCTGAATCCTTGTATACAAGTTGGTCACACCCTCAGGGAGAATAGGAAATTGGCCAAGCCCCAGCTCAGATTAAAGAAATACACAAATGGGATTACTGACACCATATCGATTTGAAAATATATTGGAAAAATGGATCAACTACTGTAACTAGGGCATAGATAGATATTGGGGCAGAGAGCTCCCTTATATATGGGAACCCAGACAAATTTAAGCAGGGAACTCCTATTACCATCACAGGACTGGGAGGGACTGAAATATTAGTCAGACAAGTCAAACTAATGATGAAAATTGTATAACGGTACCTAAGAAAGAGTGTAACTGTAGTCATTGTACCCATTCCTGAATACATCATTGGAATAGATATATTGAGAGGTATGACCCTGAATTTACCTGAAGGGAGATACCAATTTGCAGTAAGGAATATAGGAAATAATGCAGTTTTTGTGAGTAAAATAAAAATGGACCCAAGCACATTACCTGAACCTTCTGGAGTAATTACTTTAAAGCAGTATGGTATGCCAGGTGGGCAAGATGAAATTACTAGTACTATAAAGGAATATGTTGAAGCAGGAGCATTACTCCATATAAGTACTAGATGGAAAAATCCTGTCTGGCCAGTATGAAAATCAGATGGACATGGAGAATGACAGTGGATTGTAGACAATTGAATAAGACAATTGAATAAGGTGACTCCTTCCTTGTATGCTGCTGTTCCAAATATCATCACCTTAACAGAAAGGATCTAGAAATATGACGAGACTTGGTACTCAGTTATTGATTTAGTCAATGCTTTCTTTACCACACCAATAGACTCTAAACCATGGGACCAGTTTGCTTTCACTTGGCAGGGCAGACAATATACTTTTACCACCTTGCCACAAGGATATCTGAATAGCCCCACTATTTGTCATAAGATTGTGGTCGAACATTTGGATGAATTAGAGTTACCTGGTGTATATTTTACTCACTACATAGATGATTTTATGATACAGGGAAAAATGTGAAAGAAGTGGAGAAGAGTTTGACTCTTTAAATTGGGCATATGAAAAGCAAAGGGTTGGAAAGTAACCCTGCAAAGATTCAAGCACCAACTCAAAATGTAAAGTTTGGGGCTATTCAATGGAATAAAGGGCTACAAGAGATTCTTCTGTAAGCCCAACAAATGATTCAGGATTTCCCTATTCCTACCAATAAGAAAAAGGTACAGAAGTTTGTAGGATTGTTTTGATATTAGAGATATCACATTCCACATTTGGGACAGATTTTGAAACCCTTACATAAAGTTACTTGGAAGAAATGTGAATTTGATTGGGGACTTGAGTAAAGCTTTTTAAGAAGCCAAGGCTGCTATACAATGGCCCTAGATTTATGGGCTATGCAAAATGGCCTAGTGGATTTACAAGTGACTGTACAGGATGATTATGCAAACGAGTTTATGGCAGAAACAACCAAGCAAAAATGTACCCTTAGAATTTTGGTCTAGGAAACTTCCTTCACCTGGAGTTCAATATACATGTTTTAAAAAGCAGTTGTTAGCTACACGTTGGGCTTTGGTAGAGACTAAACAACTGACTCTGGGCCATTTAGTGATATTAAGAGCTGGAATCCCAATTATGACCTGGGTAATGAGTACCCTAGCTTCTCACAGAATTGGACATGCACAAGAGGCAAGCATAATTAAATGGAAATGGTATATTCAAAATAGATCTAAAACAGGGAAAAGTGGGGTTTCTGCCCCACATGAATCTATAGCAAACATAGATACTGAGAGAAATGATACATCCCCTGAACCAAAGCAATAGTTTGTACAGTCCCCGGTAATATGGAATGATGGATATGATGGATTAACTGAAAAACAAAAAAATATGCATGGTTTACTGATGGGACAGCAAAATATTAGGACCACAAAAGGCATTGGAAAGTAGTAGGCTATAACCATGTTCTGGGCAGACTTTGGAAAGTACTGGGAAAGGTGGAAGTAGTCAATATGCTGACCTTATGGCATACATCAAGCCATCAAAACAGAATAAGGAGGATAGTGTCATATGTTTACTGATTCCTGGGTGGTAGTTAATGGGTTAGCTACATGGATGCCCATGTGGAAAAATAAAAATTGGGAAATTCATGGTAAATAAGTCTGGAGCCAATAATTATGGGATGATATATAGGACATGTCTTTGGTTGCTAATTTGTCGGTTTTTCATGTAGATGCTCATGTGGCCCTCACCATGCTAGAACATGAATGCATATGCTATGATCAACTAACAAAGATTGCTACTTAACATATTGTCCTTGCTCTGACACCAAGTGATGATCCAGTACTAGCAAAATGGGTCCATCAAACAGTCGATCATTTAGGGGTCCAGATCACATAACACTGGACCAAAGATTGCGGTATTAATATCTCATATTTATTGTTAAAACCAGTAGTACAGAGATGACATATATGTCAACTGGCAAAGAAACAAACTGTTCCTTGGGTAGTAACTGGAGAGATAGCAAGGGGAAAAGTTCCAGTCCAAATTTAGCAAATAGATTATGTTGGTCCCCTACCCCCAAGATAAAGGATGCAAATTTACATGTACTTGTTTTGACACCTAAGCAAGTGCACTAGTGGCTTGTCCTTATATGAATGTAGCCCAGAAAAATACCTGTAAAACTCTAGATATTGCAATTCTATATTATGGAACACCAATGCAAATTCAAAGTGACAATGGCTCACATTTCAAAGGTAATTAAATGAAGAGATGTTGTATATTAAATAATATAGAATGTATATATCATATTTCATACTATCCACAAGCATCTGCGTTAATTGAAAGAATGAATTGATTGTTGAAAGAACAGTTAAAGAAGTTAAGTTATAATAGTTCATATAAACATTGGAAGAATAATTTGTTCACTGTTTTACATAATTTTAATAATAGAATATTGGAAGAATAAAGGAAGTACACTTCTAGCCAGAATGATGACTCCAAATCTGCAAATTAGAAAACAGCAAACACATAAGATCTCAAATATTGAGCATTGGACTGTGAGGTAAGATGTCCCAGCACTGTATCCAGAAACACCTGGTTAGGCAGGATATGATTTACATTGTTTAGAGGACTTTTGTTTGGAGAGATAAGAAATAAGAAAAATCTCCACTGGAATATGTATGAGAATCCTAAAAATCATTTTGGATTTACATGTATTGATTGGAGTAATAGATTCTAATTATCAAGGAGAAATTTTTGTGACATTCCAAAATTTGGGTGAAGAACCCATAGTGTTATTATTGTGACTTTCTAAAATTTAGGCATAGAACCCATACTGTTTTATAAAAATGATAGAATAGTTCAAGTGATCATTATTCATTGTGAAACAGTAACTCTTGTGAAAACTGACCCGCCTTCTGAAATAACTATCAGAGGAACCAAAGGGTTTGGTTCTACTGATAGAATAAGATTGGGAGCTAAAGTATGGGTGAAGTGGAAGCCAGATAATGTTCCAAAGGCTGAGGAAATTATAGCACATGGAAAAGATAGTAATGTAACTGTTGTTTATTCAGGAGAAGATGATTACCAAATTGGACCCTTAACTCATATATTCTACTGTGAACAAGACTATGATAGTGAGTTCATGGACTCCAGAAGCACATCTGACCCTATGTTTGTTTCTTTTTAGCTTTTTGTTTCCTGCAGGTTTAGTAACCTCCACCTGCAGATGACTAATTGCTTAAACTGGATATTATATCCTGCCCACAACTGTGATGTGTCACTCCTGGACCTGACATTGACCAAACTCCAAACACTAGCTAAAAAACTGACCTCTTGAATGGGACCTCTTGGGGCAGGGTATTATGGGAATGGGAATTTAAGATCTTCCCTGCCTCTAGGCCCTTTGATAGGCTTAAGTGCTCCTGGAGCCTGTGGAGGGAGGCTTGGTTTTCAGGAATGCCAACTCCTTGGTGCTATGTGATTGGGTCAAGAGAGTTGTGACATTCTCTGAGCCAGGAGAAGGGTAGATATACCCTGATCTGAGGCTTTGGATTGGGGCTCACTTTAGGAAAAGATGTGTGATTTGTCCAGATAAGACTCTGGGGACCTGTTGAACCCCCCGGCTTTGAAAACTCAGATGTTGGTGCTTCCCTCTCTAGTAACTGACTAGGTATGGATGTAATGGTAAAGACAGTTGGAAGCCTGTCTGCTGAACTGTTTCTCTGTCTGTTTGTAAGTTCTGCTTGTAACCTTTGTATTTTCTGAAGTTTAGGGTGCTGATTTTTTTCCCCTGAACTAGGTAAATGACATATGTTTGATTAAAGCAAGATTGTTAACCCATTTTGAGTTATTTTCTTTTACAAAAGCAGATCTAAGAACCTGTGTTGACAGCCATCCTGGAGATGCTAGGGTGCTTGCTGTTACACAGGGACAGTTCTAAATCCAATTTCAGCAGGAAGTATTTATGGGAGAAAAGACCTTTGCCCCTTACCCCTAGATTCTGAACCCCATTCATTCAAGGAGGGAATTATGGGGTGGTTGTGCTCAAGCACCCACCCTAAGATACTGTTTTATGTGCTTATTTTCTGCTATCCATGTTATATTGTTGTAAAGTTCTGTAGACACCAGTTGCCCCACCAGTTACCCCTTAAACTCCCATTAGATTATTAAATGTATTATTAATGTATTTTTGCTATGTAAAGGACAAGAAAGATCTTGGGGTTGAATGTAATGGTAACGGGAATTTGAAGATCTTCCCTGCCTCTTAATAAGCCTAAGGGAATTTGAAGGCCTTCCCTGAATTGAAGATCTTCCCTGCCCCCTAGTAGGCTGAATGTAATCACATGGAGCCTATGATAGGAGGAGTTTGCTGAAGGGTGGAGCAGAGCCCACAGGAAGCTGGGAGTCAGAGCTGTTAGAGACAGAGGGAGGAGAGGACACTCAGGCAAGGAGACAGCTAGGCTTGTAAATGTTGGTTTGTGAGAAGGCTAAAGGATAGTGTGGCTTTCTGCTGAGTTGTGGTACATTAACTTCTATGTTGCTATGACGGATCATTTCCTAGTGTTGGGTTTTGATTTTCTGATGTCTGAATAAATGTTTTGCTTCTGTCTTACCTATGGAGAGTCTGTTATATTTTGTGATTGAGCAGTATGCCAGCATATTTGCAGTTACTGTCGGCCCTGTGAATATTACATTGGTGCTACAATTACTGCCTTCATTGAGTTTATAGTCTAGGGGAAATAAGAAATATTGTCTAATAACTAATCCAAGTTGTTAAATAAATGACAATGAGAGCCATACTGATGGGGTGACGGGATCTGGACCCTGAATTTTCCCATACATTTCAGCAACCCTGGCATATTGTCCAAGGCATCAGGTCCATCCCAACCCACTAGATTCTCAATAGTCCTTTCAATAATTCTTTTGTTGTGGCTCTTAGAAACAGTGCAGACCACTTAACTCCTTTCACTATTCCTCCCAAGGCTATTTTTACCATTACTTAATCTCATCCAAATCTTCCTAGAGGTCTTTTTTTGTATAAAAGTATCAGTTCCATCCTCCTCGAATTTGCAGATTTACTAGAAATCTTGCCCACTCTACTGGTACACAATAAATTTCACTTCTTTTCTGAAAGAAGGATTGAGTGGTGTAATTCTTTAGAGGCAGAACCCCCACCCTGTACTTCTACATTTCAGGGTTCCCAACACCCCAAACTGCTACAATACCAAATATTTTGATAATTCAAATGCAGAGTAAGTTATTGTGGCTGGAAGAAAGATAATCCTATAAAGTGTCATTGGTCATATGAGAATTTGAAAAATAGCTAAAGATTAGAAAAATTTGGAGTTAAGAAAGGGCATCCTAGATAGAAGAAAAAACAGAAGCAAAAGTAAGGAGGTAGGAAACTACAGGTAATTTTCAAGAAATTGCAAATTTAGTCTGGTTAGTGTAAAAATGTGTGTGATATGAATGATGGAATATAATATTTGATAGACTGGATCTTAAGCAATCTGATTTGTTCTTGTCAACCAATCACTGCTCTCCACTCTTCAGTTCCCTTAAGTTAATGACACTAGAGTTAAAATAAAAAACCAAAGCAAAATACAAACAACAAAACTTCACTTCTTTTTTTTTTATTATAATCCATGATAATCATAGGGCAAACAATTTATTCAAAACATCAATTTACTGGAAGTAAGGTGGTCAAAACAGGAAAGGCAGTAATGCATTTAAAAAAAAAATCTGGCCAAATAGATGTTATGGTTCTTTACCCAATCACTGAAGATCTAATTCACCAAAGAGACAAAATGGGCTTAACATTTCACTTAAGGTAATTCAGCATTATCAGTTTTTAAGGAAATATAAATATTTTAAAACAAACAATGAAAATAAATCAGTCTGGTTAAACAAGCTGCACTCATGCTAATGAAGTTTCATTCTTCTTAACAGGATGGGACTTGGCCAAAAATCCAAATGAAAATATCAAGATAGCAGAACAATCCTCTGAAAAATCGAAATGTAAATGTCCAGTTCAATTTAGATATCATCAATGTCTTCTTCATCATCCCCGATGTCATCAAACTGGATTTCATCATCATCTCCAGGACCAAATGTGTCTGTTTCATTGATTTTGGCATGCTCTGGAAGTTCCCCATATGCCTTTAAACTTCTTGCTTCATCGGCATTGTATTTTAGTATAATATCGGCCTTGTTATCCTGGTAGTCTCGTAGACCAACCAATATAATGTCCGATGTATTTATCCAAACCTTTTTTCTTAATTTCCCTCTGATGTGACATAACCTCTTCACATCATCAAAACACATTGCTTCTAATCGTCCATTTCCCAACATTTTGATCACCTGGGCATATTCCTGTCCATCTTCCTTGAAGACCAATTCTCTTTTTTCAGATTCATTTTCGTTCTTTCCTCTGCGCCTGTTTTTACCTCCCTTACCTTTATTCTTGGGCATGGCTGCGGCGGCCTCTGCGGGGTCTCCGTCTCCCTCTCAGGCGGTGGCTCTTCCGAAGGATGTGCGGGCGGCCTTTGCCTCTCCGGGCGCGGTAGAAGGCAGCCGCTTCGCAGGGGGAGTGGACAGTGAGCGGGAGCTGGAAGCTCCGGAGGGCACAGAGTGTGCAGGGAAGCGAGAACCCAAACCTTCACTTCTAAAAAGGCTTTTTCTTACTGTATGTGGATAAGCCAGAAGGATATGTACCATATCTCTTTTTCTCAGGAAGACAATGGATAATAGGATAATAAAGCACCAATGAGTATGTGCTGCTCAGTACACTTGGCATCAAGAGTTGTCTCCTAAATCTAAGACTAGAAATGTTCTTTTTTTTTTTATCAGGAAACCACTGTGATTCTTTTTCAGAAAAGAGTGTGATGATATGCATTCCAACTGGTTTGCTACCTTTTGAATTTCAAAAGGAGTTCTATGTATAATGAAAACAGTAAGGTATGACCTTGCAATTGATGAATCAATTGACACTAGACTAGAAATATGTGCTACATGACAGCAAAAGAGTTTAATGTTTTATAGAAACTCACTTGTTAGGTTTTTTAAAATGTATTCAGCACTACAAAACTCAAAAGGCAAGTATCAAGGTAATATTTTTAAATTATTAATTTGGTTCATAATTGTCATTTTGATTGACACTGATATTATCCACTCAAAAATTAAAGCAAACATTTTATACTACAATAGAAGGAATACATTTAGATATATTTGGTATTTGTAACATTGGACTGGAAATAACCCAGAATACTAAAGCTGTATTGCTCTCTATTAGGCATCGTTGTGATTGTGAAGATTCTAGGAAAAACTGGCCCTCTAAGTCTTCATCATCATCTTTTCTAGCATCAGCCATAGCATCTGTATCATCACATTTATTTTATGCCACATTTTTTTTTTCACAATTGGATAATTGCAATGATTTTTCAGGTAATCTCTCTTTTTTTCTCAGTAAAACATTGAAGTCCAAGGGGCAACCAGGTGGCTCAGTGAGTAACAGCACCGGCACCATTGTTGGGTTGACCTGGAGATTGAATCCCGGGCTCAGACACTCAGCACCACACCCAGAAATAACTGGCCATGTAACCTTGAGCAAGTTACTTAACCCTGGTTGCTTAAAAAAAATATTGAAGTCCAGGAAAAATTACTTTGATATCTTCTCTCCTTTCTTTATCTTCTCTACACCTCCTTCTGTGGTCCTTTTTCTCAGGCACTCACTGTTCTCCCCTGGACAATACCATTCTTTCCAAAATTCCATTGAGTTGGATGATCCCACTTATCTGATTGTTTAATCTCATCTCTCCTTCAAAATTTTCATCAAAATATAGAAGTGTATGACTAAAAGAGAGATTTAATAGGATCTTGATCATGAAAGCTTTCATTTTAAAAGGAATGGTCAACCTAAAGAAATAAATGGATTTTTGGCAATATGACAGTCTGGTTTTGGAGAATCTTCCTGGTAGCCTCACCAGCATCTTTTTTCATTTATCCTGTATATTTCATTAACCTTTACATATCACTTTCAACATTGTATTTAATTATTTTAGCTGTCACCATAATATACTAAATCCTAAAGAAGTAAATATTCAATAAATTAACCATAGAAAACACTAATCTCTAACTCCTAACATACTCATTCAAGACTCTCTCCCACATCACCTACCACTTTCTGGTATAAAATTAAATGGGAGGGATGATGAAAGAAGGGAATAAGCATTTATATGGTGCTAACAGTCTGTTATCCCCATTTTTCAGTTGAGATCACTCTTAAATCTCTTTTCCTGGCATTTAAATTTCTCTACAGTTTGGCTACACCATTCCCAAACAACTGTTCTCCAACATAAACCCTCTACTCTAGGTGAGACAGTCTCTTGTTTGTCCTTCATTCTGGAAGAGGACCAGTGACATTACAAGGGTGATGTCTTAACTTGACTCCTTAAGAGTCATTGGAGTACAGTGGCAAGACAAAAGTCAAGATGACTGGCAATGGTCCGGGCAAGACAGTCTCTTGACTCATCCCTAAATATAAAATGTTTATTCCCACTTGATAATCTTTGCTTAGAGACAATGTGGTGCAGTAAATATAGTGCTCAAGTCCTACTTCTGACACATATTGATGCTGTGCAAATCTGTTTGGCAAGTAATTTAGTCTCTCAATACCTCCCATGCAACTCTATGACTATAAGGTGCACAACCATTCCTGTTTTATCATTGGTAGAGGGAACTTCCTCACCAGGCATTCCTTACACCAAAGAAATCAGAAGTTCAGATCATACAAACAAAAAACCTTTGAATATGCTTGCTATTCTTCAACTATCTATAAACACTTTTGTCTGGTTATTAACTCATTTCCATACATCAAAAGGTATCTTAGCACCTCCTTTCTTTCCACACAAAATATCTGAACTGTAGTCCCTAATGATCTTGACTTTTCTAAAATCCTAGTCAACACATAATAGTTACTTTGCAGTTTATCATTCAACCTTATATTGTTGTGTAATTTTTATGCAATAAGATGCATAGCATGATGTGTTTTTTGTTAAATTTTATATTTATTTTTAGTTTATATCATTCATTTCCACAAGAATTTGAGTTACAAATTTTCTACCCATCACCCCAAAAGAGTGATCCCACTGAATATCCTCTCCCTCAATCTATTCTCTACTATATCCTCCCCCATCCCCTCTCTGACTTTTCAGTAGGATCTCTATGCCCCAGTGCCTGTATATCTTATATTTATATATATATATATATAGATAGATAGATAGATAGACATAGATATAGATATAGATATAGATATAGATATAGATATAGATAGATATTTGATTTCAAAACTTTGAATTCCAGATTCTTTCCCTCCCTCCGTCATCAACCACCCTTACTGGGAAGATAAGCAACTCAATAAAGGTTGTACATATGTAGCTATGCAAAACCTTTCCATAGGGGATATATTGTGAAAGACTGACTATATTTCCCTCCATCCTATCCTACCCCCCCCCACTTGTTCTGCTCTCTACTTTGATCCTTTCCCTTTTCAAAAGTGTGTGCTTCCAACTTCCCTTCCCCCAACGTGCCCTCCCTTCCATCATTCCTCCTCTCATCCCCTTCCTCCCCTCTCTCCTATAGTGTGAGATACCCAATTAAGTGTGTATGTCATTCTCTCCCTAAGCCAAATTCGATGAGAGTAAGGTTAACTCATTCCCTTTTGCTTTCCTGTTCTTCCCCTCCATGGTAACAGTTTTCCCTTGCCTCTTCTATATGAGATAATTTACCCTATTCTCTCCCTCTCCCCATCTCCTCTCATCATGTTCCTTTTTCTTTTCTCAATTTCACCTTTTAAGTGTCATCCCTTCCTCTTCAATTGGTCCTGTGCCCTCTCTCTATGTAAACCTGTACACATATATACACAGACTCACATATGTATTCATACACCCATATACCCTCCTATATAGACATATATATGTGTGTACATACATATATATATATATATATATATATATATTCCCTTCAACTATTATCATACTGAGAAAAATTTCATAAATTACAATTTTCATTCTTCTATGTAGTAATGTAAATAGTTTGACTGTGATAAGTTCCTTATGATTATTTTTCCCTGTTTATCTTCTCATGTTTCTCTTGTTTCTTATATCTGAATGACAAATTTTGCATTCAGCTCTGTTTTTTTCATCCTGAATGCTTGAAAATCCTCTACTCCATCGAATGACCTTATTTTTCCCTGAAACATTGTACTCAGTTTTGCTGGGTAGGTGATTCTTGGTTTTAATCCCAGCTCCTTTGTCCTCCAGAATATCATATCCCAAGCCTGTCAAACCCTCAGTATAGAAGGTGCCAGATCCTCTGTTATCCTCATTATGTTTCCACAATATTCAAATTGTTTTTTTCCTCACTGCTTGTAATATTTTTCTCCTTGATCTGGGAACTCCAAAATCTGGCTATAATATTCCTAGCAATTTTCTTTTGGGGATCTTTTTCAGGAGGTGATCTGTGGATCCTTTCAACCTCTATTTTGCCCTCTGGTTATAAAACATCAGGGCAATTTTCCTTGAGAATTTCTTGAAGGATGATTTCTAGGTTCTTTGTTTGATCATGCTTTTCAGGTAGTGCAATAATTTTTAAATTATCTCTCCTGGATCTATTTTTCAGGTCAGTGGCTTTTTCAATGAAATATTTCACATTGCCTTCTATTTTTTCATTTGTTTGGATCTGGTTAATAGTATCTAGATTTTTCATAAAGTCACTAGCTTCCATTTGCTTTAATCTAATTGTGAAGGAATGATTCCCTTCAGTGAGCTCTTGAGATTCTTTGTCCATCTGGCAAATTTGGCTTTTTAAGGCTTTCTTTTGCTCATTGGCTTTTTGAGCCTCTTTTGCCATTTGAGTTAGTCTATTTTTTAAGGTGGTATTTTCTTCAGTCAGGTTGTTGAATTTCATTTCATAATTTTCTTGCATCATTCTCATTTCTCTTCCCAAATTTTCCTTAACTTCTCTTATTTGGTTTTCAAAATATTTCTTAAGCTCCTCTATGGCCTGTAACCAGCCCATATTTTTCTTGGAATCTTTTGGTTCAGGAGTTCTGACTTCACTATTTTCCTCCTGTTCCATGCTTTGATCTTTTTTGTCCCCAAAATAGGAGTGTAATGTAGGATTGCTCTGTTTGCATTGCTTCCTTTGCTTACTCATGTTGCCACTCAATTACTTGACTTTTGAGCTCTTTGCCACAGTAGAACTCTGCTATAAGAAAGGGGAGCTTTGTCCCAAAGCTGGGCTTTTCTTAGCTGCCATAGCTATTAGTTGGCTGCCCTCTCTGAAGCCTCCACATGCTCTGACAAACCAGTTACACACCCCAGGACCTTCACCCTAGACATCAATCCAGATCCAAGCTGGTTAAAGCAAAAGCTATTACCCCTCAGACTGGTCACTTGGTCCCCTTACAATATACAGGCCAGGAGCTCTGAAGCATCCATATGGCTATGGCTGCATGGCTGCAGAGACTCAGCCACTTCTCACCCCTGAGGCAAAGGCCAGACTTCACTCTTCAATTCCCTATTCCCGCAAAGTCTACACTGATCTTACACTTTGTCTTTGGCATCTATGGGTTGATAATTCTGGAAACCACCACAGCTGCTTGTGATCTTGAGTTCCTCCAGCCAGTGGCTGGTTGTGGCCACCCTGAGGCTAAAACCTCCAGCTTACTCGGGGCTGGGCTTGGCTCCCAGAGTGCTGTGCTGGCCCCTTGCTGCCTGCCTGACATTCTGTCTTCAGCAGGAGGTAAGCTTCTCTCTGTCATTTTGTTTGTTCTGTAGCTCTGAAGTTTTTTTAGAGTCATTTTTAACATGAATTGCAGGAGGTGGAAGTGGAAGTCACACAAAAGTTCTGTTTATACTCTGCCATCTTGGCTCCACCCCTGAATGATGTGCTTTTCATAGAATGAATTCTTTATATTATTTCAGAAACAAATTCCCTTCAGTGAAAATGTCCTCCTCTATGATTTTTTTTTTCTTGTACTTTTTGGAAAACACTATCATTCCCTCATAGTGGGTGGTGAGTAGTTTTTTGTTATTCAAATTTCCTTTCCTAAAGTTGAAGATCTTCCTAAGAACTGACAAACTTTGCTTTTTGTTATTGTAATTATTAAATTTAAACTCTATCTTGAAGTTTTCAAGGTATCTTTTTATTTATTTTTTCCCCAAAAGAATCTATCGTTACTTTTGAGTGGATTTTTTTTTCTATTTCTAAAAGTTCTGGACACTTTTCTGATAATATTTTTTGTAGTATATTATGTTATTTGATATCCTATATTCCTTTTTATCTTTGAGATGAATATGTTTTGCTTTTGTGGATATTATGTTTTCTTTTAACATTTTTTTTTGCCCAGATTGTCCTTCTCTTTTGTGTATTTCCATTCTCAATCATGTATTCACTCTACTGTTTCTTTGCATAGGGCTACCTCTGTAGATTCAAATTTTCCTATTCTACTAAATACCTCTGCTATGTAGGTCAGAAATTCTGCTTTCATGATTCTTATTTCTCTTTTCAAATATTCAATAACACCCTGCTGTGGTACCATGTTTTCTTGGGCAACTGCACAGTCATCTGCATTATCAAATATTGATTCTTTTTCCTTTGACTTGAAATATTTTTCATAGATGTCTGAGTTCACTTATCTGATCTGGAGACCATATTGTCTTCTGTTACTAATATCTTTCCTTATTGCTTTATAAGCTTAGGCTCAGGTCCTTTAAGTGAACTTTCTTTTGATATCTTTGATAATTTCTGTCTCCACCTCTCCCCCACCACTTCTGCTTGCATTTTGACTCATTACCCTTTGATCACCCTGGTAACTAGAGACCAAAGATCTCCTAGCCTCTTCCTATCCTGGTAAATTCATGTCTCATCAGCCTCTGTCTCTACCCCAAGTAAGTTCTGGGGTGAATGAATTGAGTCCAGTTGGATGCCAATCCCTTTTTTTCAAACCTATTGGAGTACTATACATCCCACAAATAACTTACACACTGATATCCTATCTCAGTTCACTCTGCTCCTCAGTTCTCCAGCTGAAAAGCAGAGGGAACTGCTACAATAGAGTTTCCAGTCAAAGCAAGCTTCTTCCTGTAGTTTTCTACAGCACTGGGAGTAGAGTGGAAGTCAGAGTTGAGGTTGGGTTCAAGTACCTGGGTGAGCTTGTACAATCCTTCCAGAAAGTGGTAGATAATGTGGGAGAGATCTTGAATAAGCATGTTAGGGATTAGGGATTAGCCTTTGCTATGGTTAATTTATTACCTCTTTAGAGTTTTTGTATCTTAGATTGTGGTGACAACTGATATAATATTATCTGTTGCACACTATTTGAATTTTGAAGAAGCTTTATAGGTCATGACCAGAAAAAAATTACAATTATTTGACAAATTTCAAGGACTTTTTGGAATATATCTAGGTTTTCTATTGTGTTTAGTGAGAGGTAATTTCATGTAGTGGATTAACAGACAGCCCTGGAATGAGGAACTCCCAGATTCAAACCCTGCCTTTAACAAACACTGACTGCATTACATTGGGTACATTACAGTGTGTTACTGTTCTAGGCCTCACTCTAAGACTCCAAATTGAAAAGGTGACAACTTCCACTGATACAAGTTGTTTCCTCATCTAATATTTCCTTGTACAAATTAAGTCATAAGTCCATTCTCTATCACTTATATACTAAGTAATTTGGTATATAAAAAGATATAATTCTGTGCATGCATGTTTAATATTGATGTTGTTTCATTATCTATGCTTTCTTTAAAAAGACTCCCTCTTTGTCTTTTCTGACCATATTTATTTTGGCCACTCCTTGTTTGAAATCATGTTTGCCAATTCTTCTCTTTTGGGTGCAATTCGGGCATATTCTAACTATGATTATTATATTTAGTAAGTACCTGGGGTCTGCTTTTTAATTCATTCTGCCATTTCTCCTCTCTACGTGTGATTTTATTCAAATCATCTTCATATTTATGATCACTAAATTTGCTTTTCTATCCATCAATCCCTTATACAAAATTTAGTTCTTAGGGAAAACATTGTATGTGGGGGTGTCTGCTTCTGTATCTTTTGCTTTCCTCCTCTCTTTCTCTCTCAATTCCTATTATCCTCTCTCTTTTTTCTGCAAACACATAATATGTTTATAATAAAGAGAAAACATATTGCCCTATAAATACAAGCATTTCATTACAGTGAACCAATCCATATTAAAAATTAGAATATTACTGTGAAGATACCTCAACTCACATAACACTTTTCTTCTGATATGGCAGAATATACAACTGTTATCTAGAATGCCTTGGACTTAACCAAACCCCCAAAAACAATTCAACCAATTAAAATAATACAAGATAATTTGGAGAGGAAGTGACCACCAGGCACTAAGGAAATTGATTACGAACACTTTCATAGATATGGTACCTAAAGAGAGTCTTAGAGCAGGAAAAGGATTCTGAGAGGTGAATTTCAGGAGGGAGTCAAAGGAATGGCATGTTCTCCTTTCCTTTTAGGGATGTGGAACTCAAACCATGATTATACCGCTATTTAAGTGAGTAATCACAAATGGTGTCCAGTGTAGTAGAAAACAAGCTTTTGGAAGGTCTTAAATGTCAAGATGAGGAGTTTTTATTTTATTCTAAAGGCAATGGGGAATCAATATTTTATTAATTTCTTATTCTCTAGGGAATCCATCATTATCCCATGCTTTTTTCAAAAAAAAGTCTTCTGATGTAACTTATTCTGAACAAGGTCAAAGTTTTAAACAAAATTCCATTAACTTCTCTTGTGGAAAAGTAGAATGTAGAGATCCTCTGAGAACTAAACATTTTTAGCCTATGTTTGTTTTTCATCTTCAGCATTAATAATGATCAGCCACTCAAGTTCAAAGGCAATTATTAATTTTATGTATTTGGAAAAGCTCTCAGTACTATTCAATCCATTTTTATTATTAAAATCATAAAAAGTGTGTTCCTTAATAGAGGAAGACAAATATACCTCAAAAAGATTTTTTCTTTGGCTTTTCCCTACCTTGAGAAAATTTTGATTCCTTAGAATTAATGGAAGGACCCCTTCTCTTATTTTATTTAATTAATGTCTATTTTTATTAGTTGGAAGATTTCAGTTTCTTCAGTCATTATGTATTTACTTAGTACTTATCAGCACACTCTAAAATGTATTTATATAAAAGATTCCAAAATATTTTCACAAGTGGAAGACAAATACAAAGAAAGAAAAGGAGAGAAAATTTTAAATATAAAATATTATGTTATTTTTAGATTAATTAGATCTGAAATAAAGTTAGAGAACAAATAAAGTTTAGAAATATTAATTTCTTCTGTATATGAAAAATAATTGAAGTTAAATTTATCACATTATATTTTTGGAAGAAGTCAATTAAAAAAGAAAAGTGAGAGAGATCATTGTGCCTTTAAATAACTCAGAGTGCGAAATTCAGAATAAGCTTATGGGAGATTGGAGGGGCAGGGGAGTCAGAAGGAAAAGAAGCAGCTAGGTGGTATATTAGATAGCATACATGACTTCAAGTTAGGAAGACCTTAATTCCAAATCTTCCTCATAAACTCATTAGTTGTGACACAAGTCACTTAAATCCTCTATGCCTTAGTTTCCTCAACTGTAAAATGAAGATTAAAAATAGCATCTTTCAAGCATATTTATTGTGATTAAGTGAATTTACATATGTAAATCATTTTACAAAATTTACTGTGCTGTATAAGCACTTGTTAATGCTCAGGATCACAAAGTTAGCAAGTATCTGAGTTTAATGTTAATGGAATTTAAGATCTTCCCTGACCATTAATAGGTCTCATGTGGAACCCGGGAAGCTTGCTTAGGGGAGGCTTGCTGTAGGAAGGCTTTCACACCTTTTGTTAATTTCTAATTAAGCACTGTGTCAGGGGGGTTGTGATGCCCTCTGACACTAAAAAGTATATACATACATATACATATATATTTATATTTTATATATATACATATATAAATATATATAATTTTGCTTTGGGGATCACTCATTGGAAAAGTGTTCCTGTGATTTGGCCAGATGAAACTCTGGGTAGACATTAAGAAGTCCCCTGACTTTGAAAAAGCCAGATCTTGATGCTTCTCTCTCTGGTAACTATGTATGTATTGCCTTGCTCAGATAGTTCAATCTATTGATCTGTGCTAATTTCTCAGACATTTAGAAGCCCTGTCTGTTGGTCTTTATTTTTCTGCTAGTATATTTCTCTGTATTTTCTCTGAAGATTAGGAAGCTGACTTTTTCCCTGAACTAGTGAATGTAATTAAAAAAAAGATTGTTGACCCCTTGAACAGCTAGCTATCTTTCCTAGAGAAGCAGATCTAAGAAACAGTGCTAGCAAGCATCCTGCATATGCCAGTGTGGTTGCCACTACACTGAGGCAGGTTTGAATTCAAATCTTCCTAAGTACAAGTCCTGTGCTCTATTCTCTAAGACACCTAGCTGCCAAAATAAGTATGTAAAAAACTTTTACTAGTTAGCAAAATTCTTACTATAAAAGGTTTAGATTTCTAAAAATCTATACAAAAAATGTGAAAGAAACAAAGACTGATTCTTTCTTCTGCCCATGACCTAATCCTCTTGCCTTGGCTCTTCCTTTCATCTCTTTTTTTAGAGCTCTCTCCCTCCTTTCTTCAGGCTGTTGAGACTACAATTTCTGCAGTGAGCATTAGAAATGAAGAAACATCTTGATAGAGAAAGGTTTTGATCAGAAAACCATCTAAAATACACAAAGAAGGCATATATGTAGAAGAATCACATACATATACATGTGTGTATATGTGTATGTGCTCACACACACAAACACATGACTCTCAATAGGGAAACCAGTAAGCCCATTCTATGGTTGGTTTCTGTCCATTAAGAGGTATTTATGAAGCATGCACTATGTGTCACAACTTGTATGGTGCTTAGCTTGGAGATATGACAAAAGTGAAACGTCCCTTCTTTTACGTTTGCAGTTTGATGGGGAAGGTAAGGAATTTAGATATAAATGTAGATATAGATAAATAGAAAGATAGATTATGTACAAAATGAATACAGATGGAAAAAGACAGAGAAGACAGGACAATAGTGCATACTGAGAGGACAGATATTCTTTCCCAATCCTTCCTTCTTTACCCCTTCTGGTACAAATATCTCTCAAGATGCCAGATGGCACCACTGGTAAGAGGAATAAAGACATTACTTTAATTAAGGAAAACTACAAGATTATTGGTAGGTTCCTTTGGGACCCCAGAAAATTAGAAAAGCTATAGTGAGACCTAGAAGGGAGAAAGCACAAAATTAGCCGCTCAAGACTTGCCCTCATTTCATTCTAAGGTGATCTGTGTTCATCAGGGTCTGGAGGAATGCAGATGCTGGAATGGGTACTATTACTAGAGTAAATTTTGTGTAGTTGTTTGTCACTTCCTATTTGCCATCTGTTTCAGGAAACTCTGAAGTGTTTGTCAGACACTGAACAATATGAAACCTTGAAAAAATACATGTTGGTACACAGTAGATATAAAGATCATAGTTTTTATCCCTACCTCTAAATCTTATATAATTCTAGCATCAGGGTACAATACTAACACTTTTCTGAGTGATATGTCTATTATAGAGGAGAAGTAAGACACAGGTATGTCTTCAAAACCACAACTTTATATGAAATTATATCATTGGTATCAGTTATGTTTCAATGTTATAAATAAAAATGAAATTATTTACTATAAATGTTTAAATGCCTCCTTTTGAAAGAGTTGGGACAATTTAAGGAGGGGTTAGTGTTCTTACATAAATAGGGTACCTTGGTTTAGAGATGTTAATTATCAATAACGAATCCAGTTACATCTGGGAAGTGGAATATGAAGTAGTAGGCTTCACTACCAGGAATTTAGTTAGAAATAATAGCTCATAATTAAGTTTTGTTATTTTATTTGTTTCTGTTGTGTGATTTTTTTCACAAAAGGAAGGGGAACAATTATACTAGTGAAGGAAAAATTCAACAATCTTTTATAAGGGACTTACTATATTCAAAGAATTATCTTCCTAACTAAATGTGTATTCAAATAAATTTGTAATCTCCTCATTGCACATATTCTTGCCAATGAAGCAGGTGACAAATCACCCATACCATCCTATCATGTGTAAATCTCTACCATTTAGTCCCATGAATTTACTTTGTTTACCCAACAGGTTAGGGAATTTCTTCAAATGCTTCTGACATCCTGAATGTACCAAGGCCAGTGGAGTGGGAATGATTATCTATTATCTCCTACTTTTATTGTAGGATCTACCACTCTTTCCCCACCAAAACTTGACATCACTTTGATGCCATTTTTTACAATTTCTCCACAATTTTTATAATTTTTCACAATCAAACTGAGCACATATTCTTCATTAACATTTGGTCTTTTTTCAACTTTAGTTCTTTGGAGTTTTTAGTCTTCCATGCCTTTCAGTCATGTATTGACATAAAAATATTGGTATTAAAAATAATAGGACCTTGTTTTAGGGAGAAGGATAGGATCATTGAAAGAATTTTGTAATTTCCCAAAGTCAATGAAATTCTCTCTTTCTAATTCTGGGCACAATTCATTGTCTATTTGTAGTGTCTATTTCATAACTGTTAGCTCTCATTGGTCATTATGAGTGCTATTTGTTATTATTAAAATCTTAATCTACATAATTTTTTTTCAACGTGGATAGTAAGGACAAATCCTTTAGAGTCATTATGCAGCATATTTAGTTGGCTCTATAATGTTCTGGGTCTTTCTGTAATTAGGAAGTACTGGACCTGCAGTCAGGAAAACCTACCAAATCCTACCTCTGACACTTACAAGCTGTGTGAAACTGGGTCTCAGTTTTCTCATCTGTAAATATGGAGGCTGAACTTCAAGATTTCTAAAGTACTATCCAACTCTAAATTTGTTATCCTGTCTATAATCATCCACAAATAGGAATATCTAGAAAATTTCACTTTGTCTACAGGGAAACCTTCTATGCTTTGAATGCTGCACTGGATTTCATCTATAAAAGTTGTTAGATTTCACTGAGATTGATCTTAATGCTCAGAGTTTTGTTGAACAAGGTCACATCTGTCGTATCCTTTAAGGGTACATGAGTAATTTTGACATACACTTGGGAGATAACTTGTTGGAAGAGAGCTTCTAAAGTATTGTTATGCTCTGACACTATTTTCTCCCCATAGCTCACACACACACAAAAAGTTATGATCTTTAGTTCTCTTTTTCAGAAAAATGTTTGGTGTCAAAGGTATTTCTACTTTGTAAAAAGATATACAAAATGCTTCTTACTCTCTTATAATAGTCCCATAAAGAATGCCTCTTATGTATCTGTAATTTATTTTAACAAAATTTCATTTGAAAATTGGCATAAGAGTAATTACTAATTTTATTTCAGTTTTCTTTTTGCAAAGTAGACTCATAGGATATAATATGTAGAGGTGAAAGAGACTTTAATTGCCATCTAATAAATGCTTCATTTCACAGATGATGAACCTGAGATCCATGAAGGTTAATCAATTTGCCGAAAGTCACAGAAGTAGTAACTGGCAGGGGCACATCTGGAATTTGAACTCAGGTACTTTAATTCTAAATATACTGTCCTTTCTAAAAGATTTAAAGTTGCTTTTTTCTAGTATTTTATTTTCTTTTACATACCTTGAAAATTAATCATTTAGTACTCTCAAAATACGTTATTTATGGCACAGATCACTTCTGTGTATATTTAGCTAAATCTAGCTCTTTTTCCCATGCATGGCTCTTTTTTCTATCCCTAGGATTCTAATATTAGAGTCCAAATAGGCTTCATATTTTTGATAGAGAAACATTTCAACTTAAATGATTTAAGTTCAAATCCTATCTCTGAAGAGACCTGTGGACAAGTCATTTAATTTCTTTAAGCCTTAGTTTCCTCATCTGTAAAATGAGAGGTTTGGAATAGATAATCTTTAAATTTCCTTCTAGCTATAGAATAATAATCTTAAGATTCTGAGAAGCTTTTCTTTTTTGGAGAGGGGAAGGTAGGGCAATTGGGGTTAAGTGACTTGCCCAAGGTCACACGGCTAGTTTGTGTGTGTGTGTGTGTGTATGTTGTGTCTCAAACCAAATTTGAACTCAGGTCCTCCTGACTCCAGGGTCAGTGCTCTATTCACTCTGCCACCTAGCTGCCCCAAAAACAAATCTTAAAAATTGTTGTTGTTTTTTTTTTACATGCAACAGGGAAATAAGATGTACAGGAAATAGAGCATAAAAACCCATCTTGCCCTACAAGAAAGTGTGTGGGGGGGGGGGGAGGCATGGGGAACAGGGGTGTACATAAGAAAGAACAGATTAGGGGAAGTGGTATTCAGTAAGCTTGCTATCTTGCGGTGTGGGGTAGAGGAGAGAACGGGAGAAAAATTTGTAACTCAAAATCTTGTGGAAATAAATGTTGAAAATTAAAAAAATAAAGAAAGAAATTAATAAAATAAAGAGAGAAAAAGAGAATATGAATGTAGAATTGACTGCCAAAATAAAGTTGACAGGATACTACAACTGATTAGATGTGGATAACGAAGGTAAACATAGTTGAAAATGACTGCTTTTCAGCAAAGTTGGAGGACAAACAGATTTAGGAATTTGTGGGGAGGAGTTAACAAGGGGAACAGGGTAGAGAGATGAGAAAAAGGTCAATGAACACCTTGAGGAACATTGATACTAAGAAAGTGGAAGAAGAAATATGAACCAATAGAACTTGGAAGTGATAGTCAGGTGAAAAAGAAACAAGAGACAGCAGCAGAATGGAATTCAAAGGAATAAAGAATATCAAGAAGAGAGTAGTTACTAGAATCAAATTCTACAGAAAAGTCAAAAGGCACAAAAATTGGATTTTAGTAAAAGCCATTGAATTTTTCAATTAAAATGTCATTGAGAAGATGACAGTGTAGAAGCAGGAAAACTCCATGTGCTCCCCCCATAACCACTTCAAATACCTATAAAATATGACTTTAAACAAATTTCAGAGCTAAAGAACCCACAATGTGACAGAGAGAAACAAATCTGCCTCTGAAGGCAGCTTGGCAGGAGGACAGAAAGGGTCCATTGCAGTATGCTGGAAGCAGAGCGCAGCCCCAAGTGAGCCCATGGTTTTAGCCCCAGGGTGCCCTGACCAACTGTAGGTGGAGGGACTTTGGAAGAGTGGATCACCAGCAGCTGTGATGGTTTCCAGAATTATCAACCCATAAATGTCAAAGGCAAAGGAAAACATCAGTGTGGACTTTGGGAACAGGGGTTCTTGGAGTGTGGTCAGACCTCTGCCCCCAGAGGGAGAAGCAATTGTGGCCATGCAGCTGCTGCCATGTGCCTGCTTCACAGCACCTGGCCTGCAGATTGTAGGGGCCCAAAGGACCAGTCTGAGGTGTAATAGCTCTTGCTTTAACCTTCTTGGATCTGGATCAATGTCTTGCGTGGAGGTCCTGGGGTGTGTGACCAGGTGCCAGAGCCTGTAGAGGCTTCTAAGAGGGCACCCAACTAATATCTATGGGAGCTGCAAAAATCCCAGTGATTTGGGAAAAAGCTCTCCTCTCTGGAAGCAGACTACTACTGTGGCAAAGAGCTCAAAAGTCAAGTAACTGAGTGGCAACATAAGCAAGCAAAGGAAGCAAAGCAAGTATAGAAGTCAAACCTTAGATGCCTATTTTGGGGGCAAAAAATATCAAAGCATGAAACAGGAGGAAAACAATGAAGTCAGAACTCCTATACCAAAAGCTTCCAAGAAAAATATGAACTGATTACAGGCCATATGGGAGCTTAAGAAGGATTTTGAAAACCAAGTTAGAGAAATGGAGGAAAAATTGGGAAGATAAATGAGAATGATGGGAAAAAATTATGAAAAGAGAGTCAACAACCTTAATGAAGAAAATAACACCTTAAAAAATAGACTAACTCAAATGTCGAAAGAGGCTCAAAAAGCCAATGAGGAGAAGAATGCCTAAAAAAGCCAAATTTGCCAGAAGGTCACTGAAGAAAATCATTCATTCATGATTAGATTGGAGCAAAAGGAAGCTAGTGACTTTATGAGAAATCAAGACCTATTAAACAGATCCAAACAGATGAAAAAATAGAAGGCAATGTGAAATATCTCATTGATAAAACCACTGACCTGGAAAATCGATCCAGTAGAGACAATGTAAAAATTATTGGACTACCTGAAAGCCATGATTAAAAAAAGAACCTAGAAATCATCCTTCATTTCAAGAAATTCTCAAGGAAAATTGCCCTGATGTTTTTGAACCAGAGGGCAAAATAGAGGTTGAAAGAACCCACTGATCACCTCCCAAAAAAGATCCCTAAAAGAAAACTCCTAGGAATATTACAGCCAGGTCCTGGAATTCCCTGATTGAGGAGATAATATTACAAGCAGCCAAGAAGAACAATTTGAATATTGTGGAAATAGTCAGGATAACATAGAATCTGGCAGCTTCAACACTGAGGGATCAAAGCACTTTGGAGGACAAAGGAGTTGGAATTGAAACCAAGAATCACCTACCCAGCAAAACTGAGTATCATGTTTCAGGGAACAATATGGTCATTCAATGAAATAGAGGACTTTCAAGCTTTCATGATGAAAAAACCAGAGTTGAATAGAAAATTTGACATTCAGATACAAGAAGCAAGAGAAGAATGAGAAGTTAAACAGGGAGAAGAAAACATAAGGAAGTTATCAAAGTTAAACTACTAACATTCATGGAAAAATGATAATTGAAACTTATGCAACTTTTCTCAGTATGAGGATAGTTGAAAGGAATATCATGTATATTTATATGTACACACACACACACATATATATGTCTATATAGGAGCATATATGGGCATATGAATACATATGTGAGTGTGTGTATATATGTGTCCAGGTATACATAGACAGAGGGCACAAGATCAATTGAATAGGATGGGATGATACTTAAAAGGTGAAATTGAGAGATGAGAGAGGAATATAATGAGAGGAGATAGGGAGAAACAGAATAGGGTAAATGATGTCATCTAAAAGAGGCAAGGGAAAACTGTTACAATGGAGGGGAAGAACAGGAAGGCAAATGGGAATGGGTCAAACCTACTTTCATTGAATTTGGCTTAAGGAGGGAATGACAAAAAACACTAAATAGGGTATCTCACCCTACAGGAGAGTAGTGGGGAAGGGGATGAGAGGGGGGATGATGGAGGGCAGGGCAGGTTGGGGGGGAGGGTAGTTAGAAGCACACACTTTTGAAAAGGGTCATGGTCAAAGTAGAGAATAGAATAAGTGGGGAGGCAGGATAGGATGGAGGGGAATATAGTTAGTCTTTCACAATATATCCACTATGTAAATGTTTTGCATAGCTACATATGTACCACCATATTGAATTGCTTATCTTCCCAGTAAGCATGGGTGATGAGGGAAGAAGGGAAAGAAAAACAAATGAAATAAAAAAAAAATAACGATCATAAAAAAATGTCATTGAGATGTTGAAGAAAACATTGCAGTGATCAAAATAAGAGTGAAGTTAGAATTACATTACAGAATTAATCTGCAATGAGGAAACAATCAACAAGCATACATAGATTACTGATTCTAGAATTTTAATAGTGGAAGACAGAAACTTGAAAAGACCACAGGAACAGTAGAATGTTTTGGTTTGATTTTAGATAAATGAGATGTATCCATGTCTTCTTTGTTTTAGTTTAGTTTAAAAGTAGGGGACTACTCCAGGAGAAAATTTACAGACAGGGAAAGAGAGTGGAGATAAAGATAAGAAAAATTATAAAACCAGTAAGAAGTTTTGAGATTTGGGAAAAAGAAGGTGAAGTAGCTGGAAATGGGTTTCTGTGTCTCCAAAAGAACAGAGCAATGGAAAAATACTGAATTCTAATATTATACATAGAAGGGGAAGCATAATGAATCAGAGTGGGACTGGGAATTTCAAGACTGAAACTCCCCTGACCTTACATCTTTAAGCAACTGAAATACCATAGTCTGGGAATCAATTAGACAATGACAAGGAGAGGTATTGCATCATCTTCCTGATTCCAAGTCCAGAATTCCAACCATAGTACCATACCACAAAGTGCACTTCATAAAACTGAATAGAGCAGAGGTTCACTAAATATGTAGAAATCACAATATACTGATTTATGGCATCTTTATCTGTGTAGCTCTTATAGTCAATACTCTATCCTTTTCATATTAGGGAAAAACTGAGCTCAATGAGTTTAAAGTATCAATGGAGCTACCTAAAGGGTTGTGATAAATGTTAATTGTATAATTACTCAAAAAATCTTTCAAATAATAACAGAGAACATATAATAATAAGATAATATTTTATATAATATTACATTTAATAATTAATTTATAATTATAATAATATAATAAGAACATATAATAATAACAGCACATGCTTAAAATTCATGATTACATCTTAATATACTTGTCATTTTAATATATCCTACAGTTATTCTTTAAACATTTATTTACCATCAAAGAGGTATAAAAGAATAGGTTTAAATTACATAAGTTCATTGAATTTTAAATCTAAAATGAACTTTAGAGATGATATGTTCTAATTCTTATTTTTTTAAATGAAATAATAAGCCCAAATTGTGGACTTCTCCAAATACATCCAGCTAGATAGAATTAAACAGTGATTTGTGTCAAGGTCTTGTGGTTTCAAATCTGATTCTCTTTCCACAATATCACACCGATAGAACCTTTCTTTTTGAATGGCTTACATTCAAGAGAGTGAAGAAATAGGGATTATTGACAAGGAAACTATTGTAGTGATGTAAATGGCAAATTCACACAGGAACCACAATGGCAATAGCAGGAGGAAAAGTCAAAAGCAAATTTTATAAATGATGAATAAATGTAATGTGAAAAAGTTACCTTAAAAGTAATATATAAGCCCATAGTAGTTAAGAGAAATGAAGTCATACAAACTGAATCAAACCCAAAAATGAGGGGAGAGAATGAAAGAAAAATATAAAATAATGTCATTGTTGCTAAATTTTTACAATAAAAAACAGTGAATTCAATGCTTTTGACAGAGTAGTACAAAAAGAGATATGGTCTTAGAGATATAGGTGTACATAAATCTCTCTTTTCTGGTTTTATTTCTGTAATTCTGCACTGTACAAAATCAAAATGAGGAAGAAATTATCTGAGTGGGGCAAATTAGCTTTGTCGAGATTCTCTTTGTTGGAATCATTTTATCATTATCATAATCATCATTAGTTGTCATTGAACACTTGGGAATATATTGACAAAATAAAAAAGTTAAAAAATGCAGTTCAAAACTTAAAAAAAATAGGGCATGAAGCATTTTTTTCAAAGATTAGTAGGAAGGTAAAATATTTTTCATGATAGCTAACTATGCACTAAAGTTATTTCATGAGACATAAATTCTAGTTTATAGACCACATGGGCTTTTAACAGTCTATATTTTTGAGATAAAGTTGTGCACTCTGCCTTATGGAAAGGGGAAATCATGAAATATTCTCTAAAATTATCATCATATATAAGTCTTTCTTTGGGAAAGAAAAAAGCAAACAATGGGAAGAGGCATTAACTAAATTATAATCCATATAATAAAAATATAACTCCATTTTTGTTGTTGGATTGTTTTTCAGTTGTATCTGACTATTCATGATTCCTTTTGGGGTTTTCTTGGCAAAGATACTGGAGTGATTAGCCATTTCTTTCACCAACTCATTTTACAGTTAAGGAAACTGAGGTAAACATGGTTAAGTGACTTGCCCAGGGTCACAGAGCTAGTAAGTGTCTAAGGCCATACTTAAACTCAGGAAGAGGAGTCTTCTTCCAGGCCTAGAACTATATTCACTGTGACAAGTGAATATTCAGCCAGTTCACTAGCTGCCCCAAGTCCCTGTTGCAGTATACCAGAGAAATTCAAAGAGAAGAGAATTCAAACTTAATTTCTCATCCCCAAGAGCATGAGTCAGGCCTAACACATATATTTTGCACTCAGAAAATCTGGATCTATATATGTAAAAACAAAAGGCAGCAACACAGATGTTGATGAGTCTTTCTGACCACTGATAAAAGCTGGATCCATGCCAACTCATTCCCTTTAGAATCACTTCAAAATGGAGCCATTCCAGTCACAGAGTCTCAATAAAAGGGGTTTTGGGTTGTTTTTTTTTTTGCCTTATCCATTGTGACTATTTATCTTCAAATGTATTGGCATATATCTCATGTAGGGAAAGAGCATAAATGTTGTATTTGAAATAAAGAAAGGATTTGATAGCTATTTTTGAAGAGACAAAAATAATCACTACAGAAGGTTGGCATAATATTAACATAATTGTCTAATGAATGCAATTGTCTTGCAATATAAACAAAACCAAGGCCCAGACCTGCATGAAAATCACATTCTATCAATAAGTTGTTATGCTGCCTGCGTGCTTGGGAATGACTTCAAAACCAATTAAAAAGGTGATGGAGAAGAAAGCATCATTAACAAAGATAGTATAACTAGCTTCAGTGTTTAGAGTCCTCCGCCTAAAAAGTCCATGTACTTGTAATGTGCGACCTTTCCAGGACAAATGAATCGCACGTAACCCTTAATGTACCCCCCTCTCTTGTGGCAGCTACGCAAAATGTTACCTTACATTCAAGGTATTCTGTGAATCTGTAGTAACCTACAATTTAGTCCAAAAGTTTCCACTGATATGTATACACTGAAATATAAGTAAAGAGAAAAAAAAATAAAGGAGGGGCAGCTAGGTGGCACAGTGAATAGAGCACCGGCCCTAGACTCAGGAGGACCTGAGTTCAAATCTGGCCTCAGACACTTAACACAAAAACTAGCCATGTGACGTTGGGCAAGTCATTTAACCCAATTGCCCTCCAAAAAGCAAATGAATGTATGAATGGATGGATGAATGAATGAATGAACGAATGAATAAAGGAAAAGAGATTAAGGAAAGGGAATAGAAAGATGCACAGTAATGGAAAATTCCTCTTATAAGACTGTGGGAGTGTCTTCCAGAAATACACACAGATGGGACAGCTAGGTGGCGCAGTGAGTAAAGCTCTGGCCCCGGAGTCAGGAAGACCCGAGTTTGGTTCTGGCCTAAGATACTTAACACCCACACAAAAAAAACTAGCCATGTAACCTTGGGCAAGTTACTTAACCCTAATTGCCTTCCAAAAAGGCAAAAAAAAAAAAGATAAAAAAGAAATACACACACAGTCTATGGACTGAGTAAACACATATAGGAATCATATATGAGGGCTATCTCATAAGAAACTCAGGTGTAAAGGACATAAATGTGGAACAGCAACCTTCTTATGTTTGGTGTGTAAATGAATTTTGAGTCAAAGCAAAAAGTGACCACAGGAAGTATAATCGTTGTTTTGTACCCTTCTGAACTGAATTCCTGACTTTGTTAGATGTCATTAGTAAAATAATATAACTTTGGTGCTAGATTTTGACCAGTGAAAAACCTCATTGTCCAGATCTTACACACAATGGACCAGTTCCCAGAACATAGTCTTTCCCACATATTCCTTTTTGTATGACTACCACAGCTTGAAGCAGTAATGGATTTTTAAAATATTTCCTTCCTGTCTCTAAACCCTTCCCTCCATCCATAAAACTATTATACTTTAGGTTAAAATTAGCTACAGGGATTAATTCTGAAAAATACCAGTATGACAAGAATGACAACTTTTGAAAATTGAATCATTGGAATTAAGGACTTCACACTATAATAAATTTAGAGAATTTATTACCCAAGGAGAAGTCATATAAGTCAAATAAATAAAAGTATTCAAAAATTATGTGTATTTCTGAATGATAAATCCACATATGAAGTAAATTAATCATTTAACATACAACATGATACATAGCCTAAACATATCATGGGATTTTTATTTAAATAGACATTTGATTTTATATCTGCTCCACTCTGTTTATGGAAAGAATGTGATTTCATTATTTATTCAGAGCAGAAAGAGGTCCATGTACATAATACTAATAGCCTAATGAAAGACAGGCAGGCAGACAGGTAGGCAGAATGCAGGATAAAAATGGATAGCTAGGGTATCTTTTTAACATCCTTATATTTTTTTTTGAGTTCCAAATTCTCTCCCTCCTTTCATCCCCTTTCAATTATGGAGGTAAGCAATATGATGCCTATTATACATGTGAAATAGGCTAGGCTATCCTGTCTCTAAGAGGAATACTGGACCAGAATCTTGTCCAACTGCCACATACTGGAAATTTTATTCCATCACTATAATTTCTTATTTTAGGAGTTCAGAGTGAAAGGTACTTTCCTTGGTCCCTCTAAAAGGGAAGGCAATAGTTAACCCACTTATGATGGATCAGTTTAATTCCCTCTCATCAAATGTTTATTACAAAGTAAAAACAACTATGGATATCAAGCAGTTATTTATCAGGACAAACAGCAAAACAGAAATCAAGGAACCTACATAGACTAGAGTAGATGATAGAACACACATGAGTAGATGGTTCTTCCACTCAAGCACAAGATACAAACTCAGATCAACCAAGGAGGTGAGAGCAAGTCCATTCTTAGGAGTCCTTGGAGCTGCTGATGCTTTCTCCATATTTCTGTTCTCTGAGGCAATCTCCAAGAAGAATCCATCATTCAATATCGTTTCTCTCTCTTGACCCATCTGCCTCAAAAGTTGCTTCTTTCTCTCCTCCAATATATGTTTTACAGTAGAAATGCACATTTTTTTCATGTGTGCAACATCCAGAGCCACAGGCTTATTGGTCTTTGAGCCAATAAAGAGACTCATCTCCCACCATGTGAGCAGCATGTATCATTATAGCATTGTCACTCAGAAATTTCCACTGGTCTGGTGAAGGCATAACATATAAGTAGCTGCCAAAAGATGATGAGATACAGTGAACTTTAAACGCTGAAGTTAAAAATTACAGTAAACATTTTTCCTGTACTTGCTCTATGTTGACCCTAGTATTAAAGGTAACAGGAGATAGAATAAGTACAACAGAGTCTATTCCTGCTTTTGCGAAGTTCACAGTCAAAAAAGGGAATTGGGGGCAGCTAGTGGCACAATGAATAGAGCAGCAGCCCTGGAATCAGGAGGACCTGAGATCAAATCCAGCCTCAGACACTTAACACTTACTAGTTGTGTGACTTTGGGCAAGTCACTTAACCCCAATTGCCCTGCCTTCCCCCTCCAAAAAAAAGACAAAAATAAGGAATATATGTATATATATATATATATATATATATATATATATATATATATGAACATACATATATACACATACACATATATGTATATATACATGCACTGATATGTGTATGTATATTATATATTTGTAATACACACATGCATATACACATGCATACAAACATAAGGAGGGCAGCCATTCCTTCTCACCATATATTAGTTGGGACTTGAATTCAGTTATTCAGCTATTTAACATGAACAAAATAAATAGATTAAGGTCCTACTGTGTGCAGAACACTGTGGTAGGTGTTATATGAAAGAAAATTTAGTAAGACATAGCTTTTGCCCAAGGAGGGCAGCTTATAGCTTATTATGAGGATGAAAAAAATAATTGACTATATGGATCAATGGTCTTATGCAATATGATACTACCTATGATCCTACAATGTACCAGAACTCCTTGGTCTCTGCTCTGTCAGATAGGGGTGGTTGGGTCCTAATTGCCACAAGGAAGACCTCAGTGGAGCAACTCTCAATTCTTTTGCCATATACCTGTTTGTTTTTCATATTTAAATGTTTTCCTTGGTTTCTTGAAGGATTGATGAATGTCACATTTAAACTTTCCAGGATTTACAATTGGAAAACAATGCTATGATTACTATATGTTGTATAAAAATACTCATTGATAAAATTTCTGTTTTCCTCTGAAAATATTTTGGAAGTTGATAGCATCTGGGCAACAATACATACATCTCTTTGGATACTAGAATAATTTGTTTTAAATTTTTCTTGATGTTTTTTATTTTTACATCACTTTCATTTAAGCATATATCCCTGCCACCCTTCCCTCTCTCCACCCTCCCCCCACACACACACACATAGTTAGCTAACCCACATAACAAAGAGTACACAAGAAAGAAGGGGGAAAATTTAGCAAAAACTAACCAACATATCAACCAAATCTGATAGGATATGTAATATTCCATACCCGTAGTCCCCTATCTCTACAAAGGGAGGGATATGTAACTCTTTTCTAGGAGCACACCTGTTCTCTATAATTACACAGTGTGTGTAAGGTTTTGAGTTTTTTGTTAATTTTTGTTGTTATTCTTTCCATTTACTTTGTTTTAATCAATAAATGCATTTATTTTCAGTAACATTTTTTTAATTTTTGCTTTTGTTTAATTTTCTGCAGTACTGTTAAAATGCCAATTTGTTTTCAAGTTAAAAGTTTTATATTATAATCCAGGGGTCAGCAAACCATGACACAAGGGTCAAATATGGCCAATGACCTATTTTTGTACAGCCAGTGAGCTAAGAATCAGGGTTTCATTTATAGTTTTGTTGATCTCTAGATTTTTTTCAAAAAGTATGGATAATATGCCAATAATGTAGGTTAAAAATGTGTCAGACACAGACTTTTTTTTTAAGACTCAGTTCTTAAATATTTACCATCACACCTCACTTCTATGTAATATTCACAAGGAAAGATGCCTAAACTCTAGATAACATGGAGGGACTTTCTGAGGCAAAGGGCTTTTGATGCATGAAAAATCTGTTGATGAGTCAAGTCTTTTATCATATCCTTCTTGGAAGGGACATACACCCTCAGAGCTGAGATTTAGACTATCAAAAGAAAGAAGCTTCAGCTGACCTTGAAATAAGGATCATTGCTTTAGCTGCAAGAGTGTTGTAGGACTCCAATTAGAAAGAACAAGGCAATGATCATCTGAAGGGAGCACAGAGGGTCTGTAGCTGCCCATCAAAGAGCAAGTCCAGGTAATTGACAATATAAACTTTTCGACCCATTCTGGCAGTGGATACTCAGGGACAGAGTCTGCATGATCCTGTCTGGGAAGGACTGTTCAGTGGTTGTGCCGTTTGCCCAGCCCCTGTCCCATAACATCTGCACTGTGGCAAAGGGGCCTTCCCTGTCCTTTCTGCCAGATATTGCTCAGGCCCAGCCCAATAGCAACAGAACCTGGTGAGTAGCCAGCACAGTCTCTGAGTACCCTGGTTAGCACAATCCAGCAACAGCAGAGTCTGAGGAAGTCAGAATAACCTCTAAGAGATTGGCCAGACCCAGCCCAGCAGCAAATTGGCCCATGAAACTGAGATACTGAACTCTGGGAGGAACAAGCCCAGGTAAAGTGCTGGTCCAGTAAACTCCAGAAAGATAGGATACAAAGAGCCTTCTTTCCAGAGTAACCTTGGGTACATGTATGTGTAATATCATTGTGTCTGAGTTTCTATTCATTCTTGCCTTCTTCTGGAGTACAAGAATATTTATAGAAAAATGTGCCCTTGCTGAAAGGGAAAGGTAGGGAAACAATTACTTTGTAACCTTTATTTTTGCTATGTCTTTTGATTTAATGTCTTGGGGAATTGACTCTAATGGCTATTGGTTTTTGTTGTTGTTGTTGTTTTTTAATTTTTATTTTTTCCTGGGTTTTTTTGGAGGGCAATTGGGGTTAAGTGACTTGACCAAAGTCTCACAGCTAGTTTTTGTATTAAGTGTTAAGTCAGGTCCTCCTAACTCCAGGGCCAGTGCTCTATTCACTGTGCCACCTAGCCCCTCCATGGCTATTGTTTTTGTTTGTTTGTTTGTTTGTTTGGTTTGGTTTTTTTGGAGAGGCAATCAGGGTTAAGTGATTTGCCCGGGGTCACACAAGTAGTATGTCAAGTGTTTTGGGGCAAATTTGAACTCAGGTCCTCCTGACTCTAGGACTGGTGTTCTATCCATTGTGCCATCTAGCTGCTCTCTCTACTGGCTATTATTAAGGGGAAATGAACATGACCTAGTATTTAGGAGGCTACCATATAATTTCTCTGTGATAATTCAGAAGAATTCTGAATAATTGAAATTAATTGAAAATCAGAGTTGCGAACATCAAATATGGAGGAGAACTGGGATGGGTTTTCTTTATTATTATATTCTGAGTTAATGGGAGTCCAGTAATTTTTTTCTGTCCTGTGTGTTTTTCTGTGTAGAAAAGTGAAATCCTCATTTTTACCCTTGCATTCAATAGAATACAAACTCTTTGAAGACAAGGGCTATTTCATGTTTTTGTCCCTTATTTCCCACCCCCAAAACAGTCTTGTACCTAATAGGGTATTTTATAAAGGTTTATTAAATTGAAGTGAATTTTTCGGGGAGGGGAGATGAGAGAAAATAAAGGATATGATAGGAAACAGGAGAAAAATTCCTCTGTGGTGTGTTTCTTGTTTGTTTGGTATTTTTTGCCTTTTGGAGGGCATTTGGGGTTAAGTAACTTGCCCAAGGTTACACAGCTAGTTTTTTTGTGTGGGTGTTAAGTGTCTTAGGCCAGAACCAAACTCTGGGGCCAGTACTTTACTCACTGTGCCTCCTAGCTGCCCCCTACCCTGTGGTTTCTTAAAATGATTCAGTAAGTATCACAATTCGAATAAGAAGTTTTTAGTCATGCAATATATAATATAGTCTCTACACTTATAAAACTCTGAGTGGATTCAGTAAAAAGCTTAGTTGAATTTGAGAAAGCCTCATGAACTTTCATAAACTGACTAAAACATAAACACCACAAACATCATACTTTGCAAAGTAGTAAGTTATTTTGGATTTAAATACGCACATGTGAATTCAGACCTGTGCATCTCCACCAAGATATGAAACCTAAAATATACATTAATATAAAGTCAGATTAAATTACTAGCTTCAGTTCAAGTGTTTATGTTTCTCATGTTTGGGGATTTGCACTTCTTTTGCCAAAGCCGTTTGCCTAGGCATAAGATTAAAAAAAATCTAATTAAATTACCTCATACCTCATGGAGTTGAAGTTTTTCAAATAATCTTTGGCTAAATACCTGCATGTTTAAATGATGGGTTTGCCTAAGAATTGGTGGATATCATTTTCAGATATGACTTTTGTTATTATTATAGAGATGTTATCTGTACTTTTGGACCACTTAATTTTAGCACCTTTTTATAAAATTAGTTAAGATGAGTGATGAACTCATTCAATCACCTTCATGAGTCTATAAATATTAACTAGTAGGAAACATATATATACCAAAGGAAGAAATATCCAGTTTCAGCTCCTTGTAATCCATGCAAAACAGCTGTCCAGATGAAAGGATGGTACAATAAAGATAATGACAATAGCGTACAATTTATATGCTTGCCAGTGGGCTACAATCAGCTGCAGGTGTCTGAAAAATGAAAACTGCAGAACTGGAAGCCTCATCACTGCTTTTTTTTTTCTTTGTTAAAGAATGATTTTAATTCAGTTCCTGATTACTTCTGCTGAAATCTATGCACTTGACATATGGTCATTTTAAATGCAAATATTCTGTATCTGAAGAGGAACAGTCACATGCCTAATTTGGATTCCATCCAGGAACTAAAGTGGCTTTATAATTGACAAAATTACTTCAGTTGCCCAAGCATAAATTTGCCTTGTCCATCCAAATATCAATAAGTACTTGGCAAAAATAATTTGCAATACAGAGAAGGCTGGTAAATGAAGCATTTGCCATTCCTCCTAAAGAAGGGGAAGAAAGAAAAATAAATGGGTCTGGTCCTCTATGAATGATGAATAGACCATACAACAAAATGTCTAATGGCACACCATTGATTATGTCTAAGAGTAATTGTCATTAATTTAGAAATTATTCTCAAAGTTCTCCTTTCCAGAAATATAGTGGAAAATTAGCCTATGCATGAATCCTCATGTTCCATTTAGAGAGGTATTGTAAAGAACCATATGGCATCAGTCAAGCAAAGACAAAATGGAGAGTTCCCAGAATCTTTTTTGTGCAAATTTGGTTTTGTGAGGTATGTCTCTCCTGACATCTCTTTGGAACAGTAGGAGATGAGCAATGCCTTCCAGAATTAGATTTATTATTCTATCATCCATGATATGCTTAGGAAGAAAAATTGGTGTCAATTCTATTCTTTTTAATACTGAGCTCAAGCAAGTTTTCTGAGACCTAATTCTTTCCATTTTTACACTAATTTTATTGAAATAAAAATATTACTGGTGCTTAATGTTCTTAGCTATATGTCTGAAACAGAATCAACAAGGTTCCTTTTTGTTTCCTTTCCTTTTCTTTTCTTTCTTTCTTTTCATTTATTTATTTATTTTATTTATTGATTTTGTGGCGCATTTCTAAAGACCTACCATGTGGCATTGTTATACCAATTCACCTTGTGATTTCATGTTTTAAAAAATAATGTGCCTAATGTACCTAAACAGAACTTTTAAAACTCAGCAGTAGAATTAACTCTCTTCTTCACTCATGCAACTTTAAGGATATGCCTGAGGAATAAATTCAGCTTGTTATATTGTAATAGAGTGAAGATAAAATCATTAAGGACCTACCCATGAGCTGCTCATGATTTACAAGGGCCAAAGAATGTCAAGTATGTCTGTCTAGAAAAAATACGTTATATTCTTATTTTAAAAATCTATTTTCATTTCCTTACATAGAAATAAGCCCTATACTTTAGAAACAAATGACACACAGGCATGATAGATTTATGTAATGTTTGACTGATGTAGGAACACATTTTTTGGCTTGTGACTGGAGACATTACCTGGAGAACTCTTAGTTCTTAGTAAGGCAGCATTTGGCATCAGGGATCATTCTTTTAGTCAACAAAGAACTATCATATTTCTAATATTTTTTTGGTCATTCTACTTTTTCCCTACATTTCCCAAACATGCTATATTACTCAAAGTTGTACTTCAATGGGTGTATCGCTGAGGCAATATTCACAGTACCAATTGCAACTATGAATATGCGGATGAAGTTCTGAATCTCAAAATATAACACACTCCCCATATAGAAGACAGAAGCAAAATATTTATTCAGACACCAGGAAGCCAAATCCCAACACCAGAAAACCAAATCCATCATAGCAACAAAGTTAATACACATTATCACTGCAGGAAGAAACACCATTGCAAAGCTTTCCCCCTGTTCAAGCCTTCCCACAAACACTCACAATCCTAGCTGTCTTCTTGCCTGCATTCTCTCTCTCCCTCCACTTTAACTTCCCTCACCAACTTCCTCTGGGCTCTGCTCCACCCTTTCTGGCCCACCCATTCAGCAACCCCCTCCCACCACAGGCTTCCTGTGACTCAAACTCATGTGACTTAGTCTTCGACATGACTTAAGCAGGTCACTTGGGCCTAGTGATGGATGGGAAAGATCTTCCCATTCACATTACCATTACAATGGGTCAAAGTGGTGTTTTATTGTTGTCAAGGCTGACTTGGGTGTCCCCAAGTCAAGTTGCTAACATAGTGATCTCTCATTCCACAAAATTCTCTGTAAAAATCTTATCTGTTGTCAAAACTGTAGTGTATCCATCATTATTTCACTTTGAAGCCTATTTTACCAATCAAACATTGAAGAATAACATTCTAGTCCTATGGCTTCCAACCTGTGAAATGAAGATTCGTGGAGCTTGGGGGCACAGAGTTTTGTCAGAGACTCACACATCCATATGTTAATTCCCAAATGAGAACCATACTGTCTTTATATCTAACAAATATGACTGGAATATAAACAGAAAAATGACCCATGCTTCCCTCAGGGTAGCAAACTCCTGAAGTTAAGCAGTTGCCTAACATACACAGAAGTTAATTTACTTCCCTATGGTAAAAATCTGGTAAATATCTGAGGCAGTATTTGAATCCAGGTTATCTTGCATCCAAGCCCAGAATTCTATCAGTCATGCCACATTTCCCTTCCCTCTTCTTTCTGTCTTTAATACTACTACTACTACTACATATATATATATATATATGTACTTGTGATTAATGAGATATAGATTCATTAAAGTGTTTCTGATATCATAGTGAATTTTTGTCATCCTGTATTTTCTTGATGTATATAAATAATACAATTTGCAGAAGTCCATAGCTTGGGATTTTGTTTGTTATGCATTAAGCAATGATTCTCAAATTTGAAAAGATTGGGAACCATGCTACTAGTGTGTTGCATTTCATCTCCCAGGAGTATATAAGCTTCTTGAGAGCAAGGGAATTTTTCATATTTGTCTTCAGATCCTTAGTACCTAACATTCTACCTAGATGTGTCTAATGTTGTGCCTAATAAATGTTTGTTACATGTAACTTAATTTAATTACACTACTAAGAAATATCATGTACTTATGTACATTTGCATTGCATTATGGCCACAAAATTCTGGTAGTGGAAGAGGGGGAAAGGGAAGCTGGTGCAAGGAAGACTGAGGTGGGCCAAGCTCTGCTAGCAACCTTTCTTCCTCCTGAAACCACTTTGAAACATAGAAAGAATTCCTAAGGTCCTTAATGAAAAGGGAATCTTGTTCAAATTCTTTATGTTATACTACCAGGGGAGAGACACACACAGAGACAGAGACAGAAAGAGAGATAAAGAGAAACAGAGAGAGAAGGAGACTGGGGCAGTAGAAACACTAGAGGGGTACATCTATATAAAGTCACTTTTGGGTAGTAGAAAGACTATTTTGCTCTGGCTTTGGAGGACCTAGATTCACCTTTCTAAAAGCTTACATAACTTTGGCTAAGTTACTTCACTTTACTCTTCTGGGTCTCGTTCCCTTCTCTGAAAAATGAGAAGGATGGACTAAGTGATCTCAATGGTCTCTTCCAGTTCTTTTACCATTTCAAATATATCCAATAAGTGAATTTGATGATAAAAGCAAGTATAGAACTCAACCTTTATGTCTGAGATTAGGCAGCAGAAACCTTTAGAGACTTTGCTTTGTTGCTAGAGTTTGATGGATGGCTGCTGCCCTCCTTTGCCTGTAGGTCTTCCAAAAGGAACAATCAGAGTGCTGCCCTTGAGAAAGAGGGCATTACTTGGCCCGCAATAGAAGAACACAGAAAAATGATCATTAGCAGGTCAAGTATTGTAGCTGTGTTTAAAATGTGAAAAGCCAGTGAAAGAGAAGTGAGATCAAAAGTGTATATAGAAAGGAGGAATTCACAAGAGAGACTTTTATAATAGAGAGAACTGTAATTACCATTTCTTCCTCAGTTAATTCAAAAGTCTTTAAACTTGAGTATTCAGAATGAGTTAGGACAGCTGGTCTCTGGCACAATCACAGTGATGGAGCACAGAAGGAAGCAACCTCCCTGCTATTTACCTAGGGTCATTATCTAGAAAAGCAATACTAGGCCCCATTCCCTGCCCAGTTTCTTTGTCAGAAATGAAGTAATACTGTAGAAAATGATAGGGTAAGAAGAGATATACTGTGGTTTAATAGATTTCTTATCCAACTCCTTTTGGACTTGGAATTAGTAGTGGATTTAGTATTAGATGTGAAATTAAATCTCTTGGGTTTTGACTCTGATTCACTATGTGACTTATGCAAAGTCCTTTCTTTGTCTCAGTTACCTCATTTTGTAAAATGAGGAAAACAATAAATGATTTTAAAGGTTCCTTCTGTGGTTCTATTACAAGGTCCTGGTTCTACTCTATGGTCGTGGACAAGTAATTTTTCATATTAAAGCTTCACTTTCTTCATCTGTAACATGAGAGCAATAATACTTAGAAGACCTA
>NW_027185698.1:5922951-5930917 GCF_028583685.1 Petaurus breviceps papuanus
CCTCAGTTGAAATTACATTTCCAAAATTACTTGCCTTGGTGACTACCATTATAGTTCTAGCATCATGCTCTAAGGAATTTTTGAGAAATTGTGTTTTTTAATTGTGTTAGGGCATGATGGAACCTCATTTAATCTAATGTCTTTAGATATTAAAAGGGTCTCAAAGATGATCTTTTCCAGCTGTGGTACAGAGAAGAATTTGCAGACTTGGTGGGAATATATGCAGTGATAATGGGTGTAGGATGCTGTCACATTCTGTCAACCTCACTTCCTTGCCCAATCTTCCTCTGCCTGGCCTCTAATCCCACCCTCTTATGCTTTCCCAGGCTGCTTTTCCTATTGCCATAGGAACTAAAAGAAATTGCTGACCATGAGAGTTAGGAATGGCCATCTCCAGATTTTGTCAGAGATGAAGTCCACCCCCTACTTTTTGTCATACTGCTCTTCTCGTTGTTTTGACAATTGTTTCTTATTGTTTTAGTATTTTGGTAGGGTGCAGTAAGGAGAAAGGGAGAAGAGGTGGCTGGGGACTGTGGGATATTGTCAGGAGCTAGTGAAGTACCATGGTGGGGACCACAAATTGTCAAGGGCATTAGGCAGGTGGCATACTGTATAGAGGAAAGTACCCTAGATTTGATATAAAGGACTCAGTTAACATTATAGCTCTGCTACTTCCAGTCTTTATGGCTAATGCTCACCACTCCCACTCTGGCCCTCAGTTTATTCCTCTATAAAATAAGAAGACTGAAGTACATGATCTCTAAACTCACTTACACCTGTAAATCCCAAAACATGAAAATTAGGGCACTGGATAACTAGAAATCTTTAATGTAGAAGTGATGAAAAAAACAAAAGCACACACAAGAGCAGAGTGGTATGATGGAAAGAACATAGGACTTCCTTTTAACAGAGGCAGCTTTAACTTCTGACTGTGCTTTTTCTTATTTGTATTCATTTGGATAAGAGACTGAAATTCAGTTTCTCTGTCAGTATGTAGCTTCCTTGTCAGGCCTACTTTTCCAATTCCCATTTACGTTAATGGGCCATGTCCTTAGTGGGCAGCTATTGCTATTAAAATGATTATATGAATAGCCCTGAGTTGCTGGATTTTTCTAGTACTGTTCTTTATGATTTCTCTTCAATGTACGTCAGTTTATCAGATCATAAATGTGCTTCAAAATATGAGTCAGAATGAATGGAACTTTTACAAAGGATATTTACTATGCAGTTATAGCAAAGTCAATTGTTACAAAAAAAAAAAAAACAATACCCATAAGAAAGGTAGGTGTGGGACATACTGTTCCTTTGCCCATACAAGGTCACCAGGAAAGAGAAGGCAGTTAGTGAGGCATGTATCAAAAAAAAAAATAGAAATAATTTGGCAAAAAGGTAGATCTTAAGTCTTGGTATTGGGCATCTTTTTTTATTTTTTGTGGATTCCTCAAGAAATTATTCTTACACATCTCTATCACTCTTTCAGGATTCGTGGATTTCTACAATCCAAAATCCTCTTCTCCAAGGGTAGGAGTCAACACTCCTTGAAACTTCCTTTCTTTAATATGTCTAGCTTGTCCTCAGACTACCTAGCAGCTCTTGATGGCTATTATTCTTTAGTCTCTCTTCCTTCAGGGACATTCCCACTGACAACAGTGTGACCTCCTGGTTTTCCTACATTTATAAGTTCACAGGGTTATCACGTCGTCATTGGAGAAGAGGACACAGAAAAAGAGGGAGGGAGAGAGAAAATGTGAGGAGGAGAGAGAGAGTTAAGAAAGAGACAGAAACAGAGATTCTCCTTCACTCCCTAGTATTGAATTAGAATGCCACTTGACTAATTCAAACTAGCTTGTTCTTTTAGTACATAGCTAAAAGGTGTGTCTGATTCAACCAGTCACAAGATAGTTCCAGTATGGGATCATCTGCCTTTATTTCCTTATAAAAGTACTTTCTTCCTTCTCAAAATGTTGTAATTAATTGGGGTGGATGTAGAATCCTACCTTACTTGTAAAAGGAGGGTGTTGGATTAGATGATCTTTAAGGTTGGTTTCAGCTCTGAATCATATGACCCTGAGGAGTTTTAAGTAAGCAGTAATAATTCTTTTAAAAAATATATAACTATGCCAAGGAGATGAGAAATGTTAGCTATAAAAATTGAAATCATTGTGTAAGGGAATCCACTATTCATATACATTAATAGATTTTAGAGAGGTAAGATTTGAATGTTGTTAGTAGAGATAAATACTGTGACTAAACAGAAGACATGGAGTAAAGAATGATTAGTGAAAGGCAAGGAATACAGAAATGAGAACAAAAGCAGTAAATCTTGAGACTGGAAATTCAATATAATGACATACAAAGACTCTCCAGGAAGTTTTCTAGGCAGCCACATGAAAATAAAAGCTCAAAGATGAAAGCACAGGCTGAAAGTATTCTGTGATTTCTTTCCAATTCCTGCTAATGCCCACTGTGAAGTATGGGAACAAATCATATTAACAATGGAGCACAGTAGTTCACTTTTCTTTAATTTAGGTTTTGTGGGTCACATTGGTTGGGGGGAGGGACTTGTTAAGTATTAATGCTCTTAGTCTGATGGAATTTAAAAAAAAAAGAAGGGGGAGGGATAAGGAGTTTTTAATTTTGTTTGATGTCATAGGTGCTTCCAAACAAGATTGTGTATCACCATGATGCAACTAACAGCATCACTTGCCACATTTCTATTTTATTGATTGTTAACAGACAGGAAGGAAGAATGTTTTCACTTTGATAGTTTGATACCAACAAACATCCATAGAATTTGATCAGAGTTTTTTCTTTTATTCCTTTTTGGAATTGTCCTTATTTACATTCCTGTAGTCATTGTGGATTTTGCTGTTTATCTCTGCTTTCTTCACTTTATGCAACCTTAACCCTCTTTATGGGTAACCCCTTCACAAGTACAATTCAATAATCAAATTAATATTACTGAGCACACTACTGTGTGCTGATGCTGAGCACAGTTCTAAGCACTGGGGATACAAATAAGAAAAACAAAGATAGTTCCTTTCCTCAAGGAACTTACAATCTAATAGGGGAAGACAACAGAGAAAAGAAAAGTGGAAGGGGAAATAATAAGGGACAGCCAAGTTCTGTGGAATCCAAACCAAGAAAAGCTGATGATGCAAAGTAGAGAGATAATTGAAAAGTTCAAATACTAGTCTTCTATAAAGAAAAGCTTTGGAAAGAATTTGGTGCTTTATCCTCCAGTCTCCTAATCAGAGCAGAGAAAAGGCTGAGGGAGTTGAGAAGTATCTGAGTATCTGAAACTAAGTTCATCAGTACAATGATGAGATTTTAGGTGAATAGTTTATCCTAACAGGGGCATGATGTCCTTGGAATCCAGACCAAGAAGATCTACTGATGGAAAGTAGAGTGTTAGTATGTCCCATGTTCCCAGTTTTTGGCTCACATATTATTTTTATTTTTTTTTATTACAATAGAGGTAAACAGGTAAGCTACCCTGATCTGTGCAAGTCTGGGTCACTTCCAGTCATTCAAGTGTGCTCTGCCTCGGCACTGAATGATTTTGCACTTTGAAATGACAAAGCAATTCCCTTCTTAGCCACTGGGTCAGGAATAAATGCTCTATTAAATAATTCAAAAACAGAGATGACTTCTACTCTCACTCTCCTTTCTCCCTCCAGAATAATCTGAATCTATCTCTCACTGTTTCTCTCTCTAACCTCTCCTTCTCCCTTCTAGTCAATAGGTAATAGCAGTCTAATAGTGATGAGGTCAGGAAACCATAAAATATAGAGGTTTAAGGTTAGGCGTGCAGGAGACCCAAAATACCTACATGCCAGGTCCTGCTGAATGAATTTGACTCAAGTCTTCTTTCAGCCAAATAAAGCAAAGTTTATTAAAGGGTTGCCATAATGGGTAGACTCTTAAGGAGCCTCGGTATCTGTGATGCTTTTATTGGACAAGCAGGCCAGAATCATCTGACACAGAGTGAGTCTGTGCTAGAAAATTCTCTGGCCTTCTCTCATGGAGACAAGATGGGGTCTTATATACAGAAAGGTTGTGGTAGTTTGGGGACGGTCTTCAGGAGGAGTCAAATGAGGTAAGACTCCAGTGATGAGACATTAAGGGTGGGAAATAGCTGGAGGCTACCTGGAAATGAGACAATGTAGGGCTAGGCTAGTTGAAGGGTGTATAGATATTTTGGGAGGATCAAGGGTGGGAACTAGCTGTACAATGGAGGGCTAAGCTAGTAACCTAGATTTGGGCCAGACCTATAATGAAAGGTTTATGGCCTCAGGCAAATGCCTCATCAGATGTGAATAGTCTGTACCTAATCAATAGTATACATTTATTAAGCACCTACCATGTTCTAGGCACTGTGCTAAGTTCTGAGGTTCCATATACAAAAAAGACTTTTAAAAAATAGATTTTCTATGTTAGATTTTGTCAGATATGTTTAAAACAATGCTCAGCAATCCATAGCCTTTCTTTTGACTCTAGCTTCGTTATTTTCTTTATACAAATTTTTGATTATATAGAATTGAGCTTTTATGTTTTACCATCTCTTTTATCCTGTCTGGTTACAAATTCTTCTCCTGTTGAAAAATGTAAAATATATCATCTTTTTTTTTCTTTTTTAATCTGCTTGGAGTTTATTGTGTTATATATTGTGAGATGTTGATCAAAATCTTTTCCCCATCAAATTGAATTCCAGTTTTCCCAGTAGATTTTGTCACATAAAGAGAAGCAGTCTACATTTTCATTTTTATTGAATGTTACACAGTTGTACTTCCTCAAGGTCTTACTGCCTAATCTATTCCATTGATCTATTTTTATTTTTTTCATTCAATAACATATAGTTTTGATAATAACACTTTTTAATTGGTCTGAACTTTGCCTTCTGTTGGCAATAATTCTAAGTAGGATTTTCAGATATATGTTTTTCAGAACTTTTATTTCATTATTTTCCTGGGAGACCAATAATTCTTGAGTATTCTCATTACATCCTGTCTTCAATGTTGATTGCTTTGGCTTGTAGAAATCTCAGCTGTTCTTTCAATCAAAATGTTTGATTTTGCTCAGAAATTCTTTTTTTTTTCTCAGAGAATTCATTGCTTTAAAATGACTCTTCACCATTTATTTAATATTATCTCTTGTTTGTCATTTAAAATTAATTCATTTTTGAGAGATCTAATTTCTGTGTTCATTTTAATCCTCTCTTCCTCTAATTCTTTACCTGCTCTTATAAATTACCAGAATCTTCTGTAAGTTTTCTTTTATGATTTCAGGGAGATTTATTTTGGTCTTTTCTGGGGTTATCAAATCAATAAATAATAGCTAATATTTATATAATGCTTATAATGTGCCAGGTAGTAGGCTAAATACTTTCACAAATATATCTCATTATTATTAGGTACAAGTTCTGGGAACCCCCTGGAACTCTTATTGAATCTTCCCACTTGATGAGGCATTTGCCTGAGGCCATAAGCCTTTCATTATAGGTAGGTTCAAATCTCTTACTCTTACTAGCCTAGCCCTCCACTGTCCACCCATGAGTTTAACAAAATATCTGTACCCAAATCAACTGTTACACCCTTGAATTGGCCTAGCCCACCATTGTCTGTCCTTTCCAGGTAGCCTCCAGCAACTTCACCCATTTACTGGAATCTGACCTCATTAACTACCCTCCCCAAACTCATTACTGGAGTCTGACCTCATTAACTCTTCCTGAAGACCCTCCCCAAACTCCTCCTCTAGACCACCCCTAGATTCCTCCCACAACCTTTCAGTATATAAGACCCATCTTACCTCCATGTGTGTAAGAATGCCATAGAATGACCTGGCACAGATTTACTCTGTGTCAGATAATTCTGGCCCACTTTCCCAATGCAAGCATCACAGAGATACTAGCCTCCTTAACAGTCTACCCAATATGGGGAACTTTTAATAAACTTTGCTTATCTTTGGCTGAGAGAAGATGAGTCAAATTCACTCAGCAGGATTCTGTGCCTTGGTATTTTGGGGTCTTGAGCACCCCTAACCCTATACCTCATCATTTTGATCCTCCTGGCAAGCCTTGGAGGTAGTTGCTATTATTATTCACATTTTATCATTGAAAAAATTAAGGGAAATAGATCTTAAGTGATTTGTCAAAGATCACATAGCTATGAAATGTCTGAAACAGGCTTTGAAGTGAGGTTTTCCTGACTCCAGAACCAGAGCTCTATCTACTAGTCCACCTAGCTGCATCAATCAATTTATTTTACTCCATAATATATATATATATATATATGATATGTATATATATATATATACATATACATAATGTGTGTGTATACCTTGTAATGGGACATCTTTATTTTTTATTGTTATTGTTGCTCATCTATTTTTTATCCCTTTTCTGGTGTTTCTATGAGGTTTCCCTGGTGCAGAATTCTTTGTTATCACCTCTTTATTTTTGTTATTCTTTTGTTATTCCTTTATTTCATTTGGTTCATGTCTTGTTACTTCAAATAATAAAGGAAATTTAGGGTAAGACCCAGCCTCCCATTCAACGCCTTGTTGAAGGTCTCTCTCTTAAATTATTTTAAGCTTCAAACTTACTCTGTAGGCATTATCATGTGACATTCTTATTTGGGGATACCTGGAAGTTATTATTACATTATGACAATTTAGAGTAAACCTTTGATCATATCATTAAAAGAAACTCAGAAGTAGTGCAAATACAGATCCACAGCACCTCTGTAATTTGTGTTTTTTAGAGTCGCCTGAAATGGTGATATCCCTAGTGATTGGCCCTCAGGGGTCAAGTAACCAGGAATTTGGGAGCTGAAAATGTATTCCAGTTTATATTATATGTTGTACACACAATATTGAATATAAATATAAATATAGACACAGATAGAAAGATAGATGGATATGGATATATGTGTACACATATACACATATGTATATACATATTCATATATTTGTATAATTCTCACTTCATTTTGGATCAATTTATATAGATCTTGTCATGTTTATTTTTGTTTGTTTTCTCCTAAAACAACCTCCCTCATCACAGTAGTATTCTATCAAAATCATATGCCACAACTTGTCTATCAATTGATGAGCATCCCCTCAAATTCTAATTCTTTTCCACCACAAAAAGAACTGCTATAAATATTTTTGTACATATAGGTCCTTTTCTTTCATCTTTTATCCCTTGGGGATATAGTCTAGTAGTGGTATTACTAGATCAAAGGGCATGTACAGTCTAAGAACACTTTGGGCATAATTCCAAGTGGTTCTCCAGAATGGTTGGACCAGTTCACTACTCCATCAAAAGTTTATTAATGTGCTCATTTTCCCTATCCCTTCCAGCATGTGTCACTTATGATAGGTATGAGGTGATTCCTGTCAGTTCTTTTAATTTGTGTTGTTCTAATCAATAATTATTTATAGAGTTTTTATATAACTACACATAGCTTTGATTTTTTTGAAAACTGCCTGTTCATATCCTTTGAAGATTTATCAGTTGGTAAATGACAGTTATTTTTTTGTATAAATTTGAGTCAGTTCCCTATATATTTGAGAAATAAGATCTTTATCAGGAAAAAAATACTTGCTGTAAAATTTTTTGATATCACTGCATTGTCCATGGTACCTTTTAGCAAAATGTAGTTTCACTGATTGTCTTTTTTTACTTAGGTATGTTTTTGCTTCTGCTTTGTCTGAGATTATGATTGACACTTTTGCCCTCTTCATTTCAGCTGAAGCATAATAAACTTTGCTCCAGCCCTTCTTTTCAGCTCTGTGTGTCTTTCTGCCCCAAGTGTATGTCTCTTAAACAACATACTGGATTCTGTTTTCCAATCCATTCTTTGGATTAACTCAGCTGGTTCACATTCAGAGTTATGATCACTAATTCTATTTCCCTACATCCCATTTTCCTCTCTCTCTCTCTCTCTCTCTCTCTCTCTCTCTC
>NW_027185698.1:5931017-5941374 GCF_028583685.1 Petaurus breviceps papuanus
ACACACACACACACACATATAAATACATATATATTCTTCCCTCTTTGAACTAGTAACAGTGAGGTTCAAGCATATCCACCATTACCACCCCTATTTTCCCCTCCACAATAAAAGCTCATCCTTTTGAGCCTCCTTAATGTGAGAAAATTTGCCCCATTCTACCAATCCCTTTCCCCTTTCTCCCAGAGTGCATCCCTCTTTCTCATCCCCACATTGATTTTTTGTCAGTCATTCCAACATAATTAACCCACCTCCATGCCCTCTGCCCATGCAGACTCCTACTAACTAACTCCTACCAACTCCTAATAATGATAAAGTTCTTGGGAGTTACATGTTACATCTTTTCATGTCGGAATGTAAACAGTTTAACTTTATTGAGATCCTTATTGAGACTTTTCATGTTTCTCTTTTTATGCTTCTCTCGAGTCTTCCATTTGAATGTAATATTTCCTTTCAGCTCTGACAACTTCATTAGCAATGCTTGGAAATCCTTTATTTCATTAAATATCAGGGTTTTTTTTCTTCTAAAAGATTATATATGAGAGAGAGAAAGAGAGAGGGGATGACTGTACTTTTATAGTTAACAAAGCTAAAGGTAAAAAAAGAGCAAACAACAGATAAATAGATAATAAACTATATGGAATCCCTTTCAGATGCAGATGAAATATTCCACACCTCTGAATGAATCTGAGGCTTGAATAGCTCAGTTGCATTTAAAGAGACCAAGTTGCCAGCAACTTATTTAAATAAAACACCAACTGGCATCTAGAAAGTGTAACATGCTGATCTTCAAAAGGAAAGGTAGAGTACCTAGCTTAGGGAAACTGCCTCTAAATGGTGCAGAGATATTGAAACATAAAGTCTATAACTTTCTCTTCTCTGACCTGGGGGGAGGGGGGTGACAGACTTTAAAGCTGATGCCCTGAGGGTATCAAAGACAACAGTCTTTTGCAAAATCCTAGGCTAAATGTAGTTGCTTTCCAAAAGAACCAGAGGAACACTCCAACTAAATAGAGCATTTGTGAAACCCTTAGGAGAATAGTGGGAGTGAGCAGCCCCCTTGACCCATTAGTAGTGTGACCTTCTCAGCCCAGAACAGCAGAAGCCATGCCCAGGCCTAACAAATTGCTTACCCTAGCCCAGAAGCTCTACCTGCCTGACCCAGTCTAGCAGCAAATTGACGTCTGAGATGGCATATTCTATGAGGATTAGGCTCAGGTGAACAGCAGAGGGACTAATCTGTAGCCTACTATATACCCAAGAGCAGATGTCAAAGCTCTACAGTCCCCAGTCCAGGACCTGGGAGCTCCCATCACCATATGTGTTTTCTCTGGATACCATTGTTCATACCCACTCTTTCTCCTCCATGGACACTTGCCTATTTTTATTAGACCGTCCCCCATTTTTTAGAGGAAATGCTTAGTTACTGCTATTGTCATTAAGCCTTTGGAGCAAATTGCTTTTCTCAAAAGCTCATTTGACTCTCCTGGCTAAAGAAGGGGAAACAGATAAAGATATAATCAAAGAATTTTCCAATTCACTCTTCTCCCTGTGGATTAAAAATATTTATGTTGAGACATCTTTTGGGAAACAAACAGTATCTTGTTTTTGTTCTAGTATTGATTTTAGTATTTTCAACAATAAAAATGCTTATGATGATTCATCATTTCATGATTATCTTTATTCTCATTGGCAAGTAATCAGCTATACCCTAGCAATTTCATTATTTTTTAATCATAACAAAATTTCACTTCTTAAAATGAAATGTGATGCTATAGTATTCTAGTAAATTGGTGGAGTTTTTAGTTCTATTATAATACATCAATAAGAGTATTACAAAACTTTTAATTACAGTAATGTGACTGAGGAGGAACTAAAAAGTCCATCCATCTATGATTTCGGTTTATTGGCAGCCTATGAGCTTTCTATTTTCTTTACTTTCTCTTGTTCCCGTAGCAGCTACTAGAATGTCATCTAAAAGCACATAAATTTAACATCAACTTCTTTATGGACTTCTTAATGAATAGATTCTAAAAATTTTTAATATGTCTCATTTAAATGGGTCTTCATAATACAGTTTATTTTAAGGTTCACTCATCTGCTTAATTAGTCCATATTAACAAAGATGTTTAGGCAAGATCTCTAAACAAAGATAAGAAACTTCATTTTGTTCTAGCTATATGGAACTTAGTCCCACTTACAAATTTACTGTCTTTTATAATTGGGGCGCAGATGGTTAGGGAATGAACCAGATCTGTTGAATCTAAATAAATCCAGAATTTTGGACAATTTGAGGAGCCAAACCTTGATGAAAAGGCCATGTTTCTTTTCTCTAGCAATATGTATATGGGGACACAAATCAAATAGTAGATCTGAAGCAGGAAAATCCAAGATGGGATGGAATTACTATTAGCAAGTAGTTCAAACATGGCACAAGATGAATTGTCTTGGGGAGGATTGGTGAAGGTGAGGATTGTTCAAGCAGAAAATGGCAGTGCCAGAGAATTTGCAAGGTCTAAGCAATAAATAGTATTTGAAAGGCTCAACAGTGGCTGTCATGGGGCAACTGAAGTTCAAAGACAAGAAATCTTATCCCTGGGGACAATGGCATACACTTATGGATATCATGGTTCATTGTTAAGTATAAAGGGCCTCTACAAAAGAATTAAATGAGATCAGTCAGTCAATGCCAATACCATTTATTTGCTGTGCTGAAGGAATGGCATCATTGCTTAATAGAGATAGGCAGTGTAGGAGGCAGACATTCAGGAACAGAGCAGCACCTCCAAACTGGGACTAGGAATGGTCAAGAAGAAAATTCAATCAGGATAGTCACCAAGAGGTCACCCAGTACCATGATGCTCATGACATGACAGGAAGAGGGAAAATTAAATTCTTTGGTGATTACTTGTTCCTTGGACTTTTGTCTGTGGTTATTCCAAGGTCTCCCTGTTACTCTTCTATCCCTGTTTCATGGAAGCTGAGGAAACTCTAGAATTAAAACAGTTTGATCACTTCAAGTGTCATGTCTTCTCCAGGATCAGAGCAGCTCAGGGTTTTATATGGAAGGGGCAGCAGTGGCCAGTGGGGGGAGGAAGGGGAGTTTGCTCAGCTAGATGTGGTTGGTTTTCCATTCTTATTTCATAAAGAAGGGAAAAAAAGTTAACTAGCAAACTTTAGACATTTCTCTCCTGGAATTGAATGTATAACTAGCATATGTATAACACATAAAAGTTTGCAGATACTTTACATATACTAATTCTTTTGATGAGAGTTATGATTTAGGGAGGTGTTACAAAGGAGGTGCTGAGAACAAAAAGGGGAATAGCAGGTAAGAGGGGGAAACATAGCTGGGAATAGACAATGTATTGAATAGAGAAAGAAAAGAGGAAAAAAAAAAAACCCAGAGGATTTTTTTTACTACAATAACATGGGACAAGTCACTTATTTAAAATTGGGGGAAATGGACATAAAAATGGGGATTCTGCCATTAGGAAATAAAGCAGAAGAATGTAAGAGAAAATGGAGGCCATGTGGTACAGTAGAAAGTGAAATCAGAGGAACTGAGTTCACCCCCCTCACCACACCCATTCATCCCTTTGTCTTTATCATCTGTGCTACACATAACCCTTTTGGGCCTCAATTTCCTCATTGTTAAAATGAGGGGGATAAAACATGATGATGACCTTTGAGGTCCTTTTTAGCTCTAGATATGTGATCCTGTGAATTAGATTTGAGGGTAACCTTAGCGATCTAGTCTAATTACCTACCTTTAGATATAAAGAAATTGAAAAGTTAATTAGCTTACTCACCCAAAATCAGTTCTAGATAGAAAATGGTATATCCTGAAATTTGAACATAGCTTCTTGTAATTTCAAATATAGCCTAAAGAGCCTCAGAAAGAACTTGGAAGATAAGAATAAAGAGAAATTTAAAATGCATATCCTATTGATAATGCAAAAGTTCCCAACTTTTTTAAGAAGAGGCAATACTTTTAATTTCCTGAGAGCCTGAAGATTGCTCAGGGTCAGAGGTAGCAATTGACTGTAAAATCCCTGATTAAGGAAGGGCACATTATTGCCATTATCTGCCTTTCCCAGAAGGGAAACCTGAAAAGTGATGGGAGAGAAGGAAAAATGTGGAGGTGAAATCAGACGTGGCCACTTAAGAAAAGGTTAAAGATCTTTCATAAGAGTTCAACATAGTGGTTGGAAATCCTTTAATGGTGAGGAAAATAATCTAAGCTTTGTACAGAAAAGTCTGAAAGGTATTTATTACAACAGAAAATAAACTCAAAATCATAACTCATAAAATGCAATTAAAAAACTTAAGATAAAATAAATGTCATTGTCAAATATTTTTGAGCTAAGCAGTTAAAGGTTTTTTGTTTTGTTTTGTTTTGTTGTAAATTAGACTTTGGAATCATCTCAATAAGAAGCTCACACCTTTAGATTTATCTCAAATTCACCTTTGTTTCACAAGTGTTTGTGGAACATCTTATACCTTTAGGCACTGATTCCCAAGAATCAGATGAAAAAGAGGTGGGAGGTCCATTTTCTACTTAGATTGCAGCACAGATGCTGGGAAGATGGGAATAATTTCTAGAAGATCGGATTTTGTTTGTTTGCTTGCTTTGTTTTGTTCTGCTTCCCCCATCCCTTCCCTCAACCCACCTCCCATGACTCACATCAAGCTTATTCCATATGACCTCCTTTTGATATATTCCACTGTATCATAGTTGTTGTTTTCTTTTATCAGACCAAACTAATATCATTATTTGTATTTGAATTTAACAGAAAATAGTTTCATTAATATACCATATGGTGAGTCAGCTTTTTCCTATTTCCTACTGTTTGGCCTCAATATTCAGTTAATTATTTATTTATCATGATGAAATGGGATTTATATGTACAGTAAATGGCATGGTTTGCAAAGTGTAGTGATTGCTAAAAGTCTGGTTCATGGAGCATTGTAGGTTCCTGAGAGTCTTTGAGGAGTCAATGAGGTCAAAACCATTTACATCATAATATTAAGTTGTTATTTGTTTCTTAATAAATTCCTTCCATTTCCAACTGCATGACTATGTAAGACCAGATTTTCTTCATATGCTTTAACCATGCCAACATATCATTACAGATTTAATAAAAGCAGATGGAAATAAATTGTTTTCTATTAAGTAAAAAATATAAAAAACAATGCCACTGTCCTCATTAATTTATTTTTTTGGGGGAAAATATACATTTTTTCATTAAAAATGCTATTGATATTAGTATGTACATTATTCTTATTAATGAAATGTATATTTTAAAAATTATCCGTTTTAATTTCTAATACATTATATATCAATAGACATGATCTACATTTTTTAAAAGATCTTTGAAATGCTTAACAATTTTTAAGAGTATAAAAGGGTCCTGAGACCAAAAAGTTTGAAAACGACTGGTATAATGAATGCTGTATTTCGGAGTTAGAAAGACATTTGCTATCTGTATGAACCTGGATAAGTCACAGGATCAAAGATATAAAGTTTAAAGAGACATGTGAAATCATACATTTCAACATCATTTTATCTCAGATAAAGAAATTCAGATCTAAAGAGGTAAACTATTTTCCCCTAAGATCATACAAGTGTAAAGTGAACAGTTAGGATTCAACCTCACGTCTTCACACTCCAAATCCAGTGCTGTTCCCACTGAAACATGCTGCTCCTAGATCAGCATCTATGAAATGGGGATAATAACAATAACATTTACTGTTATATGGCTCAAAAATGTGAAGTCTGCTTTGCAGACCTTAAAACTTGAAGTGTAATTTAAATATTAGTGCTTTAAATATGGTGATGGTGGTGAATTTTTGTTGTTGCCATGGAAAGATTTCTTGTCAGCTGAACTTATCTACAGATTAAGCAGTTTATATTATATTATTATATTTCCTGACCCAAGGATTCCTTTACAAACCACACAGGGACCAAAAAAATCCTAAACTCTGAGTTGGGAACAATTAAACCCTTTGTTCTCAATTACATATTTTTCAGTACAGCACTTTATCAATCACAGATCTTAAATCCAAAAACCAGACTGTGTCAACATACTTGGGAAAAGTCTTCATAAAAATGCAAAGTTGCAAACTGTCAGAGAATCATAGTATTATAGACTTGCCCATGAATGACTTCAGCTAAGTTGAATAAACCCAGAGGGAGAAATAAAACCTCTCTCCACAACTGTATACAGGTAAAGAGAAGGAGGCTTCAGAGAGCCCTGGGAACTGACAGGTATTTCAAAAATAAAGTTTTATTGACCCTATAAAGGAAGTGGTTCTAACAAACAATGGAGAAATTGGAAAATAGTTGTTTAAACAATCAGTGATAAAAATGTAAATCTCAAGTTGCCTGTTAATCTCTTAGCTAACAAAATCAATCTAGACTTGTAGGCTCAATCAATTTTCTTCAAATCAAAACTTCAATTTCTGTCATTTAAAAGCAGAAAATTAGTCAATCTTAAGTATCCTAACCTACATTTCAGTTACCCTAGGCTAGCCATCGCAGACAAAGCTTTCATTGCATGAATTTTCCAGGCTCTAAGTCAGGGGTTACTAACCTGGGCTTGATGAACTTTTAAAAAATGTATATTTTTATAACTACATTTCACTATATTTTTTCATTTGCAATTCCATATATTTTATTTTACACATTTAAAAAAAAGTTCTTAGAAGGGATCTGTAGGCTTTTGTAAATTTGCAAGGAAGTCTTTGTCATTCAGAAAAGGTTAGGAACCCTTTCTCTAACTTATAACATTCCTGCTTTATGACCTTTGATGACTATAACTGGTCAATGAGCATTTATTAAGTGCCTTCTATGTGTCAGGCACTGCACTAAGTGGAAGGGATACAAAGAAAGACAAATGGAAGCAAATGCACATAGGAAAAACCAGAGATAAAGCAATAGAAAGAAGGCATTAACATTAAGGGGGAATGGAAAAGACTTTCAGTAGAAAATGGGATTTTAGCTGGCACTTGAATGAAGTCAGAGAAGCCAGAATGTGGAGATGAAGAGGGAGAGAATTTCAGGCTAGAGGGACAGCCAGTAAAAATGCCTCAGGTCGAAAGATGGAGTGTCTCCTGAAAGGCCAGTATCACTGGATAGAACACTACATGGTGGGGCCTAAGTTTTTCTAAAGCTTTGTAACATTTCTAGACTTTGATATAAGTATACACACACACACACACACACACGCCTGCACACAATACACACACGTGTGTGAGTGTGTGTGTATGTAAAATATATTCAGTCCAAACTCTATACTCCCTTTTACCCCTTTGCTCAGGTTATATTTGTTTAGAAAAGGAGGTGGAGAGTGAAAATTACATATAGACAAGCTTAATGTTGCATTATAAGTATAAAGACACTTAGAGGAAGGGGTAAAGCAAGAGTAAAGAGATTGCATATCCCCCTAAATAATGCAATGTAATTCTATCATGTATTGTCCTTTTAATGTGATTATGTTCTTCAGAGTCCTTCTCTGCTAACTCCCAGGAATATGAGGGCAGGATTTCTAAAAAGCTATTATTTGTATTTACATTTTCATATGGACCTATAGTTTCTTTATTATGTATATATCCCAGTAAAGAAACTCAATTCTCCAACACAGATGACCATCTTGTCTTTGAGAGGTTAAGTGACTTTCTTGAAGTCATATAGCTAGTAAGGTGTCTGACTCAGGATTTCTGGCTCTAAAACAAGTACCCTATCCATTATGAAATATTGAGTCATAGTGACATTATCATCCACCTTTGGCTGATGAGGAAAATGATTCAGAGATGTGAGAAATAAACAGAATCTGAAATGTTCTTTTTGTTTTAACCTAACTCTCTTTTAAAAGTCTGGCACTCATTCTCAATATGCAAGTCTTTTTCCCCCCAGATTTCTGCTACTTCCAGTAATCCTTATCTCCCCTTGCCTAACCTTTTCACTCATAGGTCTTCTTTCGGAGGAACAAAGAATTTAGGTTTGTGCTGCTTGAACAGATGGATTCTCCATTCCCAGAGCAGATGCTTCAGGGCTCTGTTGTTCGGTACATTTCTGCCTTTGTCAATTGGTCCACTTATAAAGTTCTCCTTGGGGGTGTATCTTATTAGGGCTCTTGTGTTTTCTGTCTCTCTTCCTTTTCTCTCTTTGTTCTGTTTTGCAGGCATCCTGCAGTAACTGTTCCACAAGGCAGACCTCTCTGAAGGCTCGGGAATGTCTCCTGGTTTATCTGTCTTTTGGAAGCATTCACTCTTCTGGTTCTCCCTCAGGCAGCTTTTTATTTCTTTTTGTATCCCTTTCTATTATACAACCTTCACTGTGACATCATGTTCTATGAACAAAGGTTCAAGACACCAGAGGAAGGGCAAGGGAGTGAATGCATTATTTTCCACCAAGAAAGTTTTTTGTGTCACGTTACAATGGACCTCTAGATGCTTGATTAAATCAGTAATGCTTGTAGTAGATATATTACAACCATAAGAGAAAGTTGCGGGGAAGGGGGACCAATTAAATATATAAATATATATATATAGTATATTCATGAAAACTAGATTACGTTAATGTGACAATATTAGTTCAAAGGGCAATAAATAATCAGAAATATGTTGTCAGAGAAACTCAGACATCTGCATACATACATGTAGATACACATATGCATATGTATACAACATAGACATTATATAGATATGTACATGTGTGTCTATTTGTATGTGTATAATATATACATTATTCATATATTATACACACATGTGCATATCTATGTATAGACATGCATATGCATGTATGTGTACATATATAAATATACATGTGTGTATCCCAAATCAGATAGATATTAGTCTAAAGCCGATTAGGTAATTCTCAAAATTACCTGATAATTTTTAGATGGTCACATAGTTGGTAAATGTCAAGGGCAGAATGGAAGCCAGATATTCCATTTTACACATGGATTTCCATTTCCTATCTTTGTGTCTTTATACTGACTGTCCCCCATTACCAGAATGCACTCCCTCCTTTCCTCCACATCAGAAAATTTCTCTCATCTCCAAGACTGAGTTTGAGCACCACCTTCTACATAAATCCTTTTCTCCTCCTCTCAATTCTCAGTGCCTGCCTTCGCAAACTACCTTGTATTTAACTATTTTGTGTTTATTCTTTGAGTATTTATTCTATATATACTTATGTGTACTCTTGCCTCCATTAGAAAAATTTTTCAAGGAGGTATCATTCCATTTATTGTATATTTACTGCCAGTCCATAGTTCAGTGCTTGCCACATAATAGGTGCTTAATAAATGCATTTTTATCAGTTGATTGGGATTCAGGAGAGCATGTTGGCTAAATAGACCTGCAAAACATTTGCATAGAAATAAATGAACCAAGAGCATATAATGAGGTGACCAAAAGAGAAAGTATAAATAGAAAAAAAGGCTTGAGAAAAAGAAGAAAAGAAGGCTTGAGAAAAAGAAGGCATTGAATGAGGGGGAGGAGGGGAAATTCATAGTTTATAGACATGGCATAGATGCAAATTCAGAATCACAAGAAAGCAGAATTCTGAAGACCTAGAGAAGAGAGAGCAGCATCAAGAAGGAAAAGATGGTCAACAATGTCAAATTCTGCAGAGATGTCAAGAAAGATAAGGAATGACCACTAAGTGATCAATGGTGGCTTCTAACCAAAATGGCTTCCTGGACAAGAGGCAGAACACCCAGGTTCCTAATTCAGCAAGACTCTGAAATTCACACTGGATTGAATAAAGATAAAGAAATCCAGAGAGAGTCTACAGAAAATTACTTCTTCTACTCCAGAATATTAGAAGAAGTCAGCCAAAAGTTCAAGGACAAATAAAAAGATGGTAGCTTTCATCAAGGTCATCACTAATGCAGGATATCCTAGAAGTATGGCCAGAGATATGTGTAGCCTATAAGGTGTATCAGCAATGCCATATTCACAATGCCTATAGAGATTACAAATATGCTGATATAATTATCCATCACAAAATACTTCAGGTTTGCCATTTGGGGAAATAAACTAGAAAATTTATTAAGATACCAAAAGACTGAGTCCCAAAACCAGAAAGTGAAAGCCATCTGAGTAGTTATGACATTGGCACAGGTAGATAAAGTAGAAAGCACCCACATTTTCAAGCCTTTAAAACAGAACAGGCTACCTCAGGCAAAGCTCCTCCTCTCCCCACTCACAGCAACCACCCAGCGTGCTGGAAGAGCGCTCCCAGCAGCTCCGGCCCCTGGCAGTCCTTAGCAGAAAGTCCTGCTCCCAGCAGCTCCGGCTGCTGGCAGTGCTTAGCCAGAGTCCTAACTCAAAAAAAAAAAAAAAG
>NW_027185698.1:5941474-5974024 GCF_028583685.1 Petaurus breviceps papuanus
GGAGTCCTAACAAAAAAAAAAAAAAAAAAGGCAACCGCCACCAACTGCCAACCGCAGGACCGTTAGCTCGGCTTTTCACTTTCTCTTGCTCTGCTATGTCAGCACGTCCATGGGGCATGGGAGATCTTTAAATCCCATACCCCTTACATAAGGCTGTGTAGCCATAGGTAGTAAGAGTAAAGGGCCCTCCTAAGAAAGACTCAAAGTGGTCAGAAAGCAGCCGTTAGCTATGAAAAGCCCCAGCAGTAGTACTTTTAGAAGCCCCAGAATTGTGATTTTGCCACAGCAAAATGATAGCCCAGACCCAGGGGCTCTTAGATCCTTAACATTATGTTTTAAGATCCTGGAGAATGACCTGAAGATGCAGCACTGCTAACTCAAAGAGCCAAGGGAAGACTAACCCATATAAGAAGAAACCAGGGCATTAACACAGGTGATTCAGGATGAATTTAAGCCCACCTCCCACCAAAAAGCACATGACAGGTCAGAGGCTGGTCCTGGGATGAAGCTTCAATTTAGGAACAAAAGCTAGAGAGATGAGTGAGCTAAAGATAACACCAATATCAAAAATTATAATAAATCTAGAGATCCTCCCAAATAAGGACCAATTGTCAATAGCAAAGAGATGCTCAAAGGACATAAAAAAGAAATCTTCCACAAGGACTGCATGAATGCTTAGAAGAAATGTAGAGAAGGGGCGGCTAGGGCTAGGTGGCACAGTGAATAGAACACGCCTTGTTATCAGGAGGACCTGAGTTCAAATCCAGCCTCAGACGCTTAACACACACACACACACACACACACACACACACACACACACACACACACACACAAACTAGCCGTGTGACCTTGGGCAAGTCACTTAACCCCAAATTGCCCTCCAAAAACAAAAGGCAAAAAAAAAAGAAGAAATGAAGAGAGGAGAGAATTCCTGGAAGATGGTGGAGTACTGCAGAAAATTTCAAACTCTCAAGTTTTCCTCTATGAAAGAGATAAAATATGTCCTCCAGGTGAACACAAAGCTATGAAAACAAATAATAGTAGGGGCAGAACAGGGGTCCTCCTGGGACAGTCTGAGAAGGACTGAAGAAAAATCCCAGAAGCAGATTTCCTCCCTGTGTGAAAAGTAAACACCTCCAGGTTAGGGTCGTCTTTAACCACAACTAGCAAGCTGCTTAAACAAAGAGAGGCAAGTCCTGGAGGTAGCTGGGTTGGTAGGCTGCCTTAGTCCCAACCACAGAAACTTTTATCCCCAGGACAGTGACTGGAGTTGGGAGTCTGACCTGGGGAAGATCTAGGGAACCTCTGTTAACAAGGAATGCCAGACCCAGCTGTGCTGCAGAGAGGCATGGGGGAGAGAAGGAACCAACAGTGAGTGTTTAAGCAGTGGGGCAGAAAGCCTCTGGCTGTGAGTACTTACAGGAGGGTGGCAAGTCTTGGTTTGAATTCAATGTCAGACAGGAGAACTGAAGAGGATCAGAGGCACCATATCCCAGGACTAGAGGTGATTATAAAAAACTAAATTATTACCAAAAAAAAAATGTACAGGAAAAGGAGAAAGAATTCAACCATAGAGAGCTACTATGGGAATAGGGAAGGCTGGGGTTCATCTTCAGACGAGATTACTGAAGCAAAGAAACTCTCTTTTATGCCAAAGAATAATGTCAAATGGTCACCAGCACAAAAGAATTTACTGAAAAACTTTAAAAGACTTTAAAATTCAAATGAGGGAGATTGAGGAAAAAGTAAGAAGAAAATAAGAGTAATACAAGAAAAAAAGAATATGACAAGAAAGTCAACCAATTAGAAACAGAGATTCAGAATCTTAAGAAAATGACTCCTTGAAAATCAGAATTGTACAAGGGGAAGGCAGTGAAGTTAAAAGAAATAACTATATATAGAGAGAATAAAAAAAATAGAAGAGAATATGAAACATTTCAATAGAAAAACAATGGATCTAGAGAACAGATGAAGAAGAAAAACACATAAAAATAATTGGACTACCCAAAAGTTCTAATCAATAAAAGAATCTTGGTACTTTAATATAAGAAATAATTAAAGAAAATTGTCCTGAAGCATTAGAACAAGAGGGGAGTATAGAAATAGAAAAAATTCTACCATTTACCACCTAAAAAAGATGGAAACTCTCAGGAATAGTATAGTTAAATTCTGAAACCTGCAAAACAAGGACAAAATATTACAAGCAACAAGAGAAAAAATTACATCTGATGGTACCACAATTAGAATCACACAAGATCTGGCATTGGGGACACTAAAAGATCACAGGACAGGTCTTAGAACACTATATTGAATAATGGAAGAAGTGGGCTTCTGGTAAAAATATCATACACAGCAAAGCTAAAGCATAATTCTGAATGAAAAAATGGACATTTGATCAACTGTCAGACTTTCAGGGCTCTGTTAAAAAAAAAAACCTGAACTCAATAGAATATATGACATACAAGAGCCAAGAGAAATATAAGGTACATACCAAAGACATACCAATTACAAGGGACTCAATAAGGATAGAGTGTTTACCTCCTCTTCTCTAGGCCTAGACTGTTCTCATTGGTGAATGGCCCCCCCGGCCCATTATATCTAGGCCAACTCTAGTCATGCTTCACTATATTCCCTTGTCATTTTCTTCTCTTCAGTATGCCACTACTTGCCCCTCATGAGAATCTAGGCCTTGAAGGGTTGAATTCTTTCAGCATCCCAACCCCAAACTCCCTTGCTTTTTTCTCATACTCAAATCACAACTGCCATTAATTCTGGAAAAGAAGCATCATTCTATTCCTCACATGGCTCTTCTTTTGCATACGTTTCTAAATCAAAATATCTTTTCCCAGATACAACTCTCCTATGTGTGTTGTTTACTCCCTCATTAGAATGTAAACTTCTTATGGGTAGGGATTCTTGTGAGTTCCTATTTGTATTCCCCAGCCCTTAGCACAGGGCTCAGGAGGTACAAAGTATTTAATGTATGCTTGGTCCCTCTTTCATTTATTGATTAGAAAAAGAATAAAAAGTCCAATGTACATCTGATCCTCCAAAATGTGACTCTTTATGACAGACGCCATGACTTGTGCTTTCTGCAGTCATCTACTCTGCCTTACATTAAGGGAGAGGTTGCAGACATATATATTGATAGGATTTGCCAACCCCAAAGCTATATTTTACAGCTTACAAATATAAGTAATATGCTCAAAATTATTGATAAAACATTACATATTTCATTTATATTTACCTACGAGGTATATCCTCATTGAAAGTATCCTAGATTTTAGCAAAGGAGATTTCAAAAAGTTCAAGGAAGAAATAAGTATGATCTCATGTCCATAGACTAAAAAAGGAAGGTAAGACAAGCAGTATGGGTGGGAGGCTTTCAAAAAGAAAAGAACTTCTAACAATACAATTACAAATGAAATAAAAAAAAGAAAAAAAAGGTGAGATATCTAAAGAAAACAATATGACTACGTCAGCTTTCTGTTAGCAATGGTTTGAAGAGAATTTATATACAAAAGATGAAAAGGAGGTTCATATAACCAAGGACAAATTCAAAAGAATGGTACTTAACTATAAGGTAAGTATTGTGAAGGCTAAAGCCTAGAATGAGCTGAGAGGCTTAAGAAAAATATCAAGGACTATTCAAAAAATATTCTTTTGAAGTTATTTTTGGAACAAGAAGTTAGACAAAGAAGGACATGACCATTGTTGAGGACAAATTGTTTGATGCCATAGAATCACAGTATCTCAGAATTGGAAGTAACCCCAGAGGTCATCCAGTCCAACCTATGCCTAAAGAAGAATTCTGCCTAAAATGTAGCCAACCAACTAGCCAACTTAATTAGTATTTATAATTTTGTACAATGTAGGGACTTAATAAATGCTTGTTTAGTGATTGACCAAATTTAGTCCTGATCAGTATAAAAAAGTTAAAAGACTTCTTCTGTCCCAACCATGCAGATCCCTCTTGTTTTGTTCTACATACATAATTTCATAAGTCATGAAAGAAACTTTCTTTTCTGTAAAATTCATCAAACATTTAATGACTGCTACTATATATAACACAGTGTGTAAGACCTCTTCATACAAAAGCAGAGATGACAATCTTTACCCTCAAGAAGCTTACATTCTCTTGGAGAATATACACAGCTCAGCAGATGAAAAGTATATACAAAATGAATACAAGTTAATTTTGGTAGGAGAAAACACTAACAAATAGAGGGGATTAGGATAGACTTTGTGTGATAATTTGTACCCAAGCTGAACCAGGAAGGAAAATGGGTATTCCAAGAAGCAGAGATGAGGAAGTACATTAAAAGAATGAACACAGAAATTCAATTCTACATTGCTATTTTTGTAACTTTAAATTTTTTGGTCTTAATAATGGCAGTATCCAATTCAACTGATACTTTGATTTTTTTTCATTGTTCACATATACCAACATAGCTGCGAACAATTTATAAACACCCAATATCTGCTACTAATTTCTATACTTCTTCAATGTCAGTACATCCCATTGAGCAATTTATTGATGGATACAGTTCATTATTAGTTTAGGCCACAAGTCTTGTTCTTTACAAAAGTATGAATCAGATAGTGCCATACCAATGCTACTGTATGTTCCTTTTTTTTAAATCTTTTTTTTCACAAATGGTGGTATTGTGTGTTTCTATTTTGATGATGAAAGGATCAGATCATTATAGACATTACACGACACATTTGGAAGCAGCTTTTCTTCATCATCACCAGAAGCTGTGACTATCTGATTTTTTTAAAGAGGATTTATTATTATCCTTTTGCTTCCTTTCATTCCCTTTCTTCTTTGAGCTTAGATTTTTCAGTCACTTATTTGTACTTGTGGCTAGATAATCATAATTGTCACATGGGAGACACACAAATATATGCATATATTCACAAATAGTGAAAGAAGAACAAAAACATTTTCCACCTTTTCATAGACAGTTAAGTCTATTTTTTATTTTTAATGATTCTTCTCAGCAATTCAGTCAATTCACTATATATAGTGTAGTGAAAAGAGCACTGCATTTGAAATCAGAAGACCTATGTTTGAATCCAGACTCTGCTGTGACCTTGGTTAAAACATCTCACCTTCCCTGGGCTATTATTTGCCTAGTTCTGAAGGGAGCAGGTCACAATAAATGATCTGTAAATTCTTTAAAGCCCTAAATATATAATTCCATTTATTTATTTCACTATAATTCAGTTAAATTCTAAATGTCTATCATCTATCTTTTTATCTATCTAAAGTTGTATTTTGAAGGAATGGAGGGATTTCAAAAGATGAAACCTATTCTCAGGTTTCCTATTTCCATTAATAGGATCACTGACCATCTGGCTACTCACATTTACAACCTCCAAGTAGTTCTCCACTCTTCTTCCCCCACCCCATATTCAATCAATGCCAAAGTCCTATCAATTGATAGGATTATCTCAATAATGTTGTATTTCAGCTATTCTTAATCTGTGCTACATGGACAACAACCAGTAGGTCTGTTGATAGATTTCAGTAGGCCTGTGAACTTGAATAATTTTAAAAAAATCTTTAGTTTCCTAACCTTTGATTTTCTTAGCAATCATTTAAATTTTCTTGTATACACTAAAAATATTCTGAGAAGATTCCATAGGTTTCACCAATCTACCAAAAGGGTCTAAACAAGCTAAAATTCTTGGCATACTAAGTAAGGCATGGGATTCAGAATCAGGAATATGGGTTAAAATTAACCCTGTCTCTAATTTTTACTACCTTATGATTTAGGATGAGTCACTTAATCTCACTAGCCCTTTATCAGTCAGCCAATTAAACAACAAATGTTCATTAAGTGCATACCCTGTGCTAGGCTCTGTGCTAGGTTTTGAGGATTCAGGTATAAAAAAATAAAAAATCTCTACTCAAATTGAGCATGTGTTCTACTGTGGGAAAGAGCAAGTAGGTAAATAAATAGAAAGATGGAGATAGAGACAGACAGACAGACAGACAGACAGACAGACAGACAGACAGACAGACAGACAGATAGATAGATAGATAGATAGATAGATAGATAGATAGATAAAATCAAAATAAAGTCAAATACAAAACAATTTGGGGGGAGGAAGGGCTCTAGTAATTTGGTGGAGAAGGAAAGGTTTGGAGCAAAAGATGGTGCCTAATTTGCATCTTAAAGAAAGAAGACTCAAGTTAGAGGTGGAGAGAGAGTGCACTCTAGGAATGTGGGATAGCTGGTGCAAAGGAAAGAAAAAAACAACATGAAAGATGAAATGTCATGTGTGAGGAACAAAAAGAATGTTAGACTGACTTGATCACAGGGTGTTGGAATAATGTCCAGGGAGTCTAGAAAAATAGAATGGAACTAGTTAGGTTGTGGAGGGATTTAAAAGCAAAAACAGAAGAGTTTATATTTCATCCTGGAAACCATCAGTTGAGTGAGTGGATTGCATAGTCAGATCTGTACTCAAGGAAAATCATGTTGGCAGCTGTGATTAGATAAGTTAAAGTAGGGAGAGATTTGTGACAGGGATTCCAATTGGTAGGGTGTTGCAGTAATCTAGTGAGAGATAATGAGGTACCCAATAAAGATGATAGCTGTCTCAATAAAAAGTAACGAATGGATGGAATGGATGTTGTGAAGTGAGAATTTAGTAAATTATTACCTATGAACAATGCTGAGATTACAAATCTGAGAAAGGATGATGGTGCTTTTGACGGAAATATTGACAGAATTTTGACAGAAAGGTCATTTGTTTGAAATGTTGATCAAGCAATTTTTTGATATGGGAATGAAGCTCAAAATGGGGGCTGTAATTATATGCATAGATGTGATAATTATATGTATGGGATCTGGGCAGAGCCCAGATGGGGGAGTAAAGGAAGGGACTTGGGGGTGGCTAGGTGGTGTAGTGAATAGAAGACTGGCCCTGGAGTCAGGAGGACCTGAGTTCAAATCTGGCCTCAAACACTTGACACACTAACCGTGTGATTTTAGGCAAGTCACTTAACCCCCATTACCCTCCAATAAAGCAAAAAAAAAAAAAAAGGCAGGTACTTGCCTGAGCTCTACCCTAAACCCCCTCCCCCAAAATACCTTTGTAAAATGACTCAATAAATTCTAGAGAAGCAAAACCCACAAAAAGATAGAGTAAAACAAATTTCCAGCCCAAGACAACTTGGAAGGTTGACAGGAAAGGTCTGTTGCACCAGGCTGAGAAAGGAACACAGTCCAGTGCAGGCCTCATGGGTATAGACCAGGCCCCAGCAAATAAGGAGCAGGTTTCACAGGACTGAGTTACTGGCAGCAGAAGCAATTTCCAGACTTCTCAGACCAAAGATACCAAAGATGCCAAAGACAACTTAGACAACAAAGACAATTTAGAAGGTCAGCCAAAAATTTCTACCAGAAAATCAGGAGCAGCTCTTGGGAGTGACTGAATCAGCAGTGACAGTGGCAGTGGCAGTGGCAGTGGAAGCAGCTACTTCTAGAGCTCTCAGCCCACAGATTGTAAGGGGATTGAACAACTGATCAGAAGAAGAACACAGGGGTCTCTTTGCTAGCACTGAGGTAGGACTCTGTTGTGTTGCCTATACTTGGATATGGGTCTCAGTCCTAGGTGGCTGTCCTGGGGCAAGGAGGAGAACTAGCATAGTAGACTTTGTGGCAGCAGTGGAGAGAGGATGCTCCTCACAGTTCCAGGTTAGAAAAGAATGCTTGTGGTTGCTCACAGACCAGAGCACAGGCCGAGAGAGAAGTAAAAGCCTCTCCTTAGATCATACACCTTGGCAGAACTGAAAACTTACAAGTCCCTAAAAGTATCTCTGAAAAAAGCCACACAAAACCACTGGAGCTTGAGACAGCTCACCTTCCACATTGGAAACAGAACCCTACCTTAAAAAAGAGCTTAAAAAGCCAAGTAATAGACTGGGAAAAAGAGCAAACAATGGGGGGGAAAGTTTCTAAGGTAACAAGGAAAATCAAAACACACACTCAGATGAAAACAAAGACAAAGCTCCTGTGTCCAAAGCCTCCAAGAAAAATATGAATTGGTCTCAGATCATGGAAGAGCTCAAAAAAGGATTTTGAAAATCAATTAAGAGAAGTAGAGAAAAAATTGGGAAGAAATGAGAGTGAAGCAAGGAAATCATGAAAAATGAGTCAACAGCTTGGTAAAGGAGACTGAAAGAAATACTGAAGAAATACTTTCAAAAATAGATTGGGTCAATTGGCAAAAAAGGCCCAAAAAGTCAATGAGGAGAAGAATGCCTTAAAAAGAAAAACTGGCCAAATGGAAAAGGAGCTCCAAAAGCTCACTGAAGAAAATAATTCCTTAAACATTAGAATGGAGCAAATGGAAGCTAATGATTTTATGAGAAAACCAGAAATTATAATACAAAACTAAAGGAATGAAAAAATAGAAAACATTGGGAAAACAATTAACCTTGAAAAGAGAGCCAAGAGAGATAATATAAATTTTTTTTGGACTACTTGAAAGCTATGATAAAAAAAATAGCTTAGACATCATCTTTCAATAAATTGTCAAGGAAAATTGCCCTGATATTCTAGAACCAGAAGGTAAAATAGAAATTGAAAGAATTCATCAATCACCTCCTGAAAAAGATCTTAAAAGGAAAACACCCAAAAATATTATAGCCAAAGTCTAGTGTTCCCAGGTCAAGGAAACAATATTGCAAACAACCAAAAAGAAACAGTTCAAGTGTCATGGAATATCAATCAACATAACACAAGATTTAGAAGCTTCTACATTAAAGGATTGGAGGGCTCAAAATATGCTATTCCAGAGGGCAAAGGAGCTAGGATTACAACCAAGAATCACCTACCCAGAAAAAGTGAATGGGAAAACATGAAGGAGAAAAAATGAACATTCAATGAGATAGAGGAATTTCATGCATTCTTGAGAAAAGAACAGAGCTAAATAGAAAATTTGACTTTCAAATACAGAACTCAAGAGAAGCATGAAAAGGTAAACAAGAAAGAAAAGTCATAAGGGATTTATTAAAGTTAAACTGTTTACATTCCAACATGGACAGATATTTGTAACTCATATGACCTTTCTCATTATTAGGGTAGCTAGAAAGAGTATATATAGACATAGGGCACAGGTATGAGTTGAATATAAAGGGATGATATCTAAAAAAAATAAAATTAAGGGGTAAGAGAGGAATGTATTGGGAGAAGGAGAAAGGGAGAGGTAGTATAGGGTAAATTATCGCATATAAAAGAGGCAAGAAAAAACTTTTACAGTAGAGGGGAAGGGAGAAGTAAGAGGGAGTGAGTGAACCTCACTCTCATCAGAATTGGTTCAAATAGGGAATAACATAAACACCTGATTGGATATAGAAATCTATCTTACCCTACAGGAAAGTGTGGGAGAAGGAGAGAAGAGAAGGGAGGGTAATAGAAGGGAGGGCAGATTGGGTGAGGGGGTAGTCAGAAGCAAAACTCTTTTGAGGAGGGACAGGATAAAAGAAGAGAGAGAATAGAATAAACAGGGGGTGGGATAGGATGGATGGAAATACAATTAGATTTTCACAACATGACAATTATGAAAGTGTCTTGCATGACTACACATGTATAATCTATATAGACTTGTTTGCCTTCTCAGTGGGGGCAGGGAAGGAAGGGAGAGAATTTGGAACTCAAACTTTTAAAAATGAGTGTTAAAATTGTTTTTACATGTCACTGGGGAAAATAAAATACTAAATTAAAATGTAAAAAGTTAAATGCATGGGTTCTGATGAGGTTACATATAAATAATGTATAAAAAGAAGAGGGCCTAGGACAGAACCTTAAGGAACCCCCAAAGAGAGAGAGGACACAAAAAGGATAATTACCTTGTACAGGAGACTAACAAGGAGCAATTAGACAGGTGGCAGGTATAACAGGAGAGTGCAGTGTCACCAAAACCCAGAGACTGGAGAGCATTAGGAGGACACAGTGGTTGTGTTAAATGCTGCACAGAAGACAAAAAAGGTCAGGATTGAGAAAGTACTACCACATTTGGCAAGTTAAGGATGATTGGTAATTGGAGTGAGCAGTTTTAGTTGACTGGTAAGGTAGAAACCCAGGGTTGAGGAGACAAGAGTAGTGGAGGCAGTGAGCATAAACTGCTTTTTTAAAGGAGTTTGGAAGATAAAGAAAAGAGTGATGTAGAGGAAGTGACAGGATCTACAGAAGGTTTTGTTGTTGCTTAAGAAGGGTGGAGACTAGGGGAGGCTAGGTGGCAAGCAGTGAATAGAGCACCGCCCTGGAGTCAGGAGGACCTGGATTTGGATCCAGCCTTAGACACTTAACACAAAAACTAGCTGTGTGACCTTGGGCAAGTCACTTAACCCCAACTGCCTTCCAAAATGCAAAAAAAAAGATGGTGTAGATGTGTGTATGTTTTAAGGAAATAAGGAAGGGACCAGTTAATAGGGAGAGGCTGAAAATTTGAGAGAGAGGGAGATTGGCTAAGGATGTGATGATCTGCTAGAAAAAAATGGGAGGGGATGGGACCCACCACATGCAGAGGGGTTGTTATTGTCAAGGAGAAAGCCCAGCACTTTGTCAACAAATGGGGGGAAATAAGAGGTAGGAAAATGAGGTTAAATGTTTTTTTATGTAGTTTGGGGTTGTTGGAAACCCTGAAATGTCAGGGCACAGGGCATTGTCTGCCTGGAATGAATTCATGCACTCAAACCTTCTTCCATTCAAGGGGGCAAATTTTGTTGTTATGCCAATAGAAGCCTACAGAGTTGCTAGTAAATGTGCAACTTCATAGGAGTGATACTGATGCTTTTATACAAAAAGGCAAAGTGAGAAGATCTGGATGGGATTAAGGAGTGATAAGTAGTCTGGCTTAGGCCAGGTACCTTCAGTGGAAGGAATATCAAGTAGGCTAATTAGGTGATATAGATGAGATTAAGAAGTGTTTGGTTTATGCTAGTAGTCTGGGGTGAGCTGAATGAGAAGGAATGTCAAGTAAGCTAATTAGGTGATCTACTAGAGCTAAGGTGGGCCAGTTGTTTTGGGTTTAGGATATTGATCTAAGCTGTTGAAATGTATTGGGAAATTCCGAGACTGGGTTGCTTTCAAAGACAGTACTCCAAGTCCCATCACTCCATCAGTTTTTTTTTTCCTTTTTTTTTTTGAAGGGGGCATGGTAGGGCAATTGGTGTTAAGTGACTTGCCCAAAGTCACAAGGCTAGTTTTTGTGTTAAGTGTTTGAAGCCGAATTTGAATTCAGGTCCTCCTGACTCCAGGGCCAGTACTCTATTCACTGCGCCACCTAGCTGCCCCAACCCCATCAGTTTTAAGGAAGTTCATGTCAAAATGGCTTCATTTTTTTCCAAGAAATCAGGTCCTCAGCAGACAGCTGTCAAAGAGGAGGAGATTAGGGGGACCTCATTAAGATAGAAAAGATTTGAAATAGCTTTCCTGTGGAATGAGATAGGAAATTAATTGCAGAGTGAAAACCCAGCTGAAGTTAGCTAATGTTGATTTGCATATGATTTGAGTCAGTATGATTGTGAGATTTCTTCTAGGTTCCTTTAGAAGCTTGTGAATAGAAGCTAGGAGGCTAATCGTAGAGGTAATACAGGTTTGAAGTTTGACAAGAGAAAAATCATGATAGGAGAAATGGGCAAGGGATTCAAGGGCAGAGGACAGTGTTTAGTTAAAATTATATACTCCAGGGATGAGTTCAGAGAGAGAAGTAAGTAAATTTGGAGCACAGACCTGAGAAAATTCTGAGCATTGGAAGAATTGGGGATCTCAATGAAAATGAAGAAGAGAGGTAAGGGGAGAGAAGTGGAATGGTGGGAGGTTATAGTCAGATAGGTGAATGCCAGAGTTTCTAATTACAGAAATAGAACAGTGGTGGGTAAAGATGAGGACCATCTCTTTGTGTGGCTAAGGTGGAGTGGATGGTTAGGTTATAGAACTTAAGAAAATAAAGAAAGAAGAGGTTAGATAGTTTGATAAATATTAAAGTGCTTTACTACACTGGCAGGTGTTAGGGAAAAGAAAACTGTGGGAGAGGTGCTTAACTACTTCATAAAAAAGGGAGAATAGTCTGGGAATAGGTATGATATAACTCTATTGATTCTGGTTTGATTGCAACTCTCGATTGAAACTTGATTGGACTTAAAGGAGGAAAAGATTTTAAATGAATAAAGTAATGAGAGTCTAGAAACTTCTAGACTCATTCAATATTTTCTTTTTCTCTCTCTCTAAGACCAGTGTTTGTACATGTGAGAGAGAGCTGGGGAGGTTGGAATGCGAAATAAGATAGAGCCAGTTTGGGAAAAGATAGAGATGCAATGTTATTACCACCAAGCCAGATCTCAGGAAGATCTACTAGTTAGAGTCTGAGAGAAAGAAGTCCAGGGTAAAGCAGAATTCCTTCACTATGGAATGAAAATTCAGAAGCCTAAAAGAAATTAACAGGATTGGTTTTGGAAATGGACATAGGTGAGGGACATGAGAAGGTGCTGGGGGAAGTTTTCTTCTATATATCCTTTGATTAATTATTACAGGGAATAAGGAGAGGAAAAGGAGAAGTCCTAGAGAAACTCTGGGTTGCAGATGATCAGTGAAAATTATAGTCTCCATCAGATGCTGCAGAGTGAGTTGGAACAAACCCAGATCTGAGCCTTCTTCTAAATGGATAGAGGTGGACAGTAGAACATTGGAGGAAAGTAGTAACTAGTAGCCCCTAATAGCAGACAGCTCCGTAGGACTTTGTGTTAGCAAAATGAGGGTGATGTTCTACATGCCCTCTGGGGTTCTTTCCAGATCCATTCCTATGATCCCTTAGAAATATCTATATAACCTCTAACCCAGATTTTCAGGTCATATACATTTCTTTGCTACCCCTTAAACTCTACACATATGTGCTCTGCTTTGAAAAGTCCATAAAAAGAATAATTGTAATCAATGAAAACAATTTGTAATATGTGTATAGTTCTTTCTAGCTTAAACTAATTTTATATTCTTTTTACAATTTTATTCTTAAAACAACCATGTGAGGTAGGTAGGGCAATTATCCCCTTTCAGCAATGAGTAAAATTAGGATTGGAAAATATAAAATACTTGCCTAAATTTACACAACAAATTAAGGACTGAATTGATCATTTAAATCTAGATTTTCTGACTCCTATAGAAATGGAGAACCATCTTTACCATAATATCCTCTTTTACATCTTATAATTGAGGTTCTTCCCCTGTGGAGGAGAACAGGGGTTGTTCCTTCTTCCCAGGAAAGAAAGAAGTAGCTTTCTTCTTCTTTCATAAACCTGTACAATGATGCTGATATTATCTTGCTAAGATCTTGGATTTATTAACATTCAGTTCAGTTCAACAAACGTCTATTTTATATGACAGCCAAGGTACATAAATCTGAAATGATTAAATCTTTGTCTTCTAGGAGCTTACAGTCTAATAGAGTATGTCCTGTGTACATTTAATCTTGTGGTTATGGGGGAAAAATCAGAATTAAGAAATGTCTGTCTACATTTTCCTGAACTTTATAGTATTACATTTAAACAATAACAGAGGGCTAAAGTTGTTGAGGATTGGAAGGGGAAAGGAAACACTCATTTCCAGTTACATAAAAAATAATCTATGACCTTAGTGAAGATTTAAATTTTCATATAAAAATCCACTCAAAGAAAAATAAACTTGTTCCTTCCTGTTCTACAAGGACAAATATGTCTATCTTTGAGTGAAAAAGAAAAATAATTTTCCCTATATACACATGGAAATGTATCTGTATTTTAATGGATTAAAATTTCTATTGATTTATGTATATACTCAAGAATCAAGAAATGTGTATTATGCCTATTATTATAAACCAGGGAAGTAAACCTCTACTGATTGCTCATTACAGAGGTAGAACCTTGGCAAGGAAGAATAATGATTTTTCTAGATAGGAATTAAATACAATGTTATGTTATCATGTTTCAAAAATGAAGTAACAATACATATATATATACACATATATAATATGCATGTATATCTGAAGATAAAATGAAATGCTGAGAATAGAAATGAGCAAATAAACAATTAATGTTAGTATGTTGAAAACATATCAGCTCTGATTTCCCCCTCCTGTTGTGAATGGAACAAAATTAATTTTTATCACTCTTTTCATACACTGCTATTTGCCTAAGGCTAAACCATTACAAAATGTGTGGGAGCCAGCTGTTTTTGTTAGTTTCAGTTAAGAATGTTGGAAGTGATTTTTAAAAGCACCTTGTTATCATAGTTTTCACTTAGACTAACAACTGTAAATGTATTTATAGTTACTTAGTATTTCATATTCAGTGAATTTTTTTTTAACTTAATGGTGTTTTTCAGCTACTCTTGTCTCTCTTGAAAAGGGCAGAATGATGGATCTTAAAAGCCATAACTCTTCTTATTCTGAGTCATTGAATTACATTAAAAAATCTATATATTTTATTATGTTAGTTTTATTTAAAACAGATTAGAAAATTTTTTTCTCATGTAAGAGAGCAGAAAACCAGATCCATAGAAACTGTAACATAAAAGCAAGAAAGATAGTAAAAAGGAATGGATGGCTTTAAAAAAAAAGAATGAAAGAAAGAAATCATTTCACAGATAAAGATCAGGCAATACCATTGTAGAATACAGGGTTTAATCAGATTTCTTCCAGAAATGGAGATATACATGCTTCAAAGAGATAAGTAGTAATGCTATAGGCTACCACTGCATGGCCTGGGGATAGAAGGTAATCCAAACTGATATGATCCCTGGTCCTAGCCCTACAACTAACTGTTTGTTGCACTGGAAAGGTGGAAGGAGAGCCTAATTCTTTGTCTCCTACCTGAGATTTATTCCTTTCAAAGACTCACGATTTATCCCTTTCAGAATCACAGAATCCTGTGGCTGGAAATGACCTTTGATTTGTATTCCTGCCTCCAGACTCATAATCTAGTCCACTGCTGAATCATCTGCCAGAAAGAGGACAACCTATCCTTTCTCTTTCTCAACTCATGTGCCTAGAACTGCCTGTCATTCTGTATCATAGATTTTTTTTTGTTTTGTGAGGATATTTTAGCTTCCCAATTGCTTCCTATACTCCTATGCATGAGCAACAAGACAAAGACTTTACTCATCGACTATAGTGTAAGGATTCAATTGTCATCACTTCCCCTCAGTAGTTAGCAAGCCTTGATCAACTGAATAGATTAGTCCTTAAATCAGAATCCTGCCCTCCTTACAGGCACAAACATAATGAACAGAGAACTAGTGAGTAACCCTTCATCACAGGAGTTTTAAGGCATTGATTGAGGACAAAATATTCTAACTTACAATGCAGGAGAATAGTGGTACTTGGTATTTATATAGCCCTTTAAAATTTACAAACCTCCTAACATGTAAAAGTTAATTATATTCTCAGGATAACCCATTAGGTAATTACAATAAATACTAGTATTTCCATTATATAGATTAAGACCCTAAACTTCAGGGAGATTATGATTGTCTATTATCTTATTATGATTAGCTATGATTATCCAGGGCATAAGTTATGGGGATTTTAAGGATGTGGATCTTTGCTGGTAAAAGTCAGAGAGAAGATTCAATCAAACAACAAGCATTTGTTAAGCACCTACTGTGTAACATGTTTCTCCTGTCTTTAAATCCAGAGCTACTTCCACTATGACTCTGCAATGAATGAAGAGATGAAGTCAGAGCCATCATTTCTACAATGCTGTATTATTTGCAAAGTTCTTTATACATGTTATTTCATTTGGTCCTCATAACAACCTTTGGAGATAGGTAGGTGCTATTAATATTCCCATTTTATAGATGAGAAAGTTGAGATTCCTAGAAGTTAACTGTCTTTTCCAGGATTATACAACTAGTGAGTATTTGATCCCATATTTAAATCCAAGTCTTCCTGATTCCAAGTCCTCCCTAGTTTCCAATAGAAAGTATTTATGGAAAAGGTGCTATCTGACTTGGGACTTGAATAAAACAAGGACTAGGGGCGGGGCACAGAGTCCAATAGAAAACAAAAAACAGATTTAGGGCATGCAAGGGAAGGGGAAACTGGGTCAGCAGAATCAGAATCAGTGATTAGTAGTGGGTGACTGAATTTCATGTACCTACATATATGTATGACAGTTACTAGAAACAAACTACATTTTTTTTGTGGAGACTGAAAAAGCAATTCACCATTGTTATCCATTTATCATGGTTTTACTATAATCAATCTATGTGACTCTACTTGGGAGTACTATTTGGTTGATTGGAGCTCTTTGAAATGGTTCCTTTAAGGCTATTTTCCCCCTAAAGCACAAAGAACACTTTCAGACAAGGCAAACTTTTGTTTTCTTTTTTTTTTTTCATTTTTCAAATGCTTTATAAACTTCTGATTTACATCATTCATTTCCGCCAGATTTTGAGTTGCACATTTTCTCCCCATTTCCCCCCTACCCACCGCCCCAAAATAGCAGTCCCACAGTATATCCCCTCCTCCAATCTGCTCTCTCTCATATCTTCTCTCATACCCCCTTTGACTTTTCCAGTAGGGTATGGTGGATCTCTATGCCCCATTGCCTGTATATCTTATTTCCCAATTACATGTACAATAGTATTATTAAAATATGTGTGCGTGTGTGTGTATATACATATTTAAACATTTGATATTAAAACTTTGAATTCCAGATTCATTCCCTTCCTCCCTTGTCACCTGCCCTTACTGGAAAGATAAGCAGTTCAGTATAGGTTGTACATGTGTAGCTTATGCGAAACATTAACCCATAGTTGATATATTGTAAAAGACTGACTATATTTCCCTCCCTCATTTCACACCACCGACTAGTTCTATTCTCTACTTTGATCCTGTCCCTTTTCACACGTGGGTGCTTCTAACTTCCCTCCCCCCTAGCCTGGCCTCCAATCCATTATCTGCACTCTCATCCCGTTCCCCCCTACTCTCCTGTAGGGTGAGATACCCTATTTAGTGTGTATTTCATTCCATCCCTGAGACAAACTCAATGAGAATAAGTTTGACCCATTCCCTTTTGTCTTCCTATTCTTCCCCTCCATTGTAACCATTTTCCCTTGCCTCTTCTATATGAGATAGTTTACGCCATTCTGTCTCTCCCCATCTCCTCTCATTATATTCCTCTCTCACCTCTTAATTTCACCTTTTAAGTATCATTCCTTCCTATTAAATTAGTCCTGTGCCCTCTATCTATGTCTACCTGTAAACATATATACACACATTCGCATATGTATTAATACACCCATATACATTCTGTTATAGACATATATATATATATATATAAATACACACACACACACACACACACACATATATATATATATATATATGTATTCTCTTCAACTATTTTCATACTAAGAAAAGTTTCGTTGGTTACAATTATTATTTTTCCATGTAGGAATGTTAATAGTTCAAATTTGATAAGTTCCCTATGGTTTCTTTTCCCTGTTTACCTTCTCATACTTCTCTTGCTTCTTGTATCTGAATGTCAAATTTTCTATTCAACTGTGGTTTTTTTATCCAGAATGCTTGAAAGTCCTCTATTCCACTGAATGACCACATTTTCTCCTGAAACATGATACTCAGTTTTGCTGGGTAGGTGATTCTTGGTTTTAATCCCAGCTCCTTTGACCTCTGGAATATCATATTCCAAGCCCTTCGATCCCTCAGTGTAGAAGCTGCCAGATCCTGGGTTATACTGATTGTGTTTACAATATTCAAATTGTTTCTTCCTGGCTGCTTGTAATGTTCTCTCCTTGATCTGGGAATTTTGGAACCTGGCTATAATATTCCTAGGAGTTTTGGGGTGGGGATCTTTTTCATGAGGTGATTGGTGGATTCTTTCAACCTCTATTTTGCCCTCTGGTACTAAAACATCAGAGCAGTTTTCCTTGAGAATTTCTTGGAGGATGATTTCTAGGTTCTTTCTTTGATCATGGCTTTCAGGTAGTCCAATAATTTTTAAATTATCTCTCCTGGATCTATTTTCCAGGTCAGTGCTTTTTCCAATGAGATATTTCACATTGCCTTCTATTCTTTCATTTGTATGGATCTGTTTAATAGCATCTTGATTTCTCATGAAGTCATTCCCTTCCATTTGCTTCAATCTAATTCTGAAGCAATAATTCTCCTCATTGAGCTTTTGAGATTCTTTTTTCCAACTGGCAATTTTGGCTTTTTAAGGCATTCTTCTCCTCATTGCATTTTTGAGCCTCTTTTGCCATTTGAGTTAGTCTATTTTTTAAGGTATAATTTTCCTCAGTCAGGATATTAACTCTCATTTCGTAATTTTCTTGCATTGTTTTCATTTCTCTTCCCAATTTTTCCTCCACTTCTCTTATTTGCTTCTTAAGGTTCTCTATGGCCTGTAACCAGCTTGTATAATCCTTTGATGTTTTTAGTAGAGGAGTTCTGACTTCACTGTCTTCCTCCTGTTTCATGCTTTGATCCTTTTTGTCCCCAAAATAGGAGTCTAATGTTGGGTTCTTCTTTTTGCTTTGTTTCCTTTGCCTGGCTATGTTGCCACTTAATTACTTGACTTTTGGGCTTTTTGCCACAGTAGGACTCTGCTACCAGGCAGGGAAGTTTCTATCCCAAATGCTGGGGTTTTCTCAGCTGCCAGAGGTATTAGTTGGGAGCCCTTACTGAAGCCTCACACACCCCTGGACCTCCACCCTAGATTGCAATCCAGATCCAAGCAGGTTAAAGCAAAAGCAATTGCCACTCAGACTGGTCTCTTGGTCCCCCTACACTCTGCAGGCCAGGAGCTGAAGCTGCCAGTTGAAGGGGGGGGGGCGGCACAGTCTTGGATCCTCAGTGGCTTCTCACCTCAGGGGCCAAAGCCAATGCACTCCCAACTACTGGGTCCCAAAGTTCATAGAGCACTGACCTCTCACTTTGTCCTTAGCATCTATGTGTTGATAAATCTGGAAATGACCACAGCTGCTGGTTATCTGGAGTCCCTCCAGCCAGCACCTGGTCAGGCCCATCCTGGGGCTAAAGCCTTGGTGTGGGGCTGGGCTCGTTTCTGCCGGCCTGCTGGGCTGTCTTCAGTGGGAGGTTAGCTTCTCTGTGTCATTTTGTGGGTTCTGTAACTCCAAAGTTTGTTTAGAGTCCCCTTTTACATGAATTGGGGAATTGAGGAAGTTGGAAATCGGGAGCTGAGGAGAGGACCTGCTTCTACTCTGCCATCTTGATTCCCCAAGACAAACTTTTCAATACCAGGATCCAGAGCTGAAGGGGACCTTTTAGATCATCAAACCTAACCTCCTTCAATTTACAATGGAGAGGAAAAGAGGAAAATAACCTGCCTTATGTAACACAAGTGGTTTATTATAAGTTCGGAGACCTAAAGTTGGAAACGACCTCAGAGGCCTTCTGTTCTCATTTTCACAAATGAGGAAATTAGGAAACAGAAAAGTAAGTAACTTTCTCAATATTACACAGGAAGTAAACATCAGAGGCATGATCTGAGCCTGAGTCTTATGACAAGAAACAAGTTTTTTTCTTTTTTTTTTTTTAAAGCAATCGGGGTTAAGTAATTTGCTCAAGGTTACATGGCCAGTTATTTCTGGGTGTGGTGCTGAGTACCTGAGCCCGGATTTGATCCAGGTCATCCCAACACTGGAGCCGGTGTTCTTACTCACTGAGCCACCTGGCCGCCCCTAAGCAATTGGGGTTAAATAACTTGCTCAAGGTTACACGGCCAGGTGTTTCTGGGTGGGTGCTAAATGTCTGAGCCCGGGATTCGATCTCCAGGTCTTCTCAACACTGGAGCCAGTGCTCTTACTTGCTGTGCTACCTGGCTGCCCCAACAAGTTTTTTTCTATGTACCTCAATGGAGGCAATTTTGAAACCTTTTTAAAATGTCAAATGATAGCCATGAATACCTTCAAATCCACACCTGTTATTCAAATCTTTACTTCGATACACAAAGGACCTGTCTGATAGGACTATTATCTACTAGTTTTTTCCCCCACCCTGGATCTGGTCAACTCCTCCATCTTCACTCCTGGTATTTAGTTAGCTAGACTTAATTACCATCTCTGGGGCAATGAGGTGATGGGAGAGAGAGGACTAGATCTGGTTTCAGGAAGACTGATTTTTCTGATTTCAAATCTAGCTACTTAGTACTTAGAACTAAGTACTACTTAGTACTTAGATACTTACTAGCTGTGTGATCTTTGGCAAGTCACTTAACCCTGTTTGCCTCAGTTGCCTTATCTGTAAAATGAATTGGTGAAAAAATGGCAAACCACTCCAGTACCTCTGCCAAGAAAACCCCAAATCTGAAACAAAACATAATGATATTCTCAAATCTTCCAATTCAGCCCTAACATCTTTGGCAAACTCCAATCTTGTATCTTCACCTGCCTTTCAGACATTCAAACTCAATATGTACAAAACTGAACACATGTTTCCCTCCCTTCCTAAATCCTATGTTACCGTTAAGGGCAATGTTATCCTCCCAGTCCAACAGACTCATAATATTGATGTCATTCAATTTCTCACTACCTTTCACCTCTTGTATCTAATCTGTTGCCAAGGCCTACAGATTTGACCTTTGCAACATTTCTCAAATATGCCCCCTTCTCTCTGTTCAGCTCAAAATTCCTTGATGCGACTTCCTAGTCACTAGGGGTATATAAGGTCCCAGCCAAGTGGGTTCTGAGCCCTTCCAACTTGGGAGATTACTGAGAACCACACAGTCACCATGTTTTTCTCCATATGTTGCTCTGATGACCAGATGTATTTGCATATGGAAGGGAGGAAACAGAGAAGGAGTTCTTGCTATTTTAGGACAAAGGAAATCCTGCTTTTGTTAGCTGTTCAATAACTTATGAATGCTTCATTTTGTCCCAATATTGAACCTGTACTAAGAGAGTGTTGGTGATAGGCCTGACTCCAACAATCTGTCCATGAATATTTGAAACTAATTATAGAAAACTATGAAAACTTCTCCAATATATACTCATTTATTAAATTGCACCTCAAGGGACAATAGATAAATGCAAAATTCTTCACCCACGAAAAGAAAAAAAATTCATTTAAAAAATTTTTAAATCAAAAAAGATGCATATTGAGGTTTTATCAAGGAATATATGTTGGAAGTGCATGAAAAAATTGGATGCTGTATGCAGAATTCTATGTACAAGATTTACTTTAGAGACAACTATTTCTCAATGTCAGGACTTAAGAAAATGAAAAGCAGAAGTATAGGACCAAAATACACATTTAAAATATACAATATGCCAGGAGAGTTCCTGTGCCACTCTTGTCATGGTATTTGAACTTGTTACTAATTTTTTCTTTCTTTCTTTTTTTTTTAACACAATTGGGGTTAAGTAACTTGTTCAAGGTTACACGGCCAGTTATTTCTGGGTGTGGTGCTGAGTATCTGAGCCCGGATTTGATCCAGGTCATCCCAACACTGGAGCCGGTGCTCTTACTCACTGAGCCACCTGGCCGCCCCTAAGCAATTGGGGTTAAGTAACTTGCTCAAGGTTACACGGCCAGGTGTTTCTGGGTGGGTGCTAAATGTCTGAGCCTGGGATTCGATCTCCAGGTCTTCTCAACACTGGAGCTGGTGCTCTTACTCGCTGTGCTACCTGGCTGCCCCATACTAATTTTTTCTTAACCATGTAGGATATTCTTTCTTTGGAACATAACTCCCTATAAGATGGTGCCAGTAGGGCACAGAGGGTCCTAGAACAATATTCATATCTTTTTGCTAGTGAACTAAGAACAAGGGAGATTAAAGTAAATCACCAAACATGATTTTATATAATCTGATATTTAATTGTGATCCCTGCTCAGTTCTAGCCCCTGAACCAACTGCTGTGTCTGCCAAGATAGATGTAGTGATCAACAAAGTTTATTGGTTATTTATACAACTGTACATCATTGTTTAGACAATAGGAATTCTTTACTTGCTTAGTTTTGCCTATGTGGATAGTTAAACTAAACTCATTTGAGTGATTATAGATCTCTTTGATTTCTCTGAGGAAGCCAATATCATCTAAAAATTGCAATATCTGGAGAACCTCACATTATGTAGGGATATCCTTCCTTTTGAACTTTAGGTTATACATCTTCTATTAACAATGGCAGAAATTTTTGGTGAACATAGAAAAAAAATGCATTCCTTCCTCCAGTACCTAATACGGTACACAATTAGAGCAGGTGTTTAATTAGTGTTTGATGGTTGATTGCTTTTTGTGTTGCTTAATATTAATAAACATTGTCAAATCAGTAAGCATTTATTTGCTACCAATTGAGCTGCAGGGTTTTGACTCTGCCATCATCATCATCACCATTTCCTCACCCCCATCTAAACTTACCACCAGGAGATTTATCATCATAGAGGTTGCTACTCACAATTCATCAGCACCTTCATTTGCTGCTGCCCGTCTGCTTGGAGGGCTAGAGGGCAGAGCAAAATACTGTTCCCATCACCTCCTCTTATAGAGTGCTCAAAAGCCAAGTCATTCTAACTCCTCCATCCTCATTCTTGATGCCCCTCCTGTCTGTCCACCACATTATTTTTCTGTATTGCCTTTTCCTATTATATTGTAATCTCCTTGAAGTCAGGTATTGTATTTCTTTTTCTACGTAGTAAGTGTTTAATAAATATTTTTCATTGTATATTGTTGCATTTACTTATTCTGTATCAGACACTGTGATAAGTGGTGCAGACAGACAGAAACCAAAAGATAACTACTCCCTGCAATTGAACTTATATTCTGTTTTATGTTTCAAAGAAACTTGTCTAATTTTGATATGGGTGGGAGACATCTTTTTGAAGGACAGCTTTTAAGACTGTTTTAATCTACAGAATCAAATGCTTTTTTCATAATCAATAAAAACTAAACACAGAAATATCCTCATTAAGAAACAATCTCATATAATGTTTCCTAAATGTCATTGACCCAGTTGTATGATAAGATCAGTCTTTCCAAAGTGCTACCAGAAAATAAATACAAGCTAAATTAAATCTGATTTAATTGAGGGCCTGAGCCATGGTGTCTATAGAGTAGGAACTTCTTGAGGGCAAGCACTTTTTATGTGTGTGGGTGTGGGTGTATTTTACACACACATATATATACAAACACATACACACCCACACACATACATGCACACACATATGTTTTTACGTTTCTTTTTATCGTCAGTGCTTAGCACATTACCTGGTATAGTTCTGTTTTCTATCAGTTCCTTTCTGATTTCTTCTGTTTTTCTTCAGTTGGAAAGAGCATGAAAAATTGCCTATAGTCAATAACATATGTATATGTATATATTTATATATATAGACATAATACATATACGTGCATAACATAATAAGAAATATGGCCAAAAAGTCAGTTCCTAGGCCACATTTGAAGGAGAACATGTTGAAAGGCTTTGTGAAAATTGTCTTAACATATCTTCTGCATTTCCCCAGATTTTTACTTAGTGATTCATTCTGTAAGGAAAGTTTCAAGTGAAATCTGAAACCACCTGGAGCTGTTTCAATTCTCAGTCCCTTGAGAAACTTTAAGTATTGCCTTTCTGCTGCTTCTCAACTATTTCATTCACAAGGCCTTGTTAATCTTAGCCATCCCTTAAAAACACATATGTTCAGGTCTTGTACTTAGCACTGAAATACTGTGGAGCAGCAAGGAAGCTGTTGGTGGGTGTTAGTATGTCATTGATAATCATTACTTAACTCAATGAGAATGCAATGACACTAGATCACTCTATGAGGAACAGATTAATCAGAATATCCAAAGTCAAACCAATGAGTTCAAGTCCAAATTTGACTCCTCTGCTGGAGGAAGCATTGTCTCAGCTGCCACTGGCTAGGTTCCCAGAGTGGGATGGTTATTCTTCCATCTGGGGGACTTTAAAGCTGCACTACCTGGTGGCTGACTCCAGCATGGACATCCTTGGGGCTAACTCTCCCAATCTTTTGAAACTTACATCGTAGACTCCAATCTCCTTAACCTTAAATGAAAGAACAAATGCCAAGGGAAAGAACCAAGGCTTCTTATCCAACTGGGCTTCGGATGAAAAAAGTCCAAGCCCTCTCCCTTTACAGGACTGTTGTCAAAATGAAATAGAAACAGGACTGCTAAACAATCAGGATTCCTGAGGGCTGCATACTGACAAAAACAAGCAAAAAAAAATCCCCCAAAAAACACATATTAACTTTGTCTGTGGTCCATTGTATATTTATTTTGTTAAAAAATTTCCATTTTTATTTTAATATGCTTATGTCACAAGGGGGTGTTGTCAATGGCAGTAGTCAAATAGACCCCATGTTTGATACCTTTATATCATAGCATTGTCTCTCTTCTCTTAAGCGAATGGCAGGAAGAAGACAGACCATAGAAGGGACAGGTTCTGGTAACAAGTACCTTTTGAATGTACTCCCAGTTCTAGCTGTGCAAGTATGTGACCTAAAGGAAGCAGTGCTAGACTTAGAGTCAGGAAGATCTCTCAGTCAGCTAATAAGCTTTTATTAAGCACCGCTGTGTAAATACTTACTAGCTGTGTGACCCTGGACAAGTCAATTAGCTTTTCCTGCTCTCAGATTTTTCATCTCTAAAATGAGGATGATAAGGTTGCTGTTGTTCTTCCATGTCTGATTCTTCGTGATGCCATTTGGGGTTTTCTTGGCAAAGATACAGGAGTGTTTTGCCATTTCCTTCTCCATCTCATTTTACAGATGAGGAAACTGAGGCAGACGTAGTTAAGCAACTTGCCAGGGTGAGATAGTTTGTTTTTGAGTAAATTTGAATTCCAGTCTTCCTGACTCCAGGACCTATGCTCTCTCCCCACTCTACCTACCTTCCCAGGAGCATAATAGTAGTACCTGTGTTAGAGGGTTGCTGTGAGAATCAAATGAGATAATATATGTGAAGAATTGTGTAAACATTAAAGCATTAGACACATGCTAGCTATAATTGATATTTATGTTGCCAAACAAAGAGGTTCCTCTATACCACATGATTAACAGAGCAGAATTAAACTTCCACATGTGTTTCAGAAGCCATGTGGAGACTGCATCAGTCAACCATTCTGTGCAAGTCTATTGGCCAATCAATCCACCATTACTTAAACAAAAATATACTTATTAAATATATGATATGTAATATAATATATTTAACGTTATTTCCATAATTGAAATGTATGTGGGGCAATATTAAAGGAGAAGCACAAGTAGTTTTCTAACTATATTCTTGATTAAAGCATATTTTATCATTCACACAGAATAAAGAAAATCATAGAGGGTAGAAGTATATACATTGCTAATCTGAAATAAAACCACTGATTCTAATTGAGAATTTAACTTTGTGAACTTGCCTTAGAAATAACAAAGCAAGGAATTGTAATGAATGAATGGAAGAAGGAAAAAATACTTCATTAAGCACTTCCTATGGGTCAGGCACTGTGCTAAATGATTAAAATACAAGAAAACAAGCTAGCCACTTCCATTATGGAGCAAGATGTTTTAATGAAAAAAACTACACTTAGTGCTGGAAAAAGTGGAGGTGGTCATCCTGCTCATGGCCAAAAAGGGAAGAGGCAAGCATTTGTCAACTACCTTCTGTGCCCCAGGCACTGTGCTAAGTGCTTTACAAAAATTATCTCATTTGATTGATGACAAGTATCTTAGTGACTGGGTTTCTGGGCAAGATAAGGGAGATGCTTATGTATAGGAGGCCAGGTTGTAAAATTATTGGAAATACATCAGTATTTAAACTTGTGTCCTGGATGTTATTTAATTTTATATATGAGGTAATAAGAATACTGGGGGGGGGGGATAATCATTTAGCTAGAGCAATATTGAGTTCTGTGTATAAACAAATAAGAAGGACACCTAAAATTTGCAAGGAAGAGAAAAAAATAGAGAAACTCTGGGACCGAAAAATTACACCTGATGCAAATGTTATTACCTGGAGGGTTAAATACACAATGATGTATAGGTATATAGTGAAGGAAACTATTAAAAAACTATGTAACATTGACACAATTATCCTTCTTTTCATCTCGTTTTATTGGAGAAGATTAGATTTCACAGGTCGAAACTGATTTTTAACATACTGGGGTCTCTGCTTCTGCTTGTGTATAAGCTACTTCCTAGGAGAAAGTTACAATACTTTTGGAATGTCTATTTGGTTTTTCAGGGTTCTAGGATGTCATGTAAAATATTGTATGCTAATGAGATGTTCTGTTAATAAAGCAACAAATGAGGATTTGGAACTAAAAGGCATCTTAATGATTCTCAAGTCCAATCATTTCATTTTGCAGATAAGGAAACAGACCTAAAAATAGAGAGCAAGATGTGTAAAATCTCAGAGATTCAAATGTTTTATGACTCTAAGTGACCCTATATCGATTGTTCTTTCCACTACACCATACGCTATGTAGGAAGAGTTTCATATAGTGAAAAAATCTTTTTCTACTATTGGCATTTGCCACTATTCCTTTTCACAGTCACAGGAAAAAACAAGGAGATATGTAGGAGCAATTATTCTGACCTCTGACTTCCTCCCTTTCTAAAATGACAGAAGAATTGTTAGGCCCCCAAAGCACACAAACTTTTAGGAGTTGTTGAGGACCTAGCAGACAGGCTAGATTTGAGGGGTGAGGATCAGTCCTTGTCACTTTTGTCCCTACTACTTTTTGTCCCCTCAAACTTTTGTTTGACCAATCATATTCAGAATAATGAAAGTCATAATTGGGGGGAGAGCTGAGTGACATTGTTATGCTGTCTAAATATAAAGTAATCATAGGGAAAAGATGAACAAATGAATGGAAGAGGTAGGAAAGATTCCATGCTTGGAGTAAGGTTTCAATTAAGCTAACTAGAATAATATTAGTACTACTGGTTCTCCTGAAGCCCAGGGAAACAATTATTCCTCAAAAGAAAGTGATAAGTATCCTGTTAGATTCATGATGCTTTTGATGGTTGATACCATTACCATCTATTTTTGACCACTAAGAACTTTTTAATCTGTAACCTACTATATTCTCTTCTCTCTTGAATCCATCATTCATATAGGTACTATAATGATATATAATATATATATATTTTGTCTGAACAAAACTGATTTATGTATAAATTAAATGAGTTTTTCATTAAGATAGAAAAATCATTTCAGAATAGGATAAAAAAGCAAATCTCTACAACCCCATTTTACACAAAAGGACAAGTAAGGGACTAGAATGGTATTTTGTAGACTGGTGTCACAGGAAGTTCAGTCTTTTGATGTTACAATCGAGGGGCTCCATAATCATCTGGCATTCTCTCGATGTTATAACCTATGGTTAAAAATGTACATGATGGGAACTCCAGGGATCTTGCGGATTCTTCGCTTAAGATCTCGATCAACTGTAGCCACAATGTAACACTTGTGCTGAGTGACCCTCTGGACTAAGCAATAATCTGCATATGTTCCTTTGTGAGAGTATGGCAATCATTCAAATCGTGGGTCCTTGGCAATCCTCAGGGCTACTCGGTACTTCTGCCCCAGTTTTTCAATTTCAGCCATTACACAGTCAGTTATGCAGGGAATGCACTTGGCATACAGACAATTCATCATTGACTGAACTAAGTCCAACTTGGCTTTGATGGAGAAGTTGATAAAGTTGGTATCAACCAAGATGTAGTAAGGGTGTCCCAAATGCGTGTTATATTGGAAGAACAAGCAGGACGGGTGCTGGGGAACTTCTCTTTCTTTGAGAGTACTGGGATCTTCTCTTTCTTTTTTTGGTTTTAATCGATCTTTTTCTTTTAATCTCTCATCTCGTAAACTAAGCATTCGCTTCATGGTAGCATATTTCCTCGCTTTCTTTTGTTTCCCCATGTTACTAGAAGCTGTCACACTCTGATATATATATTTTTTAACCTGACCATGTCACTTTCTTGCTCAGAAATCTCCCTTGGCTCTTCTTTGCTTATAGCAAAAAATATCAACTACTTAGCCTGGCATTTAAGGTGACACAAATTTTATCTCTTCCCTATCCTTCTGAACTTGTTTTGCATTATTTCCTATTCTACCTTCCAAACAAATTGTACTATTAGCTGTTACTCAAGCTTGACATGCAGCCTCCAGCCTCCATATATTTGTATAGGCCACATTCTCTTCCTAGAATATGCTACCCCTCTCACCACCCCCAAACTCTGCGTATAAAACCCTTCTCTTCCTTAGAGGCTTCACACAGGTGTTCTTTCTGTTCATGAAGTCTTTACTGAGTCTAAGTTTCAAATTCCCTTTTCTGCCTCAAAATTCCTACAGTACACAAATTCATACAATACATAGTATTGTATATCCTTCTAACAGAATGTAAATTTCTCTCTTTTTTTTTTTCTTTTTGGAGGGAGGAAGGCAGGGCAATTGGGGTTAAGTAACTTGCCCAAAGTCACATGGCTAGTTTTGTGTTAAGTGTCTGAGGTCAGATTTAAACTCAGGTCTTCCTGACTCCAGGGCCAGTGCTCTATTCACTGTGCCACCTAGCTGCCCCTGAATGTAAATTTCTTAATGACAGAGACTAGATCATTCTTCATTTTGTACCTCCAGTAGCTAGTAAGATTTACATAAAGACATATCTCTATATACATATAGATGTTCATATGTGTATTTATATGTATATATACATACATATATACACATACACATCTTCATATATATCCTACGAGTTAATAGACACATGTGTGTATATACAGGTATATTTATGTAGGAGAGACTATTTGGCAAAGTAACTAGAATGCTGGACCTGGTGTCAAAAAAAAAACCTGGGTCCAAATTCTTTTCTGATACTTATTTGCTGTGTGATCACAAGCAAGGCATTCAACATTAGTGAGCCTCACAAAATATAGACTAAGTTACCAAAAGGTCAAAATTATCATTGGGATAAAGGGAGTCACGGACCCTTTTCATATTGAAACATAGATGTATATGCTATGGTGAACTAGCTGAATCATATTGACATAGGCCTTTTGATGGTATGGGCTGCTCCCCAACTAGTTAATAATACTCTTTTAGACATGAGGGTACCATTTAAGAAAACTATTCTTTGGGAAAATTCTGAAATTGAGTAAGGGAGGAGGGAAATCTGTGGAAAATATATAGAAGTTAGATATCTGTTTATGAGGTGAGTTGAGGTCTTCAACTCATAACTAACATCTATGAAATGTCATACTCACTTTTTCAATGTGCCTTTGATATCTGAAATATCCACCAATTACAATTGTAGGGAAACTAATAGGTGTGTAGCTTCAGAGAGAGTAAAGTCATGTATTTGGTGTTCAATAGTAATAATGTCATTAATAATTAATAAGAATAACATCTGTGCAAACCAGATCCCTAAAATATTTCTATTGTCTATCAAATAGCTATTAGAGGTCAATGACATTTAATAAGTTTAGAGTTGTTAAATTTTATAATGAATTACTAAGGAATTTATTACAGTATGGTTAATGTACATTTTCCACATTCTTTAATAGATTTCCTCTAATAAATGAAAATTTCATGTCCTCTTAATTTAAAAAGAAATCTGTCATTAGTATGTAAGGAGTAATGAATTACATTTTTAAAATAAATTAATCATTACTGTAATTTTCTTTTATAGTGACTCATTCCTATAAAGCCCTTTGGTGCCATTTAGAAGCATAAAATGGTGGTTTTTAGGAAGTCAATGGTGTCTTATTCAATAATCACAACATCACTGTCATTAAAGACTCATCTTCCTTCACCTTTTATTCTTCCTTTCTGTTCCCTGTGGAGGATGTTTGTCTTGTAATTGGAGTTATGTGATTAAAATCCCCAGGTGTCCACCCAGCATTCATCCCTCTCACAGTTGAAAGTCTTACAGTGATTTTTTTTTTTTTGCATTCCTTTTGGTATCGAGTGTTACAATTGTGTTTAAAAGTGATACTGGACAGTAATCCCTCAGAGTGCTTGGATAAACCCCTCAACAATGACAATGATCCCAGTTATTTTCTAATAACTAAACCATGGTTCAGTTTGAAGGAACTATTAAGGAGATGAATAATCACTGGTGATAAGTCCTTACAATAGTTTTTCAACACCTAATTAGGTATAGAGTCACAGATAGTGGCATTTCTTCTGTTCACAGCTACATATATTACTCTGTAGTGTGACTGACAGCCCAGAGGCAGATGTCATCTTCAGGGTCAACAAGTAGCTGGGGAAAATAGGAGACATGATTAGGTTAGTTTATATTCTCAATCATAGATGAGTTCTCTGATTAATTCTGGGGAAAGGGATTTGCTCCTTTGGGTCTGAGATAGATATAAATTTATACACTCATGGACAGTCTGTGCCAGGCCATTAACCCAAGTTTTCATGACACTCTATCTACTCTGGCATATTGCCTGTCTCACCCTCAACATCACTCTGAGTCTAGCTCTGAGACCCTGAGTAGGTTGCTTAATCTCTGAGTGTCCTGGAAAACCATAAGCTTTCTTATATTGGAATTTTTGCAGAATAAGTTGCAACAACATTGGTAAGGGGTGTTTCCTCACAGGGAGTTCCTTATACCTATGAAATCTTAAGTTCAGTTGCTACTCTAAGAGTAACACATATTTATAAAATCACACACACAAACACACACATAAGCACATGTAGAAAGTATATGTCTTCTATTTTGCATTTACTTGTACAAATAAACTGTTCTCATATCAGTAGGATTATAGTAATCACTCAAAAATATTTGACAAATGTAATTGAATGTATTTAAATAATGGAACTGGTCTCTCTGTCTCATTTTCCCCTATTTCAATCTATTCTCCTCAATGCTATATAGTGATTTTTCTTAAATAAAGATCTAATTATATGACCTCCCTACTCAATAAACTCTAGGGTCTCCCCTATTATCGCTAGGTTCTATTTGGCTTTTTAGCACCCTTCACAACTGGTCCCAAGCAATCTTTTTAGTTTGGTTGGATTTTATTACCCCTCCAACATTCTTGTTGTTTTTCAGTTGTTCAGTTATATCCAACTCTTCATGACCCTGTGTACCATATACTACATATACATACATACATGTACAATATACATACGATACCAATACTGTCCATGGGGTTTTCCTGGCAAAAATACTGGAGTGGTTTGCCATTTCCTTCTCCAGTGGATTAAGGCAGACAGAGTATTAAGTGACTAGCCCAGATTCATATAGCTAGTAAGGGTATGAGGCCATATTTGAATTCAGGTTTTCCTGACTCCAGACCCAGTGCTCTATCCATTGAACCATCTAGCTGCCTCTATCTCTAACATTCTACATAACCCTTAACTGACCTTCTCTTAGTTCCTCAGACACATTACATCTCCCATTTCTCTAGTCATTTCCCATGCATGAACTATATATCTCATCACCTCCACTCTATAAGATGCCTCACTTTCTTTAAGATTTAGCTCAAATATGCCTTCCTTGATCCTCCAGCTGTTAGTTCCTGTCCTCTGTAAATACTTTGCATATATGCTGTGTATGGTTGTTTTTTTATGTGCTTTAATAGATAATAATCAGTAAAAGTAGGGTTCTGTTGCAAATTCGCAGCTATAAACTTCAAATGTAAAAACTGCATGTAACTCAAAAATATAGGTAATATTTTATTATATCAAATGTAAAAATACAAGCAGATTATAAATCACAATTTAAGAAAGGAATATAAACAGTTTCCACAGTCTCCTCTTTTAGGCAAAATGACATTTTTAATGACAACTAAATTAATAGATACACACCTAGAGCAAACTACTTCCAGATAATAAGAAAAGGGATTGGAATTTTCTTCTTGTAAACAGTTTAAATTTTTTTTCTCAATTAGATATAAAAAAAATTTTTTTACATTTTTAAAAATCTTGAGTTTCAAATTATCTCTCTCCTGCCCCACGTTCTCCTTGAGAAGGCAAGCAATTTGCTATAGATAATACATATGCAGTCATGCAAAATATATTTCCATATTAGCCATATTGTAATGAAAACACATCAAAACAAACACAAGAAAAATAAAGTTTTGAAAATATGCTTTGATCTACATTCATATTCCATCAGTTCTTTTTTTCTGGATGTAGATAGCATTTGTCATAAGTCCTTCAGAATTGTCTTGGATCATTGTATTGCTAAGAAAAGCTAAGTCATTCACAGCTGGTCATCATACCAAATTGTTGTTACTATGTCCTCTATTCTCCTTGCTCTGCTCACTTCACTTTGCATGAGACTTCCCAGGTTTTTCTGAAATCATGTCATTTATTATAACAAAATAGTAGTCTATCACAAGTTATGGTATATGTATATGTGTATGTATACATATATATATACATATGTAAATATATCAAAACTTGTTTAGCCATTTCCTAATTTATGGACATCCATTAAATTCCCAACTCTTCGTCACCACAAAAAGAGCTGCTCTCTCTCTCTCTATCTGTCTGTCTCTATCTATCTATCTATCTATCTATCTATCTATCTATCTATCTATCTATCTATCTATCT